>NC_071619.1:35968375-36302693 GCF_014839835.1 Dryobates pubescens | reverse complement strand
TCCCTTGCCCTACCATTTTGACTATGTTATCACTTCAACCTGTAAGGTATATCATCTGATAAGACAGAAGGAAAAAAGGACAAGTCCACAGCAATGAAAAGGCCAAAGGGAATGAGGGGGAATTAGAAGCACAAACTTCAGCCAGGGAATTAATGAATATCAGAAGCAAAACTGAAGGGAAGAAAAGGAGGTGAATCTCAATTTCCTGAAGCCATGACATCAAGATGGGATGCTTGCATCCAAATGACACCTTTGTCTCTCCACTGCCCTGCCAACACTGGCTCATTCAGCACCCCTTCAGAGCTGGTGGATAACACAGCGTCATGTCATGCAGATACGCCCCGAATGGCCCCTTTGACCTCGACTTTTGAATCTACTCAAATAGCAGGAAGAGCAGGTTCAAAGAACAACATGAATGAGGCTTTGGGAAGGGGACTGGAAGAAGGGGATGAACAATGACCAAAAAAAAAAGCTTCATCAATGAGACTTGACTAAATGGCAGGTAAGGAGGTGGAGAAGTGTGGTATTTTGAAAAGCCATAAGCCTCAAGAAGGGAAAGGAATCATTTGGAGTGATATATAAACCCTTCCAACCTTGGTGATACTGTGATACTGTGATAAACCCCTCTTTGCTCTATGTCACACGGTGAAGGAGGGTATGGTTTGTATAAAGTAATTATTAAGATGACTCACAGAATCACCAAGGTTGGAAGAGACCTCAAAGATCATCAAGTCCAAACTCTCATCCAAGACCTCATGACTAAACCATGGCATCAAGTGCCACATCCAATCCCCTCTTGAACAACTCCAGGGATGGTGACTCCACCACCTCCCTGGGCAGCACATTCCAATGGCCAAAAACTCTCTCTGTGAAGAACTTGCTCCTCATCTTAAGCCTAAACTTCCTGAGGCACAGCTTGAGACTGTGTCCCCTTGTTCTGGTGCTGGTTGCCTGGGAGAAGAGACCAACCCCCTCCTGGCTACAACCACCCTTCAGGTACTTGTAGAGAGCAATAACGTCTCCCCTGAGCCTCCTCTTCTTCAGGCTAAACAATCCCAGCTCTCTCAGCCCCTCCTCATAGGGCTAATGCTCGAGGATGAGGGTTTGGGGGAGTAAAAAGACTTGCTAGTTGAGATTTGGACAATCTACTACTCTCTTGCAGGTGTATCAGACTACAAAAAAGAAAGCAGGAAGGAAAAAAAAGTACTGACTCCACAGAATCCTGCCCTGAACCTCACAAACCAAACTGGAACAAAATGGCCAAAACCTTAGCCTGGAAATTGGGGAAGAAATGCAAAAAAAGCCCCAGAACAGGAAGTTTTACAAACTACAGAATACATTCCAGGTCCCATAAACTCCATCCAACCCTTTTCCTGGCATACAGTGAGCATGACATCAGCATAGTGCAGATCCAGCTTGCTCTGTTGCTCTGTGCCACTTTTGTCTGTGTGGGAGAGGAGGGAGCCTTGTCCCCCCCACCTCTCCCATCCCCCATCCCTCCTAGTGGGGCCTCCAGGCTTAAACCAACACACAAAGGATGCAAAGAATCACAAAAAGATCTTCTACAGGTATGTCAACCAGAAAAGGATAGTCAAAGAATGAGCAAGAATGGGAAGCTAGTAGCAACAGACAAGAAGGCTGAGGCTCTCAACAACTTCTTTTGCCCCAGTCTTCACTGGCAACCTCTCTCCTTACACCTTCAGAGTTGCAAGACCGCAAGACAGGGACCACAGAGACAAAGTCCCTCCCACATTAAGTGAGGACAAAGTGCATGACCATCTGAGGAAACTGAACAAACACAAGTCTATGGGACCTGATGAGATGCATCCCAGAGTCCTGAGGGAATTGGCTAATGTAGTTGCCAAGACACTCTCCATGATATTTGGTAAGTCCTGGCAGTGAGGTGAAGTCCCTGGGGACTGGAAGAAAGGAAACACTACACCCATTTTTAAAAAGCATAGAAAGGAGGTCCTTGAAAACTACCAACCTGTCATCTTTGTGCTTGGGAAGATCATGGAATAGATCCCCCTAGAAGCTCTGATAAGGTTTATGGAAGACAGGGAGGTGATTTGAGACAGCCAGAATGGCTTTACTAAGGACAAGTCCCAAATGATGAATCTAGTGACTTTCTACAATGGACTGACTACATCAGTGGACAAGGGAAGAGCAATGGATGGCATCTGTCTAGGTTTCTACAAGGTGTTTGATATAGTTCCCCACAACATCTTCTTTCTGACTTGGAGAGAGATTTGATGTGTGGAGAGTTTGGTAGATAAAGAACTGGCTGGCTGGTTGCATCCACAGGGCAGTGGTCTGTGTCTTGATGTCCAGATGGAGATGTATGGACTTGTACAGGCCCTGAGGGGTCTGTATTGGGACCAGTGCTATTTAATGTCTTCATCAATGATATAAACAGTGGGATCAAGTGCACCCTCAAGTGCCAGAGGGAGAGGATGTCCTTGACATGGACAAAATGGAGAAATGGGCCCAGGTAAACTTCACCAGGTTCAACAAGACCAAGAGCAACGTCCCAGACCTGGGTCAGGACAGTACTCAGTATCAGTAAAGCTGGGAGATGATGTGATAGAGAGCAGCCCTGCAGAAAAAGACTTGGGGTACTGGTAGGCAAACACCTGGACATGAGTCAACAATGTGCACTTGCTATAGAGATGTATAGGAGTGTCGTGCTCCCAGGAAACCTTGGGGCACCACCCAGAAAGTTGAGTATTGTACAAGTTCAAGAGTGATAACTTTGTTCAGCTGGAAGTATACTACAAAGCTATGAAGAAGAGTAAGGCTAGCCAGTCTCCTAATGAGCAGGAACTCTTGCCACAAAGACGGTTGGAAGAGATTTCAAGAACCCCTTAGTTTCAATCTGTTTCCGGGACTGCAATCAGACTGCTTCCCCGGCCAGATGGAAGAGAGTTTGCCTATAAGAGCTGTCCCAGTGGCAAGCCTGCTAAACTGAAGAGGCGTCTCTTTGAGAGCAGTGCTGTGAGAGTCCTGTTACTAGGGATATTTAAAGCTTCAGTAAAAACAGCACTGAAGTGAGCGACTTGCTTTCATTGGGAGATAGACTGGGGTTTCTCTCTATTCATATGTTCCACACATAGTGGTAGCCTCGCCTTTTGGTAGCCAACTTTCATGCTGAAGGTGGGGGGGAAGAAAAGCCAATTTTATAAAGATTTGTCAGGATTCTCATTTGGATAGGCATTCCTGAAAATCCCACTGCTGGCCCACTCGCATTTTTAGTCTCTTCAGCAGCTCTGCAGCTCTGGTCGCATTTGGCCTCACTTTCAGTCAGAGAATCATAGAAGCAATAAGATTGGAAGAGACCTCAAAGATCATCAAGTCCAACCTGTCACCCAACACCTCCTGACTACTAAACCATGGCACCAAGTGCCACATCCAATCCCCTCTTGAACACCTCCAGGGATGGTGACTCCACCACCTCCCTGGGCAGCACATTCCAATGGCTAACAACTCTCTCAGTGAAGAACTTTCTCCTCACCTCCAGTCTAAACTTCCTCTGGCACAGCTTGAGACTGTGTCCTCTTGTTCAGACATTTACAATTAACAAACAGCACGAGAACCCCCCAGTCAAGGACCAGGGGAAGCTCCTGGCTTCTTTTTCTGCCCCACCTCCCTGTACAAAAGGGAGAAGAGAAAGGAGCAAAGCAAGTTGCAGTTAGACTGAACTAAATCAATGCAGCCGAGGTCAAGCAGAAGCAAGTTAGTGTCTCTCCAGAGCGAAGAAGCAAGAGAAGAACTGTTTTGGTACAACCAGCTGAAGTTTCTCATCTCTCCAATGGTATTGTTTAGAATTATCTTTATTTTCCTTTTTACACCCAATAGTGATTTATTTACACTTTACTACTTTTCTGCCCATGATCTGTGAACAATTTTAAAGGCATGGCCTCAAACTACCACATATGGCTTCAGGACACAGGATAGTGCAGTGCCACACTACCACCAAACTTCTTTCCTAAATGGTTTGACATAGTCATGCATCTCCTTGGAGCAGTACACATTTTTCAGTATATGGGATCAGTTATGTCAATTTAATTTGGATTTCAGTTAATCCTGAATTATTAATGATAGAAAAGTAGAGCCTAGTTCATTTTGACCTGAGACTACCCAGGTGTCACAGGCTGAAATAAGTGCTTTAAACCCAGGATTTTCAAAAGCCACAATGCCACTTACTGTTGCAGAGTAAGGCTTCAGAAAGTGCCAGTGCAGAAATGCTCTAATTTGTTCAGTGCCTTTAATGACTGCTTGGTTGCTCATCCTCCACAACAGTGAACACATGTGACACATTAGCACCTGTTGCCATCCTGCTAGTCCAAGAGATATGCACAGGTACTCTGCATTTCTTTGCCTTCTGATTTCCATTTTTCTCCTGTGCCTGCACAGCTGGGCTCACAGCACTGAAGACATCTGACTTTACAACAAGCATCCTAATAAGAAATGGCCTCAATGATTTCCCCATTTTCATCACAGACTCATGGAATGGTGGGGGATTATTCTTAGGGAAAAAAAATGTGTCTTCTGTGTGTGGCAAATACAAAACTGGAATTCCTAGGTAGGAGCAAAGGCAGACAGATTTTTAACATGCACAAAGAATTGTCTGTACCACCCCCATGTCAATATTAATTATCACTGAGCTTCAGAATCATCAAAAATGCAAATAAAACAATTAAATCCCAGCAGAGCTTAGTGCTGAAGGCTGCAGCTCTTCAATAAAATGAAATCTCATCTGCTTGTCTGTCAAAAAGAAAAATGTCATCACAGAAAGCACTCAACTTACCAGCTATTATTCTCAGTGTAGTTATAGTCTGCGTGAGGGAATGTGATCCTTTACAAGCCAAACCAAATATGAGACAGGGGCCCTTCAATATGTGCTGTTCGTTATATGCAGCAGTCCCTTCTGCTGTAGCAGAGCAGCAAAGCAAGATCTCAACAAGAGTCAGTGGTAAAGAGGAGCTCAGCATGGGCCAATTTACCTTGCTTCTCAGGCTGACTCCATCATTCAGTCTGAGTCCTGCAGTGCCATGACAAGTTGCTGTCAGCATGCAGACTCACCACCTTACAGTGTCACATGGGGAATGCCTGTGCTGCTCCATGCTGCAGGGTGTGATTGGATCAGGGCAGAAGCAAACACTAAGGTGCAAGTCCTACACACCAGCTTCAGGGCATGACTGGAGAAGAAGTGTCCCTCCCTATGCTGTTTCACTCCCTTCTTGGCATCTTGTCATTCCCCTAAAGCTGCAGTGCTGAGTGTGAGAGCTACCCAGTGACACCAATATGATGACTTGACATGACTCTTTTATGGTGTTAGTCACAATTCCCTGAACTTTCTTTGGACCACCTGGTCCTGCTCTGTGCCTGCCCACAATGCCCTTTGTTCAAGCCAGAGTGAGGATAATGACCTGATTATTCTAACACTGGAATGGTGGGTAGGTAGGGACAGGTTCATCCTCCTTCCTTCAAGTCCCCTCAGATGATGGAACCCTTCCTTCACTCCAGCAAAAGAGATGAGCTGAGCTGAACCACTCTGCACACAGGAAGGTAGATGGGGTATCCTAGACCCAGGCAGGAAACGGACAAGAGGGAAAAAGGAGCTAAGGAGTAAAGTTCCTAAGGATGAAGAGCCCCCAAGAGATCAGATCTACTCAAGCCTTCAGCCTTTCACTGAAGAGCATTAAGAATTTCTAACCACAGCCATTCTTCACTCACAGGCATATGGTGACCAGGTCTTTTATCAGGATCACATCAGCAGACTCCACAAACCATAGAGCTGTACATGAGGGCATTAGAACAGCAAAGGTCTACCAGGAATTAAATGGAGAGGAACACTGCAGACATCCATTTGCTTAAAGGATCCAGAATGCATTTCTCCTTGCCTTGACTTCATTTAGATTAGCCACATGATCCCACACTGAGAGATCTGGTGACTCTTGAGCATGTCCAGAGAAGGGCAATGAGGCTGGGGAGAGGCCTCGAACACAAGCCCTATGAGGAGAGGCTGAGGGAGCTGGGGTTGGTTAGCCTGGAGAAGAGGAGGCTCAGGGGAGACCTTATTGCTGTCTACAACTACCTGAAGGGATGTTGTAGCCAGGAGGGGCTTGGTCTCTTCTCCCAAGCAACCAGCACCAGAACAAGAGGACACAGCCACAAGCTACGCCAGGGGAAGTTTAGACTCAAGGTGAGAAGAAAGTTCTTCCCTGAGAAAGTTGTTAGCCATTGGAATGTGCTGCCCAGGGAGGTGGTTGAGTCACTGTCCCTGGAGGTGTTCAAGAGGGGATTGGACATGGCACTTGGTGCCATGGTCTAGTAGTCATGAGGTCTTGGATGACAGGTTGGACTTGATCTTTGAGGTCTTTTCCAACCTTATTGATTCTATGATTCTATGAGAGAGGATAGTCCATACCCTTAAGTCTGTTAAGCAGGCATGGCATATGCAGAGGGTTGTTTCCTTGCAGTGGCATCCTCAATACAAAATCTACTTCCTCCAATTAAAATGGAAGAGTTCCTCAATCCAACATGCAGACAACAGGTCAGTATGTTCAGCCTCACCATGGCCAAAATCTTGTTACAGTTCATTTAAGTAGAATCCTGCTCGAGGTAGGAGATGGACCTATCATGACTTGCAGGTAGAGACTGCAACACTCTTACCAGCTAAAAAAGGACTCTATTTGGTCCATAAAATCATCAATACTATAAAAGGAAAACACATAAATAAGATTCTCATAGCTCTGATTATCATCACCTCACTCCAGCAGCATCAAAGCTGTGCTCTGGTGGGCATGTGCATTAAAGGAGTTCTCCTACATAGCCAGAGCCATTCCATGCCCAGACTTCATGATAGTGCCCTGGTACAGCAATTCTTATTTCTTTTCCAAGCCCCCCACTGTTAGCCAAAGGAATTCACACAGGAGGGCAGGAAACACAGATGGAATTTTATTAAGAGTCCAGGACTTTGCAGGCAGGAATCCAAATCTACTTGCCTGTGCATGGACATTACATTGCAGTGAAAGGCTCTGTTTCAGCTCAGCTCCACAGGATGCAGAACTGTGTTTCTGGAGCAGGTTTTTCTGGAGGTTTAGAAGCCTCTCCAAGCATAGCAGTGATTTTTCTTACTGTGTAAATCCGAGGGATTAGTTCATTCCCCAAGTGATTTTGGTGGCAAGGAGAAGGAGAAGCCTTCTGGGGAGGGACAGCCTAATCTCTCCAGGCTCCTATCCAGCCCCCTCCCACTACCTGACAGGATTAAATGATACAACATAAACAGCACATACTGTGCATGCCTGGCACTGCAACATGCTGATGAAGCCAGTCCTGTTTCATGTCTACTGCACCTTTTTCATTGCCCTACCACCTGCATGCACAGTTCACCCAACTTGTCCTATCAGAGGGTGTAGTTGCCATCCACAACTGCTAGTTCCCTCTATCTAGTAGGTGAAGCAAGACCTGACACAAGCAGAGGCCAGAGAACATTTCTCAGCCTGAGGAAGGCAGCAGGAAGCACCAAGGGAGGCGACAAGGACCCGCAGTCAAGTGCACAGAGAGCTTTATGCCTACCTAGGTAATGACACAGGAGATACAGTGCTTGGTGGAGGTGGAAAGGTCTCCTTCAGCCCAAGGGAGAAAGGAGAGAGACATTTGTTTACTGCCTATGTTAGGGAAGACAAGTAGGCTGATCTTGATGGTCTTCTCCTGTGTGTTCATCTCAGCTGGGTCAGGTCAACATTTATTCCAATATTGTATGCTATAAAATGTGAAAGGTAGTTCTCCCTTGTTACCCTAATTTATTCAGCTAGAGAGGAAGGAAAAGAAGTTCATTCTCCATTTGTTATGAAAGCTAAGATCAAGTATGAACAATGTTCCATAGTAAATGATTGAGAGTTTGACAACCTTATCTGTATCATATGATCATATATTGAAAGCTCCTATTGTTAAGAACAGATACAAGAGAATACAATTCCAGCTGCTTCAGCAACTGTAATTCTGAACTTCCTCATTTTAGAGTTCTTTTCAAGTCTGGGATCTCTGTTTTCTCAGCATAGCTTTATGCATGCTGTTTCCTTGGGTACCTTTCTAAAATGGAAACAAGTCTCTGCTGTGTTAGAAAAGCAAACTGGGTACTCCCAGCCTTCCCAAAGTTAGTCACAGTACAAAGATAAGACTGGCATGACCCTTTCATTCGTGGACAGTGCTGAGATTTGCCTTTAAATGTCATTCATTTGCTTCTTAGGGATGAAAGCTGGGAGAGAAAAGGAAAAAGAAAGTCAGGGAAAAACAAAACAAAAGAGGAGGCTCAGGGGTGACCTCATTGCTCTCTACAACTACCTGAAAGGTGGTTGTAGCCAGGAAGGGGTTGGTATCTTCTCCCAGGCAACCAGCACCAGAACAAGGGGACACAGTCTCAAGCTGCACCAGGGGAAATTTAGGCTCGAGGTGAGGAGAAAGTTCTTCACAGAGAGAGTCATTCATCATTGGAATGTGCTGCCCAGGGAAGGTGGTGGAGTCACCGTCTCTGGAGGTGTTCAAGAGGGGATTGGATGTGGCATTTGGTGCCATGGTCTAGGCATGAGGTCTGTGGTGACAGGTTGGACTTGATGATCTTTGAGGTCTCTTCCTACCTTTGTGATACTGTGATACTGTGAAAGCACTGAGTCCTCAGGCAACATCAGGCACAAGAAGGTAATGACATGACAAAGCCAAGCAATCTCCATCTTACACATGATACACACCAGACCTCCCTCCCCTCCTTAGCTTAGCTCTTAGCTACTAATGTTGAGTAGAGAGCATCATGGTCACTTTTGGTCTTGTGTTAAGCTCAATAGTTACCAAGCTATGGCTTGAGGCACTATGATGCCCTCAAGGTCTTTCAGCAGTTTCTGCAACCACTGGGAATTAATAGGCTACATCTGAGCCAAACAGGGAGAGGGAAGTTGTTGAAACATAGTGTTCATTTCCTATTGTTGCCTTGGAAGCCAGTGAAAGTTATTAATTCTTAGATCTTTGGTGAACACTGCCTCCTTTGTATGTTTAGTCATCCAAGAAGTCAAAATGGTCTCCCAAGGGATGTTAAGCTACTGTGTCTGACTTAATTTTGATCATACTGTGCCCACTGAGAGTGTGACTTTGCTGCATCTGCCTTTTCACCATCTCATCAAACTCCTGCAGGCTCTAATCAGTCAGTCCAACCTCACTGGGTCCAAAACTTGTCTCGTTATTTCCCAGGAGATCTACAGGTCCTTTATGTGCAAGTACACCCCAGGAAAATTAGAGGACAGTTTTTGTACTTTGAAAACATAAATCACTCTCAGCATTAAAGTAGACCTCTATTCCTCTGCACACACACACAAATAATTAGGAAGCACTTGCTTTACCTCATGGAGCTTAAGACTGATCCCAAGTCCTGCCATTTTGTCACTTTCTCCAGCTTTATGTTGTACCAGACTATGGGTCTGTCTTGTAGCACTAAGGCCATCCACATATCAAAGTTGTTTGTGCTGCACATGCCATTTCACCTAATCCTGAGAATTTCACAACAGCTTTTACAAACACAATATTAAAAGCCTGAAGATATGGTAAATCTTTCTGCCCTCTCCTGCAATGTTAATAAGTGCAACAGAGATTCTCCTCTCTAGTCCCACACTTCTTTTTGAACCAGAGTGGCAGAATTGCCCTAACTTAATAACTTTACTGAAGATGTAAAACTCTTTCATTATATCTAGTGTTATCTTGTGTTCTTGTAAAATCTATCCAAGTATTCTAATCATAATCTCGTGTCTTCTTTTATTGGACCTGCTGTGAATTGTCTTTCTAAGAGCTTTATTCCTTTTTTTGTCTAGGGGTTAAGTCTATTCAATTTGGATGCAGAATCATTTCTGTTCAGTTCTTGACATTCCTTTACAACACACTATTGAACCTGATCCACTCACACTACTTGATTTTGGGCACAAGTCTTTCTCTCATCTATCACCCAGCCAAGGGACCTAACAGACTCTGTTGCTTTCTTCTGGTCTCAGTGTTTGATTGCTCTTAAGTAAAGCTTAAGGTGAAGCAACACTACCTCTTGAAGCAAATGAACAATACAAAGCTGAGCTACAAACAACCCTTTCTCAGTGCATAGCCAGTTATGCCCTGGCAACAGCATTATTGATTTTTGTAAGGCTCAGCCTAGAGTCCATAGTATTTAAAAGCTAAACACATTTGCTGCAGTGTTTGGAAAGCATTTGCTCCTTTCTTTTATAATTTCAAATAGTTTCATATTTGTTCTTCACTGCACTAAGATATTTACTGCTCCTAATATGCTCTGGGACCTTGATAAATTTACTTCAGTTCCTCAATTACCACACTCCTAAAGGAGGGGAAAAAAAATCCTCAGCCATCTTTTTTTAAGTCCCTTTGAAATACATCATAGTTCAGCTTCATTATTAATCACTGCTGAACATATCCATGCTTAAGGTAATTACCATTGCTGTATGTGATGAAGATGCTTTTGAAATGTCTCAAATCCGATCTTTTTGAAGTCACATGAAGCAAAACTCTTGTTCTTATTCTATGACACCATGGCACACAGTATACCAGAATAGAGCAGACTGGAATAGAATAGAATAGACTGGATTAGACTATACTATACTAGACTAGACTAGACTAGACTAGAATAGGAGTTAACCAGGTTGGAAAAGACCTTCAAGATCATGGAGTCCAACCTATCACCCAACACCATCTAATCAACTAAACCATAGAATCATAGAATCAATAAGTTTGGAAAGGACCTCAAAGATCATCAAGTCCAACCTGTCACCCAACAACTCCTGACAACTAAACCATGGCACCAAGTGCCACGTCCAATCCCCTCTTGAACACCTCCAGGGATGGTGACTCCACCACCTCCCTGGGCAGCACATTCCAAAGGCAAATCACTCTTTCTGTGAAGAATTTCTTCCTAACCTCCAGCCTAAACCTCCCCTGGTGCAGCTTGAGACTGCGTCCTCTTGTTCTGGTGCTGGTTGCCTGGGAGAAGAGACCAATCCCCACCTGGCTACAACCTCCCTTCAGGTAGTTGTAGAGAGCAATAAGGTCTCCCCTGAGCCTCCTCTTCTCCAGGCTAAGCAACCCCAGCTCCCTCAGCCTCTCCTCATCTACCCATGTTCTTAAAATTTTCTCTCAACTGTCCTTCCTGGAAACCTTCTCTAAACTCTCCCTGACACAACCATCTCCTTGAACCCAGATGATCTATTCAATTGACTCCTGTAGCTCCTAATAACTTTTTCTGACCTAACCAGAAGGCCAGAAACAGAACTTGCCATGGCTCTTTCAGAACAAAATGCCTACTGATTAGTCAAGTACTATTTACCTCAGAAAGCATCAGAGCTGCAAACTGTTAAATGCTGTAATAGTGTCTGCAGGAAGCATCTTTGCTGTTTCCTCTATTGCTGTTCTCCATTGCTAGTTTTGGCTCTCAATTTGGAGGTTTAGACTGGATGTTAGGAAGAAATTCTTCATAGAGAGAGTGATTTGCCATTGGAATGTGCTGCCCGGGGAGGTGGTGGAGTCCCCATCATTGGAGGTGTTTAGGAGGAGACTGGATGTTGTGCTTGGTGCCATGGTTTAGTTGATTGGGTGGTATTGGATGATGGGTTGGACATGATGGTCTTGAAGGTCTCTTCCAACCTGGTCTATTCCATTCCATTCCATTCCATTCCATTCCATTCCATTCCATTCCATTCCATTCTATTCTACTCTACTTTACTCTACTCTACTCAACTCCTATTCTATTCTATTCTACTCTATTCTATTCTATTCTATTCTACAGAGAATGGACTAAATGGACCTTTGGTCTACACAAGAATAGTCATTCTCAAGCTGCCAAACAGACTAAGTAATGCCTGAGTTTCCCCACCTCTCTTCCACAAATTTGAATCTTTCTCTGTCCTCAACCCAGAGACAAAATTCATGAAACTGCTGGAGATTGGCCTATCTTTGTGGCTACTGTCAAACACAGGTGGGATGAGATGGTGAGCTGAAGCGTCCTCAGGAGCAGACCAACATTCTGAGCCAGTGGAACCAGCAGCACATTCCAAAGGTTCCAAAGAGAAGGTTTCTTTGCTAATCTGGTGAACTTCTAATATAACTTGCTCACAAGAAGGCTTCCCAATCTATGCAGACAACATTTCAGACCCATTAGGACCTACTCCTACAGCACATGGCTGCAAACATATTTCTTCTGCAATTTCTAGTCTCCCCAGTTGCTGCTGGGCAGCAATTTTGAATCAAATGCTGCGGTGCAGGGCTTATTTAGCCAATGATGTGGTGGTGCCTGTGGTGCCAAAAAGATGCTTTGAGCTGCAGCAGTGTTAGGGCTACCAACATTCTTCCGGGATTTCCTGCTCAGCAGGAAGCATTTCCACAGCCATGCAAGTAAATTACAGGTTTATCATTCCTCATTCAAGTATCAGCAGAGTCATTCAGTAGAATCCCCATGTCCCTACAGCAAGACCCTAGAGAAAAAATGGCTTGAACTGCACTGTGTATTTGTGCTTCACCTTATTTATTGCTCCTGCTCAGCAGCTTTGCTGTATGTGTATTCAACAGGTGCCCTTTCAATAAGGAGCATGTGGTACAGAGATGACTGGGAGACAAGGCAGCAGAAAAGAGCAGCCTAGGAAGCAGTTGTGCAAGGCTTATTATAAAGGCCAACTAACTGATTCATCACTGCCCTCCCCAGCAAACCATGCCATATAACTGCTATTTTTAATTTAGCCTTGTGGAATAAGAAGGATTAGTTAGCAATGGTGTGCAGGCTTGAAGTGTGAATATGTAATGTCTTCTCTCCCTAAAGGAAGGTTTTCCCCTGCCACCCCAACTGCATGGTGGATGGATTCAACTCAATTTATGATGTGTGCCCCAAGGCCAGTTTTGCAGCCAATTCTAATTTAAGAGAATTAGCAGGATTTTCATTCTCTACCATTGGACTGGTATCCTGGCTCTGAGTCTCACCCAGTGCTGGAGGAAGACGGCAAAAGACATCATGTTGTAACTCACTATAATAAGATCCAGCAATGGGAAGAGACAGGAACCAGGGTTGCTTCCTTTTGTAGGTCTTGAGAGGAAAAACAGCAAATCTGCCAGGCTACAGACTGCTGTCTTTGCGTGCAGTGAGGTTGAAAAAAGCATATGGCAGAAGTGGCTGCCTGGCTGCAGTGCCCCTGTTGCCAGCCCCGTCATTCAGGGCTGTGGAGACAAAATAAAGCTTTATTTTAGTGTCCTGACAGTTGACAGGAACTTGTCATATTGCAGACTCGGCTGAATCTCAGTCAGGGGAAGGGAAGAGAAAGCAAAAGCAATTGCATACTCGGTGCACGCCTGCCTAATCTCCTGGGGGCAAGGAGATAGGGTGAGGTCTCTCATGTATTCTGTGTGTACAGCACCCAGACAAAGGGGTGCTAACAAATGCAAGAAGGAGAGAGCAGAAGTAAGTTGCCAGGAGAATCGAGACTGAACTTCATTTCAAATGAAATGGGGAAATTTATTGCTGTTGGGTTTGAGGAAAGTTGCCCTGGGATTTCCCTTGTGACTACTCACAATGGAGAAGAACCTGAGCTGGCAGGACCTTCCTTGCAGTGTTCCTGATAAGTGTAGGTTCATTTTCACAGCTGTAGAGATGGGAAATGGGGAACAGGGGAACTAAGGAGAAGGGTTTTGTTTTAGGGGAAATTTTAACTCTTCCTGAAAAACCATTAACAATTCTTGGTCTGGAAACATAAAACACTGCACAATGTTTTAATTAACATCTTCAGAGAGCAGATACTTCTTATTAGTGCATCTAGGGAAAAAATGCCTAAGATTTTGAGCTCATCTTCTTCTCTTATTTAGTTTTAGTCACATGATGTAGTCACAGTCCCTTTACCAAGTCTTTCAGGAACAGCTTCCCCTGCCCTTACTGTTGATTCTAGGTAATTCATCACATAATAGGCTTTGAGCTGCAGGCACTGCTGTGCCACTTCTAACTCCTAGTAAACATGCAGCCTTTTCCCCCACAAAGGTAGCAGAAGTATCTCTTGTATGGTGTTCTACATCTTATCAAATCACATTTGTGGTCTACTAGTTCCTTGAGGCAGGAGACCTCCTTTAGACAACATTAGAGAGAACACTGAGCTGGAGCTAGGCAAGACAAGTGCAAACAGAAAAAAAAATCTGACCTGGATTTCAGCTGCTGTCAGGAATAAACTGTGGATTCAGATTCAACAAGCAAAGCATTTGAGTCAGATTTATGTTCCTGCCTTGGAACATAATGTGTCAAAACCCAGAACCTGGATTCAATCCTTCTCTTTGACATAATGTGTCAGTGACACATCTTCGTGATGTGTCTTCTGGTGCCTGATTGTTCCTCGTGTTTCCTTTGGCTTCACACAATAAACCACCTTTTGAACAAGCACATTGTTGTCTTGGAAGCTGAATAAACTCAGTCTGGGCCTGCATTGCTGAAGAAGTGTAGGAAAGAAGGCAAAAGAAATCTGCCAGTATGGCTGGAAGAAACATACCTTGCCTTGGCTGGGTTCACTTTGGTTTCCCTCTCCAGCTACTTTCCATCTTCTTTCCATCAATTGCCCTACTAACACATCCCCAAGGGTACAGATCCCAGAACAATATGCTGCAAAGATGATTACAGTCTAAAAAAGAAAAGAAAACCCTGCCACCATGGATGTTATGGGTTTCAGCTTTTCACATTTAATCCTTTAATTGGTCTTTCTGGCAAGAAGAATTCGATACTTGGCTTTATTGCTGCATGGATGAGCCCTATTGCAAATCCCATTGGGATGAAGTTACAGTCATTTGGCAGTAAGAAGATCCATAGCAACCTCTCAAAGCCTACCCAGGGGGTTCCTTGTTGACATCATAGTTTCTGTGTGATGTCAGAAAGCAGTCAAAAAAACCCAGCAGGACTTCTGGATATTTGACGAGACCATGGCTAGCCCTTACTCTGCTATTGTATGTATCAGGAGATATAGCGAAGGAGAGATTGTTTCTTGGCTTGCAGCCGGAACATCAGTGAATGCAAAATACAGAATAAGAAGGTTGAACAGTTTGTGTGCACCATAAAAACAAATACTGCAAAGTATTGAGCATGCTGGACAAGAGGGAAAGAGAACATGGGGAGATCTAGTCTTAAATGTCTTCCAAACTTACTATTTGCTTTATGAAGAGTTCTATAGGTTACCTGTACACCTGTTGGGCAGACCCAAACAAGGGCTAAGCAATCTGAGCAAGGGAGGAGGTAGTTTTGTCTCATGAGAGTATACAAGTAAGATCCTTGAAACCTTCCAGCTATACATATCAATAAAATCTAATCTCCCATGCCCCGGGCCAAGAGGAATAGCAGCTTTTTTGCGTCCCAAATGAGCAGCCCTTTAGGTATGAAAGAATACCATGAAATATAAGAGTTGTGATTCATAGTCCTATTCATTAATGACTGCTAACTTCCTTTTCTAAGAGATGAGAAAAGACTTAAGTCATAGAATCATAGAATTGATGAGGTTGGAAAAGATCTCAAAGATCATTATGTCCAACCAGTCTCCCAACACCTCATCACTAACTGAACCATGGCTTCAAGTGCCACGTCCTATCCCTTTTTGAACACCTCCAGTTGTAGACAGCAATAAGGTCTCCCCTGAGCCTCCTCTTCTCCAGGCTAAACAACCCCAGCTCACTCAGCCTCTCCTCACAGGGCTTGTGCTCGAGGCCTCTCCCCAGCCTCATTGCCCTTCTCTGGATACGATCAAGAGTCTCAATGTCCTTCTTAAATTGCGGGGCCCAGAACTGGACACAGGACTCAAGGTGTGGCCTAACCAGTGCTGAGTACAGGGGCACAATGACTTCCCTGCTCCTGCTGGCCACACTATTCCTGATGCATGCCAGGATGCCATTGGCCTTCTGGAGTCACCCTCATTGGAGGTGTTTAGGAGGAGACTGGATGGGGTGCTTGGTGCCATGGTTTAGTTGAATAGATGGTGTTGGATAATGGGTTGTACACGATGATCTTGAAGGTCTCCTCCAACCTGGTCTATTCCATTCCATTCCATTCCATTCCATTCCATTCCATTCTATTCTATTCTATTCTATTCTATTCTATTCTATTCTATTCTATTCTATTCTATTCTATTCTATTCTATTCCATTCCATTCCATTCCATTCCATTCCATTCCAACCTATTCCATTCCATTCCATTCCACTCTATTCTTGTCCACCTGGGCACACTGCTAAGTCATTGTAACGGACACCCTTCAACTAAGAGTGTGCTTTCTTCTAAGTTAAGAAGTTCCTGAATACAAACCTGAAGATCTGGCCCTAAAAGCCCTGCTCAAGTCAGTCAGTTTGTGCTGATGTAACTAATAAGGCGTCTGGATCTTACGACCCATCGTCATCCTGCATGTGCAATCGACAGAGAGCACATTAGCACCTATGAAGCTAAAAATAAAAGCATCACCTTCGAGGCTGGGCCTGTTGTGCTTATTGCAAGGGGTGGGGCAGCACTGGTAGAGCTGTGCATCCATCGTGGATGTCGCCATGGCACACCCACGCCAACATCTCCACGGAGACACAGCACATTTCTAGCTCCTGCATCATCAACTTGTTGCCAAGGAAACAAGAGGGTAAAAAAAAAAAAAAAAAAAAAAAAAAGAAGAAGAAGAGGAAGAAAAAAAATAAAAAACTCAATGACATTCAATTTTGAGACAGTCAAGAAACCCCTGAAAGGGATTTTGAAAGTGCCTGAGAAGGAAATGGAAATTGGGCTTCTAATTACAGATTCTCAACCAACTCCTTTTTATTCCCCGGTTATTCTGTCTGCTCACGTCACTGTCTTCTCTGTCTACAGAGGTACGAATGCCAGACATCAGTGAAAAGAGAATCAGAAAGAGCTTTCCTGGAGTGAAGGGGGGGGGAGCACGGGGGAGGTTTCTCGGCACAAGCAACAATGGAGTTCCGTAACTCAGAGGAAGGTGGTGGACAGAAGTTGCAGAAAGGGAAATGTGTGGCAGAAAGGCAGAGCGTGAGCGAAGGGCTCTGTGAGAAGGGGCCATGTGCAGTTGGCAGGTGTGGGGGTGCATAGCTACACCCATGTGTATGTGCATTTTCATATATGCAGCTGAGAAGGCACATGTGTATACCAAGGTCTATCTAAATCCACATTAGACAGTCGAAAACCTGAGTTGTGCACCACCCCCCCAAATAATTAGAAATGATGCAATTAAACAAGAAAACAGCTGTCTTTTCATTTTGTTTCTTTTGATCCATTACAATCTTACATTTACAAGCTTTCTCCACAAAAGCTACAAATTTGCATCCCTTTTTAAATGACAGCTAACATTTTCATTCAGCCACCTGACTCCAGGAGCTGTGGCTCTGCAGAAAAAGCAGCAAATAGAAGGAGAAGGTGCTGAGAGCTGACAAGCTTGGCAGGGCACATAAACAAGAGAGCACACAAGAGAACCAGCAGATGCACCTGCTAGAAAGTGCATGAGTGAGTACAAAGGCAAGGGTTTGTTGGGTGTTTCTCTGCAGAGAGACAGGGCCACCAAGAGAAGCTGTACAGATGTCAAAGCATAGCAGAAACAGGTTCCACCAGCACTGACATCAACGTGGTCCAGAATCAGATGCACCAGCTATCTCAGGGAATAAGCACAAAGAAGATTAACTGTTTGAGTAAATGTCTGCATATCATCTTCTTTGCTTAGTCTGGAGCAGAGGAAGCTCAGGGGAGACCTTCTTGCTGTCTACAACTACCTGAAGGGAGGTTGTAGCCAGGTGGGGGTTGGTCTCTTCTCCCAGGCAATCAGCACCAGAACAAGAGGACACAGTCTCAAGCTGCACCAGGGGAGGTTTAGGATGGATGTTAGGAAGAAGTTCTTCATAGAAAGAGTGACTGGCCATTGGAATGTGCTGCCCAGGGAGGTGGTGGAGTCACCATCACTAGAGGTGTTTAGAAAGAGACAGGATGGGGTGCTTGGTGCCATGGTTTAATTGATTAGATGGTGTTGGGTGATAGGTTGGACTCGACGATCTCTAAGGTCTTTTCCAACCTGGTTAATTCTATTCTATTCTATTCTATTCTATTCTATTCTATTCTATTCTATTCTATTCTACTCTACTCTACTCTACTCTACTCTACTCTATTAAGCGTGGAAGACAGGGAATGTTTCATCATAGGATAGCACAATGCAGCACAGATGTTTAATGGCTATCTTGCTTGGCTAGCGGTTTGGCTTGTGTTTGGGTTAATCCTACAACAGATGAAAGAGCTTTGTCTTCACTTTCTTCTCCTCAGTTTTGAGTCTCACCCTTCTTCACACCTCAAGTCTGTCATCAAGCTTGTAGCCAGAGGGAAGATTGCTGTAGGCCAAAAAGGCAAAGTTAAGCATAGCTGAATTTCAATGAAGGCCTTACAGCGTGACACTGAAGAATCCTCACCAATACCAAAGGAGTTCATTCAGACTGAACACCCACAGAATGAATGATTTATGGCTGGTGGTGGTAAATGGCTGCCAGCAACAAGGTTTGGACTCCATTCATGGTAGAAGAACCAGTGCTGGCCAAACATGAATATGTCTTTGTGCTCCCTAACAACTTCTCTCTGCTCCCTGCATATTCCTTTGCAGGTCTGAGAAGTTTTTACCTACTCTGAGGCAGTTTTATTTCCCCCTTGCAAAAAGAAGGTGCAAAGGAGGATGCCAAGTGCCGGTCTCCAAATCTGTGTGCTGACAGTACTATCAGTCCAAGCACATTTCCTAAGGTTGCCATGAGCTAGAAGTGATGGGCATATGATTCACAGTTATGGAGAACACCAGCCTACATGCAGATGCTTCATTCAGACTGGCAGAAGCAAGTTCTGACCATCCAATTCTCTGCTGCTTACTGCAGGAAGTTAACTTGGAGCATCCAGTCACCCTAGAGACCATAAACAGGACAGCACAGTAAGACTGAGTGGTGGACTCGGTAGAGAAGGGTTAATGGTTGGACTTGTAATGATCTTGAAGCTCTTTTCCAACCTAAATGATTCTATGATCCTAAGTATGCAGCAGTGTGAAGTTTGGGCTGGAGGTGAGGAGAAAGTTCTTCACAGAAAGAGTAATTGGCCATTGGAATGTGCTGCTCAGGGAGGTAGTGGAGTCGCTGTCCCTGGAGGTGTTCAAGAGGGGACTGGATGTGGCACTTGGTGCCATGGTTTAATTACTCAGGAGGTCTTGGGTGACAGGTTGGACTTGATGATCTTTGAGGTCTTTCCCATTCTTGTTGATTCTATGATTCTATGATACTATTCCAACGTCTGAAGCAAGGCTACCAGAGCTGTAGAGTCTAGGGGTGCCTGGTGCTGACACTGAAATACGGGTAAGATCCAGGGAAGCAGAGGCATTGCTGTCAAGATGAAGAAGAGGTTAGAGTCAGGGAAAAGACAGCAGAAGTCTTATTTCTCACTTCAGCACATAAAAAGGAGTGGCTTGACTCCCCATCACACGGCTAAGTCACACTTTTTGGCCAGCATATCCCAAACACTACCTTTTTCAAGGCAGATAAAAACACCATTCAGATGACTACTTTCTGAATAAAGGAGGAGTGCAGTTCAGAATCACCAATTACTCAGGAAAAAGGATATAGTCCATTCTTCTTTAAAAATGCATGCTCACATCACAGCTTCCAGCATCTGAATCACCAGTGCATGTTCGTGTTTCCTGGAGGGGAAGACGGAGCTTTTTCATAACTTACTGTTTTGAATTGATTTCTCATGAAGTGCCCAACAAGTGGCATTAAAATGTGCTTCAACAAATATTTTAATAGTCATTTTCCACAGGCTACATGCTTTGACTGGAAAAGTACCCCCAAAAAATCCACAATTTAGAAGAAAAATGCTTGACATTGGTTTCTTCTGTGAATAAAATTGACACAGAGTTTCCAAATTACCCAAAATCATAGAATCATAGAATCAATCAGGGTTGGAAGGGACCACAAGGATCAGCTAGTTCCAACCCCCCTGCCATGGGCAGGGATACCCCACACTACATCAGGCTGGCCAGAGCCTCATCCAGCCTGCTCTTAAACACCTCCAGGGATGGGGCCTCAACCACCTCCCTGGACAACCCATTCCAGGGTTTCACCACTCATGGTGAAGAACTTCTTCCTCACATCCAGTCTGAATCTCCCCACCTCCAGCTTCATTCCATTCCCCCTAGTCCTATCACTACCTGAGATCCTGAGAAGTCCCTTCCCAGCCTTCTTGTAGGCCCCCTTCAGATACTGGAAGGCCACAATAAGGTCACCTCAGAGCCTTCTCTTCTCCAGACTGAACAGCCCCACCTCTTTCAGTCTGTCCTCATAGGAGAGGTGTTCCAGCCCTCTGATCATCCTCGTGGCTCTTACCTAGGACATACCTAGGGACACATATGTATATATGTGGTGTTATTTTTAGAGACACATTTTCATTTTGTGAATCAGACATACTCTGTGACTATCTTCTTCTTTTGATGCAGCCTAGGATATGATTTGCCTTCTGGGCTCTAGCACAAGCCCAGCTACTCACACACCTGCACAATGAAATCTTTCTAACACAGAGGCCCTGAAAATACAATTTTATCTCTCTCTAATACCTACTGTCATTCCTTTTTCCAACACAATGCAATCTCTCTCTGGCTTGCTTTCTTTTATACACCCAGACACACAAACAGACACACACAGTGTAATCTTATCTCTCTCAGATTCAACTACAGTATCTGCATTATTTTCAACATTGTACAAACACTTTCTGCCTGACATTTTCACTTGTAGCCTCCATCACTCACAACTGCACAAATGTTTGCAGAGATGTGAGGATGTAGAGGGAAATCCTTGATCACACAAATGTGCTCAGGTAAAGAGTAAGACTTGGTTTTACCTGGGCGAAGGCATTCACAGAATCACAGAATCACCAAGGTTTGAAGAGACCTCAAAGATCATCGAGTCCAACCTGTCACCACAGACCTCATCACTAAACCATGGCACTAAGTGCCACATCAAATCCCCTCTGAACACCTCCCGGGTCGGTGACTCCACCACCTCCCTGGGCAGCACATTCCAATGGCTAACAACTCTCTCAGTGAAGAACTTTCTCCTCACCTCCAGCCTAAACTTCCCCTGGCGCAGCTTGAGACTGTGTCCTCTTGTTCTGGTGCTGGTTGCTTGAGAGAAGAGACCTACCCCCTCCTGGCTACAACCACCCTTCAGGTAGTTGTAGACAGCAATAAGGTCTCCCCTGAGCCTCCTCTTCTCCAGGCTAAACAATCCCTAAGCAATTCAAAGCAATGTTTTCACTTTGCATGTAGTATAAGTTACACGCTGCTTCTTGTTATGCTATTACACCACCAACAAATAGTAAAAGGCTTAAATGGCTTGATGAAAAAAAACATGTCTGCTAGATCATAAAGCTGTATTATTTCTGAATTGCTATCAGTGTCAAACACATCACTGGTGTGCTCCACGGCACGTGTGGCAAGCAAATTACAATATGCAGTTACACCGATATTTCCTGTGACATAAAATATGCTGTAGGCCCTGAGCTTTCAAAAGAAAAAAGGAAAGAGGTATAGAGGAGGTTCCACCTCCACTTAAGCTATTATTTCTACAACAAAAGTCTACCTTTAAAACACTTGTATTAGCAGGATTGTTCTAATGGGAATATTAGATGGAATGTCTGCCTCTGCGAGCTTCTTTATACAAAGGAGAGTGGTAACAGTGAGAATTAGAGGATGCAACACAGAGCACTTCTCCTGTGCATCATGGATTTGGAGACAGGGGAGATAGCAGACAATTTTGAGAGGAATTCTGCAGAGTGAGTTTCATATCCTTGCTCTGATTTCCAGTCTCCAAATTACCTCATAACAAAAACAAGTACTAAAATGAAAATGTAGTTAAGGACTTAAGATGAATGGAATGGAATGGAATGGAATGGAATGGAATGGAATGGAATAGAATAGCATAGAATAGCATAGCATAGCATAGCATAGCATAGCATAGCATAGCATAGCATAGCATAGCATAGCATAGAATAGAATAGAATAGAATAGAATAGAATAGAATAGAATAGACCAGACCAGACCAGACCAGACCAGACCAGTTTGGAAGAGACCTTTGAGCTCATTGAGTCCAACCTATCAGCCAACACCATCTAATCAACTAAACCATGGCACCAAGCACCAAGCACCTGTCTCTTTCTAAACACCTCCAGGGATGGTGACTCCAACATCTCCATGGGCAGCACATTCCAAAGGCCAATCACCCTCTCTATGAAGAACTTCTTCCTAACATCCAGCCTGGTGCAGCTTGATACTGTGTCCTCTTGTTCTGGTGCTGGTTGCCTGGGAGAAGAGACCAACCCCCACCTGGCTGCAACCTCCTTTCAGGTAATTGTAGAGAGCAATAAGGTCTCCCCTGAGCCTCCTCTTCTCCAGGCTAAGCAACCCCAGCTCCCTCAGCCTCTCCTCATAGGGCTGTGCTCCAATCCCCTCCCCAGCTTTGTTGCCCTTCTCTGGACATGTTCCAGCAAGTCAACATCTTTCCTAAACTGAGGGGCCCAGAACTGGACACAGACTCAAGGTGTTCTCAAGGAACTTTTACTATCTCTGGGAAAATGCTACTTTTAAGTCACAAAGGAGACTTTGCCTAGGAATTTGGGCCAAATCATCAATATAGTTTTAAAAGCACTTGGACACATTCCCATGTGATGTGCCCTAGATGATCATGCTTTGGCACAGAAGTTGGACCTGGTGATTTCCAGAGGTCCCTTCCAACACCTACCATTCTATGATTCTATAATTACTTGGAGGCATGGGAAAGGAAATACCTTTGTGGAGGCCAAACTCTCCCAGAAAAATGATCCACTGAGGAAAAGGAAAAGTGAAACCAGTTGTCCTACTGCCAGAAGAGACTGAAAGAAAAGCTTTTATGACCTATGAGACTACTTTGATTAATGACACCTTGCTCTGAGAACAAGGAGACCTGGTTACCTGTATCAGGGCAGGTCCATACAGCTCATAACAGAAAGACTGATGAGCCAGTACCAACTGGGAACACAGGCAACTGGAGCAGTGGGATGAAGAATAGAGATAACAAATCCCACCTTAGAAGCATGAATGCCTGGAGCTTGAAGAATTGCTCTCAGAGGGTATGAAAATAGCAGTGTGGTACTCCTGCCTATGACACCTGTAGATAGCACAGGTGCACTGTCAGCAGCACTGAACAGGTCACAAGAAACTCCCATGTGCAGCAGTACTCTGGCCTTTTTTAGGCTAGTATCATAGAATCATAGAATGCATTGGTTTGGAAGGGTCCTTTAAAGATCATCTAGTAAGCAGGAACATCATCAAGTAAACCAGGCTGCTCAGAGCCCCATCAAGCCTGATGTTGAATGTCTCCAGGGAAGGGGCCTCCACCACCTCCCTGGGCAACCTGTTCCAGTGTTTTACCACCCTCATTGTAAAGAATTCTTCCTAATGTCCAACCTAAATCTCATCCTGTTGGTTTTCTGACACTACCAGCACCAGCATACCAATACCTAAAGCCAAGCACATAACAAAACTAGACCACTTCTAACCACTTTTGAAGAGACAAAAAATCACTCTAACCAACTGCAGGAAGCACATGCCACCACAGACCCCACAAAATCCATACAGTGAGTGTTAATATTGGCCTCCTTCTATGCAAAGAACTGATAAAGTGGGAGCAGATGAACTGCAGACTTCCCACACACACCACATACCCTCGTGTGTCTCTTCCCCTCTTGCCCCCTGAACAGATGCCAAGGGTTCACAATCCCAGCACTGGCACGCTTTGTAGCATCAGTATAGGAGACAGTGTTTCACAAGCAAGATCCAGCCTCTCTCTACCTCTGAGGTAGGAAAGCATCCCTAAGCCCCTTTCTACAGCGAGAAACCCAGTGCAGTTGTGTGTAGCAACCACAAGCCTCATGCAGCTCATGGGCTTTCTGACCATCCAATACTGAGACATCCAATAGCCACCTGGTCATCTGCTGCATGGAAAGTACTGCCTATAAAACACGCTTGGGAGACTAGTTCAACTGCCCTCAGGAGCTCCAGTGCCATGGGTTAGTTGAATAGATGGTGTTGAATGATAGGTTGGACTTGATGATCTCAAAGGTCTTTTCCAACCTGGTTAATTCTATTCTATTCTATTCTATTCTATTCTATTCTATTCTATTCTATTCTATTCTATTCTATTCTATTCTATTCTATTCTATTCTATTCTATTCTATCCTGTCCTGTCCTGTCCTGTCCTGTCCTGTCCTGTCCTATCCTATCCTATCCTATCCTATCCTATCCTATTCTTTCTATTCTACTCTACTCTACCCTACTCTACTCTACCCTATTCTACTCTACCCTATTCTACTCTACTCTATTCTATTCTATTCTATTCTATTCTATTCCATTCCATTCCATTCCATTCCATTCCATTCCATTCCATTCCATTCCATTCCATTCCATTCCATTCCAATTTGTCCTTCTTCCTGGCATCAAGTACTCTAACATTAGGGATCCTGATAATTAGATCTCATTCCTGCTTGAGAAAATTTGCTAGGCCTCACACTGCCCTGCCCCATGAGGGCTGCTGACCATAAAAGCCTACTTGCTTGTTCTGAGTCAGATTTGTTTCTTAGAACCACTTTTGACACACTTCAGTAACTCTCTAAGGACCTGCAGAAAAATGTCACCTGTAGGTTAGCCATCTCATTTGGAAAACTGTCTGCTCAGCATCTACTTGTCACAATGTGTTAAGCTGGACCAGGGTAGATTTATGTTGAACATAAGAAATTCTTTTATAATGAGAGAGGTAAAATACTGGAACAGGTTGCTCAGGAATGTGGTTGAAGCCTCATCCCTGAAGACATCCAAGATCAGACTCAATATGGCCCTGGGCAGCCTGATCTAGTTGGAAGTGTCCCTGCTCACTGCAGGGGGGTTAGACAAGATGACCTTTGAGGGTCCCTTCCAACCCAATGCAATATGTGAATCTGTGTCTTGGCCACTGGTTTGTCACTTTGAAGACAGATAATGAAGGGATTGGAACATCTCCTTTATGAGGAAAGTCTGAGGGAGCTGGGTCTCTTTATCTTGGAGTAGAGGGGACTGAGGGGTGACCTCATTCATGTTTATAAACACATGGAGAGTGAGTGTCAGGAGGACAGAGCCAGGCTCTTCTCAGTGATATCCAGTGACAGGACAGGAGGCAATGGGTCCAAGGCAGTTCCATGTGTCTTGGTCCAGAGAGGGAAAGGGACTTGGTTCTTTTTGACCATTCCTGTGTTATGAACTTAGAGGCACAAACAAGGCCAAAATATCAACAGCCCTCGAGGCTATTTACTAACAGAATAAAGTGGACAGAACAGAAGAAGGGAGAGAGAGAGAGCAGGAAAAATGGAGAGAGAGAAGAAAAGGCATTATATTACCACCCTTCCCCTCACCCAAGACAGTTTGGATCTGTGAAAGGGTGCTGCTGCATCGCTGTCCTTGTTGGCTTGTGCTGTCCACCCTGGAGGATGGGAAGAAGAGATCCCAAGGTACCAAGTCCTTATCTGAGCAGCCTCCAGCATGTGGTCTCTTCAGCAAAGATGTCTTTTCTCTTCTCCATGAGTTACAGCAGGTAGAACTTAGGGCATGGCTTTCCTGGTGGTGGTGAAGAAAGGGTTCCTGGACTGCTTCCAGGCTGCATGGTGTCTTCTCTGTCTGCCTTTTTCTCACTTTGTTTTTCCTCTCCTGAGCAGGCATTGCTCAGGTCTTCTATACAGGTTATTTTTAGGTATGTGTCTAGGTATTGTCCCCAGGGAATCTTCCTGTGTCTTCCTTATGTGCTTACAGGGGTCCAGCGAAGGGCAGGGACCTCCACCTACCCCTCAGCCTTTTACCTGCCCATGCACACAATACACATCAGGGGCTTATCATGCCAGGTGGTGAATGCATTGTCCTTTTCACCATCCTCCCTTTCCAGGGTAGAGATGATCTTGTCTGTGCACATTCCAGGGGGTCATTATCCAGTGGCGTCTGCCCAGTACACATTTCTGTTGTCTGGGAGCAAAGGTGATTTTATCTTTGTTGATTCACATAAAACACTGGAACAGGCTGCTCAGAGAGGTTGTGGAGCCTCCTTCTCAGGAGACATTCCAAACCTGTGGACAGGTTCCTGCGTGATCTCCTCTAGGTGATCCTGCTAATGTTCTGTGATTCTGTGTGATTCTGTGAACAAACACATGGAGGTCGTGCCCTGCTAAACAAGAGGGTTTCAACGGGTCATTTGGTCAGTTGTGCCACTGCCACTGCCACTTCCCATCTTAGTCACCTCCTGAACTTGCTGTTGTTCCTCCAAGCATGAGCAGAGGCCTTGCTGTCAAACTTTTAAAGGAAAGCTCAGTGGGAACTCCTGCAGTTCTTCCATTTTTCTCTCTAATGAAATTGACACACAGAGACCACTCCACTGAGGATTCAGGAGAAAGCCACTGATCAAGCTGACAGACCCATGTGACAAAGCTTCTTCCTCTCTCTCTCTCTCTTTGATGCTTCCTTCTTCTCTTACTGTCTAATCAATCTAGTTATCTATCTTTCTGTCACAATAGCTGTTAAGTATCTCTTCAACATTTCGGAAGTAGAAACAACCAACATCCTCTTTCCTTCTTTTCCTTCCCAGGCGGCAGGAGGAATTGTTCAGTTAGGTTTTTAGGTGGCATGCTTTGCTTGCTTGTTTATTCACATACATGTGAGTGGGTTTTTTACAGACATGTGTGAAGTGCTCAGTGGGGGAGGACGAGGCTGAGAAGCCAAGCTGTGTATTTATTACTGAGAGTGGAGACATGCATGACCTTCCACAGCTGATGCAGTATGAACCTCCACAGCATAGCACAGCACCGCTCAGCACTCCATTTTTTGCTTTTGTCTCACCCAACCTGCAAATCTGGGCAATTGCCATGGAAGGAAGAGATTTAGTGGGGCAAGAGGAAAGAGCAGTAATTATTTTGGACTTGGCTACTTCAAGATTGCCTGTATGGAATGGAATGGATTGGAATGGAATAGAATGGAATAGAATGGAATTGAATGGAATAGAATGGAATAGAATAGAATAGGATAGAATTGAATTAACCAGGTTGGAAAAGATCTTTGAGATCATGGAGTCCAACCCATCATCCAACACCATCTAATCAACTAAACCAAGTGCCCCATCCAGTCTCTTCTTAAACACCTCCAGTGATGGTGACTCCACCACCTCCCTGGGCAGCACATTCCAATGGCCAATCACTCTTTCTATGAAGAACTTCCTAACATCCAGCCTAAACCTCCCCTGGTGCAGTTTGAGACTGTGTCCTCTTGTGCTGGTGCTGATTGCCTGGGAGAAGAGACCAACCCCCAGCTGGCTACAACCTCCCTTCAGGTAGTTGTAGACAGCAATAAGGTCTCCTCTGAGCCTCCAGATCCACTACTGCCTGAACATCAGGCAAATGCTTTGGAGAGGGTGAGTATTTTTTACTAGGCCAACTGCTGAGGATGGGAAAGAAAAGATGTACACAAGCATCTCCTTAGGTTTGAAGCAGTGGTGGAGTGAAACAGTGTGCAGATCTTTGAAAACTACTTGACATTTTTAGCATTCTGAGATATGGCAGCAGCAATTTCCTGGGCAGTGTACTTCTAAAGCACAATTATCTTCACAAAACTTCACTAAAAAAAAAAACCCAAACCCACATTTGTGCCATAAAGTACAAATATCCTAAAATATTTTCTTCTCATCAATGGCAGATACTCCACTGGCTCCTAACAACCACATTTACTGGAACAGCTTTCATCCTTTTAACAGCTCTTCCCTTCTCCATGTACCATATGTTGTGTGTGGATCCTGTAAATAGAGAGAGCTGGAGGCAACACTGAGGGGTCTCCTGCCATTTTTGAAGCTAACTGCTACTCAAGGGATAAAATAGCAGCAAACATGATGTCAGGAGTCTCACCGTGAAAGGACACAGCAGAAGAATGTCTTTAAGTTGGGAGAAGCCATTTCCAGCTCTGAATTCATTGAAAGAGTGTTACCTCTACCTAGATTGCATGGCCATTTGAGGACTTCATGTAATGCTGGGATAAGTGCTTTCAGATTTTAGAGTAAATGGTATGAAAACTAGGAACTGGCTGGAGGGCTGAGCCCAGAGAGTGGTGGTGAACGGTGCCACATCCAGCTGGCAGACAGTCACTAGTGGTGTGCCCCAGGGATCAATGCCGGGCCCCATCCTCTTTAATATCTTCATTGATGATATGGATGAGGGGATTGAGTCAGTCATCAGCAAATTTGCCAATGACACCAAGATGGGAGCACATGTTGATCTGTCAGAGGGTAGCAGGGCTCTGCAGAGGGACCATGACCAGCTGGAGGGATGGGCAGAGTCCAACATGATGACATTTAACAAATCCAAGTGCCAGGTTCTGCACTTTGGCCATGACAACCCCATGCAGAGCTACAGGCTGGGGTTGGAGTGGCTGGAGAGCTGCCAAACAGAAAGGGAGCTGGGGGTACAGATTGACAGCTGCCTAAACATGAGCCAGCAGTGTGCCCAGGTAGCCAAGAAGGCCAATGGCATCCTGGCATGCATCAAGAATAGTGTGGCCAGAAGGAGCAGGGAAGTCATTGTGCCCCTGTACTCTGCACTGGTTAGGCCACACCTTGAGTACTGTGTCCAGTTCTGGGCCCCTCAGTTTAAGAAGGACATTGAGACTCTTGAAGGTGTCCAGAGAAGGGCAACGAGGCTGGGGAGAGGCCTTGAGTACAAGCCCTACGAGGAGAGGCTGAGGGAGCTGGGATTGTTTAGCCTGGAGAAGAGGAGGCTCAGGGGAGACCTTATTGCTGTCTACAACTACCTGAAGGGAGGTTGTAGCCAGGAGGGGGTTGGTCTCTTCTCCCAGGCAACCAGAACCAGAACAAGAGGACACAGTCTCAAGCTGCACCAAGGGAAGTTTAGGCTCGAGGTGAGGAGAAAGTTCTTCACAGAGAGAGTCATTCGCCATTGCAATGGGCTGCCCAGGGAGGTGGTAGAGTCACTGTCCCTGGAGGTGTTCAAGAGGGGTTTGGATGTGGCTCTTGGTGCCATGGTTTAGTCGTGATGTCTGTGGTGACAGGCTGGACTTAATGATCTTTGAGGTCTCTTCCAACCTTGGTGATTCTGTGATTCTGTAATTCTGTGAAAGGGGGGGGAATAAATGAATAAATCTTTGCTCACTCCAGGATAGTCTCTGTCCAACATTGTCCAACTGAGTATCAGTCTTCCAGCACTGAATCACACGTGATTAGTAAGTGGCTCAGAGGGCTGGTGCCGCCAAAAGAATTTAGGGGGGTTTGATCTTGGGGAACTTTATATGGCACAGGGTCTGCTAGCTGCAGATAGAGTACATCTCTCTCACAGGCATTTCATGGGAGCTACCTTCCTGTCTCCTATTACCTCGGAGTTCCTTGGCTCACCTGTGCAGGACCTTGCATTTGCTGCAGCATTCTGCAGGAAGGTGAAGGGCCAGATATTGGAACAACCCTGCAATGCTCATTTTGCATGAAACTGGGGGGGGGGGGGGGGGGGAGAAAGGGTAACTAGTGACCCAGATGTATGCAGATTTTGGGTGCCACTGAGATAAAAAAAATTCCTCTTCAAAAGCAACATCTGGTGAGGATTTGGTTGGATGGCACATCCAGAGGGTAGTGGTCAATGGCTCAATGGTCAAATGGAGATCTGTGGCACGAGGTGTCCCTCAGGGATATGTATTGAGACATTTGCTCCTTAATGTCTTAATCAGTGGCATAGACAGTGGGACCAAGAGCAAGTTTGCAGACAACACCAAGCTGAGTGGTGCAGCTGACATGTCTGAGAGATGAGATGTCATCCAGAGGGACCTGCACCTGGAAAAGTGGGCCCAAGTAAACCTCATGAGGTCAATTCAACAAGGAAAACGCAAGGTCCTTTACCTGTGTCGAGGCAATCCTCTGTATCAATACAGACTAGGGGATGATGGGATTGAGAGCAGCACTAAGGACGGGGACTTGAGGGTAGCAATGCATGAAAGGCTGGACATGAGCCAGCAATGTGCACTGGCAGCCCAGAAGGCAAATCACATCCTGGGCTGCAATTGAAAGTGTGGGCAGCAGGTCGAGGGAGGTGATTCTCCCCCTCCTCTCTGCTCTCTTGACATGCCACCTGGAGTACTGTGTTCAGCTCTGGGTCCTCAGCACAGGAAAGACAGAGAGCAGGTTCAAAGGAGGGTCATGAAAATGATCAGAGGGCTGAAACACCTCTCCTATGAAGAAATGCCGAGAGACTTGGGGTTGTTCAGCCTGAACAAGAGAAGGCTCCAGAGAAATCTTATTGCAGCCCTTCAGTACTTTTAAAGGGTGCCTGTAAGAAAGATGGTGTCCAACATTTTAGCAGGCTCTGCTTCAATAAGACAGGGAGCAATTGCTTTAAATGAAAAGAGGGGAGATCTAGACTAGACACAAAGACAACTTTTTTTACAGTGAGTGCAGTGAAACACTGGAACAGATTGCCCAGAAGAGGTAGTAGGTGCCCCAGCCCTGGAAACATTCAAGGCCTAGCTGGATGGGGCTCTGAGCAACCTGATCCAATTGAAGATGTCCTTGGTTCATGCAGGGGTTTGAAAGGAATCAGGCAGTTCAGCCACAGTATGGCTGCAATGAACTATCCTGAACAGTCATTACAGTGTCTCAGCATCAGGATGTCAATGGAAAGGCATTGCACCTCTGTGTTAAGCTTGGCTTAGAAATCACGCCGTTCAAAACCCAAACAACACAAACAATAGAGTATGGGTTCTTTTCATTTCCTCTTTGAGTTTTTTGAGTCCTCAGATTTCATTTGAGGTCAAAATTTTCAGTCTTGAACTGTGAAGACCAGGAGCACATCCTTAGCAAAACGCAATCTTTTACTATCGTGACTCTAGTGCCTGGGGGGTTTAAAAATCACCTGAAGTATCACTCAATGCACAGTGATGACACTGCTACTCCCAGCACAGGTCTTTGTGTTAATGTATCAGGATGCTTTCCCCTCCATATGCCATGGCCTTTTCTTAAAGCTGTGGATTTCTGGAACTGTTGAGCTACTGCTCTGTGATGTGTATGCAACATTAGATCTGAAACCATGTCAAACTTCCTCCAAAGCAGACCAGAAGCGATAGAAAAGGACTCTTGAGTTACATCCAGCATTTATCTCAAATAGACATTGATGCCAGCACTGGAGGGGAATACATCCCAAAATACAGGTGCCTGAAGGCCTCGATTACCCTGATCAAGGAGACTAACACTCCTTTGGGAAGAAGACTGCTTCTCTCACTTTCTCTTTCTACCCCTGTTCTGCTTCAGCAAGAGACATGGCTGCATCTTTCACCAAGCAGAGTCAAGCCTGCAAATCCCTTGGCAGTCAGGAGACAGATCTCTCAGTTTGCCAGCCCTTATGTGGCCCAATTCACACAGTACAAGTAAATGATGATGCAGATGCTAAAGATGACAAGACATTACCCTGCAAACAAAGGCTCTTAGCAGATCCTAACAGCTCCACCTCTTAGATCACTGCATACTGAAAGCAGGAGTGACATCAGAATGTCTCTGTCCTGACTTAGATTCCCTGACTTAAATACTTGAGACCTGTATGGCACATCAAAGCTTTTTCTCTGAGTACCCACCACTGGCACAGAGAATAAAAAGCTGGGAGAACTTAAAGCTCTGCGGTTCTGACAGCACCACCAATATTCACACAGAAATTTGAGCACCACTACCTGCAGCAAAACCAAACATTAGACCATGAGGCAGCAGTAGGGGTCTTGAAAAGCATGTCTGTCCAGCTCCCTGCACGATCTCTGGAGCAGGCAGAAAATCAGAAACCAGACACTAACAGCATGGTGGAGCAGAGTAGGCATCTCCCACTCTCCTTCTCTTCCCCAGGCGGCAAGAAAAGGAGGGTAAGTGCTAGGAAGAAAGCAGGCTGGGTCCCCCATTTGAAAGCCCTGCTCATAAAACTCAATTAAGTGGATTACAGATGAGCTCATTCCCAGTGGTGGGTCACATTCCATTAGAGGCAGGCTCAATGCCAGGCAAACTCAGCGCTGATCAGATGGCAGTGTAGTCCATCTCACTGCTTACCGTCTCTGCCTCTGATCTCACCACACCTTGCAGGATTTCCTACCCCATGCCCTGCCAACTGCACAGCAGGCTCGTTGCTCATCCCTCCTCATTCTCCCAGTGAGATAATCAGGGTCAGCATTTGGTCATAGAGGGAGACAGGGATAGCCAAGCTGTCTGAAGCACTGTGTTCGTGGACAACAATGCAGGAAAGGAAAAGCATTGGGAGAAAGAGACGAGGCAAGCAAGGAGATGGTGAGCAGAAACAGAGGCTCTGTGGAAAATGATGGCAGAGTTCAGGCTGAGCCAAGGAAGGATGGAAGCAGCCAGCCCCTTAAACTGGATCAGTGGTACTCCACGTGAAAGTGAGAGCAATCAGAGCTCTCAGCTCACTAATCCCTAAGGCTTTATCAAAGCATAGGTGTAAGATTACAGCATCGTCTGCTGTATGAATGTATACACACCACCTACAGACACTGCATGCAGCGCTCTGTGTGTGTGTGTGTGCTTGTGCACGGGGAACAAAGGGTGTGCCTGAGGTAGGTTTGTGGGGGGAATGACTGTGTTTTGAAGAGAAAGTGGGAAGGGAGACGTGAAGGTGAATGAATCTGTGGAGGGTGAGCTGTGTGGGCGCAGGGCAAGAGAAAGCTGGATGAATGAGTGTGTGGGTGTGTAATATATGGGCTAGAGTAAATCAAATATTATAAGCACCTGCAGGCATTTTGCCAGATTTGAGACCTATTTTGACATGCTTTGTGCATCCCACTTTGCTTTTTGCTGTTTGCAAATGATCCTGGCAGCTCAGCTAAATTCATACAAATAGCAACCAGACGAGAGCAAGCCAAAGATGTTGTGAAATAGGTTGAGGAAGACGCAGGTTTTTGTGCAGATCCAATCAGCAGGGGCTTTGTACCATCTGGAACTGACATACCCAGGTCCCAGGCAAAGGCCTACAAGGGAGATCAATCTAGTTACCTCCTCACCATTTGCCATCCCACGTGAGGAATGAATACTTCAGACCAGTTGCAGAGTGAGACATGCTGTCTGGACAATGATCCTCACAGGGCATGGGTCCCACACAGTGCAGGCATCTGCTATCCTGGCACAGGAGAACTCACTATCCACAGCCTCAGAGAGAGCTTTCTGCTTTATCTGAGAAGGACTGAGAGGAAGACAGCATCCTTATGTTTCATTCCCTTGTGTGTGACAAGTGAACTCACTTGGCAGCGTGAGGCAGCAGGTTTCCTATTTGTTTCACCACCAGTTCACTGGGAAATTTTGGATAACTCAGCTCACCTTCTCTGCATCCCTGCTCCTAAGATACAAAGCTCCAGCAGTAATGGCACAGACAAGGTCTTTTGATGAAAAGCACTGTGTAAGACTCAGGTGATAGTATTCTCCTGCACTAGCTGACAGTGATTGTCAAATCTCCTTTGCATTCATTTGCAGTAGTACTGAGCACTTAAGCATCAATGAAGTCCAAAGCTGATAAGCAGGAATTTCAACTCTAGCCTGACAGTACCTTTAGCTGATCATGACCCAGGTTCTGGCTGTTCATCTCAGGACCTCCAGCATAATACATAGAGCCCATCCTAGGCAGCCCATCCCTTTGGAATGTCCTAGATTGTCATGGGCAGAGTAGCAAGCACAACATCACGACTTGGCCAAGTGTTGTGTGTATTAGAATGCAGCATAGCTGGGATGCAAAAGCATTGTGGCCAAATCCTTTCTCTCCCCACCATGCTGACGGAAGAATTCAGGCTCATCTACAGCAATCAAAAAAAATCTAAACCTTTGCCTTTTATTCTGCTTTCCCCTTCCTTTCTGACCGGCTTGTCTTTATTAGCATCACTCTTTCTGCTACCCTGGCCCAAAGGTTTGCTCTGGCAAGTGCTGTGTGCGCACTGTGCCAAGCTGCTTTGCCCTGTCTTGCTGATGGTTCTTGTAATGGCTGACAGTACAGTGCTGCATCCTCTTGTCCATGTGCACAAATTAGCTAGCCCTTTCATTTCACCTTCAACACAAAGAGAGTGACCTGTCTATGCAAACCGCCCCCTCTCCTTTTAACTAGAGGGAAGACAATATATTGCCTCTCTAGGGAACTCCAGAGAGAAGAGAAAAACCAGAGATGCTATCAGTGCCAAAGCACTATGTAAGAAAAGCCTTTTTCACCCTAATAGTTTATCAAGTGCTGGCCCAAGAGCTATTATTGAACCACATCCAGAAATGGGGTGGTTCCATCCAGTGTGTTTTCCTCCCCTCTCCCTCTCCAGCACTCTTCACTCCACGAGTGTATTTCATTCAGTGAAATGGTTTAAGGCACTGCCTGAAAGGAGGATTTTTTTTGTGTGTGAAATACCACAGCTCTGCCTTCTAAACCTTCCAGCTGAATGAGAGTAACTGCTGCGGTTGCCAGGGCACAGGCTACACAAAAACGCTGCTTGTGTTTAATTACACCGAGTGGCCGTGGCCACTCCCTGACTTTGCTCCGGGAAACATTCTTCTGAAAAGCAGCCAGGTAGTTCTGCTGCTAATGCCATTGCCACAGTGTCCTGGGAAGGGAGGAGGGCTGACAGAGAGGGAGCCTTTCTGACAGGTTTAGCTATATCGAACATATCTGAGCCGAGGGGTCTCAAGGGATGTGGCTGCGCCAAACAGAGATCCCCCAAGGCAGTGCCAGAGGTGACTGGCGAATGTTCAGGAGTGTAGGCAAAATTCAGTTTTGATGTAGAGATTTCAGCTGGACCATTCTTGTGCAAGAAGAGGAGACAGACTGAAAAAAGACTGGAAAGGGAAAGAAAGGACCTGGAATGAGGTCCAGGACGAAGAGAACAGAAGCAGCAGGGATGCTACTGAGAGGCCAGTAACCTCAGCCATAAATGTTGTTTTACACAACTCAGCCTTTCTCCCAGTGATGTTGCCAGCCTGGCTTTGGCAAAAGTGACAGCAGGGTTGGAGATGTTTCAGTACTCTTTGTAGCTACTGTCTACTTTTCATGGAGTAGGTCATATGTAGTTCTGCCCCAAATAACTCCAGAGCTGGAAACGATACAACCCCATCTGCTTGCAGACCCGACCAATTCTGCTCAGAAATGGGGGAAATTAACCTCAATGTCACACTATGCTAATACAACTAATTTCCTTCCAGGGCTAATGTCTCTGCATGGATAAGCACAGATACACAAGCTCATCTGGTGCCATGCTTCAAGTACTCACAGTACAGCACTCTCTTACACGTCTCAACATACATTGTACAGCTCATCCATGAGTGTTGTTTTCTCCTCCCTCATAGGCATCGTCTTTTGAGATGTAAGCAATTCTTGGACTCAAAAGACCCCCTCAGCTTCAACAAAATCCTCTCAAAATTCTTCAGGAATCTATCACTACTTCCATTGGCCAAGCTTTATTCATGGTGATGATAAGGAGGCCTGACTAAGGGAGAAGATACTGAGTTTCTGTCTTTATTTTTTTCCTCCCCTTGGTTCAGAGCCTTTGAGTTCCCAGGTATGAGAACCAGTGAATGACAAGTCTCTTGGTCCATGCTTCAAGCTACCCTCTTCTAAGCTAGACATGCACTAATGGAGAAATTTGCCAGTGGGTCAGGGAGGTTTGTGGTCACTCTTCTTGGAAGCCACCAATGGCTAGAGCTTTTAAAGAGGTTATTGTTCTGGGGTGAATAGTTGGGATTTCCTGAAGAGGGCCAAAGTACAGTAATAACTTTTATCAGATTAAGGTATGCTGCTAGTAAAACAAAACAAAACAAAACAACCCCCAAAATGCCACAAAAGCTCTTGGTACCATCTGGAGATGGATAGCAAGGAATTTTATTTGAACGCCTCATGAACAAATACCAAAAAAGTGTCACCAGATCCTTTTAGGCTTAACATTCAACATACTTATGTTAAATTTATGTGTAAATATACACTGTCCTAACTACCTTAACCATAAACTTTAACATTTGGTAGGCATCAAGCCCCTCAACTACAACTTCATAGAATCATAGAATGCATCAGGTTGGAAAGGACCACCCAAGGTCATCTTGTCTGATCCCCCTGTAGCAATCAGATGAATTCCAAACCCTACCCAATGACATCAATGAATCTTTGCCCTCAGATAAAACTTTATTTGCTATTTGAAGTGCTAGACAGACAATAGCATTGCCACCTCCCCCTCCTGCCCCACTGCACTCCCTGCTGCTGGGTTTTTTTCCTGCAAAACTCTTTTTGGAAGAGGCTGCCTGCAACAGGTTATCAGGCACACACGGTGTCTTTCTTATGTATGTAGAGCCATTGGGCAGACACCAGGCTGGGAAGAAGTAATTAACTTCATAGGTACATATAGAATTGTAAGACAGATTGTGATCCCTGGCTTCAAAAAGCAAAACCAGCTGAATTTACCTCACTGGTCTCACATCACAAATCCGCAGGACTAGTGTTTTCCACTCCCAGGAAGATGCGGCATTGCTCGGTCACCATGGTGACACACTTTTCTATACGGTAACCACCACCCTGAACTGTGCAACTCACAAGGCCACGTCTTTGTGTTTACACATGCGGCTTCTTTTGCCTGTGCAGCCCAGCTGGGACTTTCCCCACTATCCCAAGCTCTGCTCTTGGCCAAGCACCTTCCCACACCCTCTAATCCAACACTGGAGCATTTCTGAGGTGACCACAGGCACCATCGGGGCTCCCACCTGGGACTGTGGCTGGGCTCATCCGCTAAATGTCTTACTGGGAAAAGGGTGACTTTCCCCAGCCTGCTGCAAGAGAACTCCTGGGAGGACCCATCTGCAGAGCTCCACTGAAGCCAGACTTACATGAAAGTGAGCACCACCACAGCAGCATCCCCACGCACTCTTCCTCTCCCTCCCCTGCACACCCTGTCACTGTCCTGCATTATGTGTGTGGAACAACGTCTCTGTCCTCTCCGCAGTCGTGCCAACCCGAGGGAGGGTGGGCGGGTGAGGGCTGCAGGTGAGGGTTGCGGGCGAGGGCAGCTGGAGCACCCCAGGCTCCCCTCGGGGCAGATGCCTGGCCCCGGAGCCGCAGCCGCGCCGCCACGAGCAGCGGAGGACCGCAGGTAACCCGGCGCCACCCCACAGAGCCCGGGCTCCCTCCTGCCTTGCGGGAGCCTGCGGAAAAGCCTCTTCCTCCCAAGCCCCTGCGCCGCCTTCCCCTGCTGCCATTACTTCCCCGCCCCCGCTCCCTCCTCAACTCCCCACAGACATCTCCCCCCGCCGGGATCTCCATGGAAACCAGCCCCGAGCAGCTGCCGGCCGCGCCCCGGTCGCCGCGGCGTCGCCCGGGTAAGGCGGTAGCAGGCAGCGACGGCCGCCACGCCTGCGCGACCTGGCCCCGGGAGGACGTTTGCTTCCCAGGGCAGGAATCTGCGCTTTGGGAGAGGGAGGATGCTGCGGGTCCCGCCGCAGCAGTGAGGCGGATGGCTGGGGCGAGCAGTGTGGTTACGCCCACCCTTACCTGCTGCTAAATGTGCCCAGTCCTCCTGTGCCTGCTCAGCAGCAAGAGGTGTGGTTGCCTTGCTGGGACTGGGAGGCGGGGATGCTCACATCCCAAGATTTTCCAGTCTTGTCGCAGCCCCAGTGCATGCAAGAGGTTTAGACGAGGTGAGTGCCCCTGAGACAGGCTGCACACTGGAGTGGGACAGAATTACAGAGTTGTTGAGGTTGGAAGAGTCCTTTGAGGTCATCGAGTCCAACTGCTCTCCTAGAGTTCACAATCCCACCAGTACTGCTAAGCCACTACCGTGTCCCTAAGCACAACATCCATGCATCTTAAATACCTTCAAGGATGGTGACTCCACTACCTCCCTGGGCAGCCTGTTCCAATGCTTGGTAACCTTTTCTGTGAAGAAATTTTTACCAATATCCAACCTGAACCTCTCCTGGCATGACCTGAGGCCATTAATGGATGTGGCACTGAGCTAAGGGGTTCCTTCCCTGTTCACCACCAAGACGAATACTTCCAGGTGAAAAGATCCCCAGAAGATCATCCAGCAAATGCATGGTAGTGATCAGCCTCACCTACAGAGGTTTGTGTTCCTCAGGTGCAGCAGCTGTCCTCTACTGACAGGAAAAAAAGCCCTCTCACACACATTCAGTTCCTTTTTCCCATGAGGTGAAGTTGACCTAACCTAAGATACGTATCAAACATGGAAATTACTTTTACATGGGGTTGTAACATACCCTCTTTGTGGCAAAAGTTGCTGCTAAGCCCACCTAAGCCCTTTTGCACCCAAACTCCCTTCCCACGTGCCCACATAGGCAAATTTGCCCACAGCTTCCTGGGGAAGAGTTGTGCCTGTGCAGCACACATGGAAAATAGTTACAGAAGCCCTCAAAAATGCACATGTGACTGCAGATCCTGTGGGAACAGGTCAGGCTTTGCTTTTATTTGCATGCTAGTCTGGAGAGTTAGCCTGGTGGTGGAAACATATGCCAACGGATGTCCTGAAAGTAGGTTGAAACAAAACAGAAAATACATCTTTGCTGTCTTACTATCTGTAGTGAATCATGTCTTTTACTACTCAAATGCGTGTTCCTGACAAGAGAAACATCATCAGTTTCAGCTCTGAGAGACTCATTACACCTATCCTGCCTGTACAGCCAAAATAGGGCCCCAGTTTTGGACTTGATCTTAACTCTGTTTTGTTTTAGCCCCAAAGCTGTCTTCTGTCCTCATCTTAAAATCTCACAGATCTCACCATGCTCTCGCTTATGTCCCTGATGATATGACTGCTGAAATCTTTCTGCCCAGTTTCTCTGTTAATATTTCACTGTGACCCTACCTGGTGACTACACATCAAGAGATCACAGGGACCATTTACTCCAGATTTTGAGTACATGAGTCTACCCTGCTGTCTCTACACTTCCAAATTGCTGATGCCTGTTGGCCTCCAGCTTTCCCTCCTTGTGTTTTCCCTCTTAACAGTCTCTGCCTCTTACTCATCTCCTTCACAGACTGAAGAAATCACAGCACAGGATCTCTTGCTTTTATATTGTCCTCCCAAACCTTCACACTCAGGGCTCACTCCCCCACATGATACAGCAGAGACACTGCAGCTGCTGTTTGGCTTCACCCTGGGAATATCTCTCTCTCATTGCTTTTAGTTAATTACAAGATCTGTTGTGGTCTAATAGGCATGGCTATTAGATGCAAGCCCCCTCAGCTGCAAAATTGGGTATAGTTGCTGGCAGCTCTCTATTTTCTGCCCCTCTCATATTTTCTTATTACTCCATGTAAAGATGACCTTCCTCCTAGAACAATCTATTTACTAGATATTTAAATATATAAGGAGTGATGGTGATGGAAATGCACACGAGGAGAAGAGAAGAGAAGAGAAGAGAAGAGAAGAGAAGAGAAGAGAAGAGAAGAGAAGAGAAGAGAAGAGAAGAGAAGAGAAGAGAAGAGAAGAGAAGAGAAGAGAAGAGAAGAGAAGAGAAGAGAAGAGAAGAGAAGAGAAGAGAAGAGAAGAGAAGAGAAGAGAAGAGAAGAGAAGAGAAGAGAAGAGAAGAGAAGAGAAGAGAAGAGAAGAGAAGAGAAGAGAAGAGAGAAGAGAAGAGAGACGAGACCAGGTTGGAAAAGACCTTTGAGATCATCGAGTCCATGGAGCATTTAGGCTATAATTTGAGTACACACAAAGCCTAATCCTTATTATGTGATGTTAGGATGGCTATCTTCATGGTCGATAGAAAAGGTACATATAAGAGGGAGGTGAGTGCTGAGAGTTACCCTAGACTCCTCAAATGTGCTAGGCCTAAAATTGCTACTATTTGATTTTTGTCTAATCATTGACAGTCATGAAATTTCTGTACCCAGAAGAAGCTGCAATCGACTGATAGTGCAGCAGGAATCCAGAAGCCACCAAGCTGTGCAGCAGTTAGCTATGTAACTAGCTAAGCAGCTTCCTACTTCAAGACATTAGACCTCAGGTCTCACAATCAGCAGAACCTACCATGAAACTTCATTACTCAGCTGATACCCAAGTAGAAGGAAAAATACAGTATTAAAATGAGGCATTAGCTTGCTGGATAAAAGCTGAGAAGACAGCAGGATGAAGAAAAATTCAGCTGATGTAAGATCTGGAATGAGAAACCATATATAAAAGTAGTCCTGTTCTCCATTTCACAGAACTGCAGAATCACTATGACTGGAAAAGAACTCTTAAGATCATCAGGTCCAACCATTATCTATCTCTACCAGGGCCATTACTACACCATATCCTTGAACACCTGCATTGGATTAAGCTGACCTGCCCCACTCAAAGGGATGAGGATCGAGGCTACCTGCTCTGCCCCAGCAGTGGGGCGGTGCAAGGCCGGTGAGAGGCCTTGAGCACAAGCACAAGCCCTATGAGGAGAGGCTGAGGGAGCTGGGATTGTTTAGCCTGGAGAAGAGAAGGATCAGGGGTGACCTCATTGCTCTCTACAACTACCTGAAAGGTGGTTGTAGACAGAAAGGGGTTGGTCTCTTCTCCCAGGCAACCAGCACCAGAACAAGGGGACACAGTCTCAAGCTGTGCCAGGGGAGGTTTAGACTCGAGGTGAGGAAAAAGTTCTTCACTGAGTGAGTCATTCGTCATTGGAATGGGCTGCCCAGGGAGGTGGTGGAGTCACCGTCCCTGGAGGTGTTCAAGGGGAGATTGGACGTGGCACTTGGTGCCATGGTCTAGTTGTGAGGTCTGTTGGGACAGGTTGGACTTGATGATCCTTGGGGTCTCTTCCAACCTTGGTTATACTTAGTGATACTGTGATTATTCCACACCATGCTAACTTCATGCTCACTACATGACAGGAGGGGGTTGGCCAGGGCTTATGGGACTTGAAGTACATGCTGTAGCTTTTAAAGTTTCCTGTTCCAGGTTTTTTATGGATTTCCACCCCCCCCTTGTTTCCAAGCAGGGGTATGTCCCTTTTTCTGGTTTTGCTTTCCCAGGCATGGGCAGTTCACATTTTAGCTGTTCCCCTGTCAAATTTACAAAGGAGCTGAAGCCCACTGCATTCCAACCAAAAAGAAGAGATACTGGCAGCATATGAAGGAGTTCCAGCTGCCTTGGAGATGATCAGTACTGAAACACAGCTCATCCTGGCACCCTGACTGCCAGTGCTGGGCTGGATGTTCAAAGGAAAAACCTCTATCCATCGAGCAACTGATGTCATGTGGAGTAAGTGGATCGCACTGATAACACAACAGGCTTGAGTAGGGAACCCTAACCACCCAGGGATTTTAGAAGTCATCACAAACTGGCCAGAAGGAGGCATTTTGGGATGGCCCCACCATACAGTACATTGCCAGATAATAAAAAGTGATATGCCCTGTTCATTGACGGGTCCTGCTGCTTTGTGGGTAAGGTGGAAGGCTGCTGTGTGGAGTCCCACATGACAGGTTGCAGAAGCTTCTGAGGGAGAAGGTGAATTGAGTCAGTTTGCAGAGGCGAAAGCTATCCACCTGGCTTCAGATACTGCTGAGCAAGAAAAGTGGTCAATGCTCTATCTCTCTACTGACTCCTGGATGATGGCAAATGCTTTATGGGGGTGGCTAAAGCAATGGAAGGAAAACAACTGGCAGCACAGAGGTAAACCCATCTGAATTGTGGCAAGATACTGCTGTGCGGGAGGAGAACTTGGTGGTCAAAGTATGTCATGTGAACACCCATGTACCCCAGAGTCAAGCCGCTGAAGAAACAACCAGCACATAGCTCAAGCTGCTAAGATTAAAGTGGCTTAGGTAGGTCTGGACTGACAACATAAGGGTGAATTATTTCTAGATCAGTGGCCCCACCATGCCTCAGGCCAGCAAGGAAGGGATGCAACATGCAGATGCACTTGAGATCGAGGAGCAGATTCAACCATGACCACTATTGCACAGGTTATTCATGAATGTGAAGTGTGTGCTGCCTCATTGAATCCCATATGCTTTACTTCAGCCCATCTAGCCAGGTCCCTCTGAAGACCCTTCCTGCCCTCCAGCAGATTAATGCTTCCACTGAACTTGGTGTTCCACCTATTGGAGTCACCTGCAAACTTCATGGGGGTGCTCTCAATCTCCTCATCAGGATCATGGATGCAGATATTCAACAGGAGTGGCCCCAGCGCAGAACCCTGAGGTGGTGTTGGATGATATGTTGGACATGATGATCTTGAAGGTCTCTTCCAAACCGGTTTATTCTATTCTATTCTATTCTATTCTATTCTATTCTATTCTATTCTATTCTATTCTATTCTATTCTATTCTAATCATAGTTCCTGATATACCTGGTGTGTAACACACACTGTTCTTAAACCTCTCCTTTCCAGGGCATTTAAGTGGCTGTTAATGCCAAATTCGGAGAAAATAGGGCTTGTCATCTGGGATAAGCAGGGAGAGCAGGAGGGAGAGCTTCCAGAAGCATGAAGATGGCTTCTTGGCATAGTTCAGAATCAGTGGAAACAGTGGAAACAAAAATTAACTTAAACTATCCTTAATTAAAGCTGTGCTGAATCCTCTCTCTGTGCAGCAAGCACAGTCTCAGCCATAAATAGCTTTACACTGCAAACATAACACAGAGAACCCAGGAACAGAATATACTACAAAGACCAAGTCTCACTTTCAGTGGTGATTCACAGGGGCAAATGAGGATAAAAATTAATATATGTAGGGGAGAAAAACTGACATTGCTGTGGAAACCATTTCACTTCATGACATTTTAAGTCTAAACTGTAAATTCCCAACTATGTATCAATGTAATTTTGTGTTATTCCACTATAGCAGCCAGCCCAGAGTGGGCCATGGTGACAAATACCTTCCAGGCTATCTCCATGCAGCAGAAACCCCTACCATGTCAGCCAAAATGCCTTTAGTGACAGTATATGCTTTATGTGGTTCAGCTAAGACTGGGAAACTTGATCTCATAAACTTCATCAGCATGAATTATGTTTTTATTATACTAAATTGTGTCCTGGCATTTGCCCATGCACCACACCACTGCCTCAGGAAGCATATAGTACAAGCCTCTCTGCCAGAGCGTGCAGGCATGAGGGCAAAGTTATGGCTGTTATGAGGCCTCCCATCTCCCAGCCTGTCCAATCTGGTCATGATTGACATCTCATCTGTTATGTTTCATTGGCATAAGTTCCCCCTCCCCTGCTTCATTCTTCAGCTTTCAGCAGGTAGGTGCTTGGTCCCGTGTTGTGTTCAGAGGAAGCACTATGACCTACATGTCTGCCCCTGACCTTTAGCCTGATCAATAAAACTACAAATTGGTCTTTTCTTATGCCTGGCACGTTTGTCATAAAATCTCTGCTGAGATGGAATGAAACACTGAACTTCATGTCTAGGCGTCGTGAACATATTTTGAGGCGGGGGAGAGAGACTGGCAGTATTTCAGCCCTCAAATACCCAGCCTTTTTTTCTCTTGCTCACTCTCTGTGCAGCAATCCTGTGTGTTATATCTGAAACCTGTGGAACACCCTTCTTGGTTCTGCATTCCTGTATTTCCCTCAATATTCCCAAACAGACGGAACCTCAAGTATCCTGCATGAGTTGTAGACAAAAATGCAAATGCACTCAGGTCTGTGCTTCTGTTTAGAAGGGCTTGTTTTAACAGCCAGTGGTATACACAGTGGGAGATGCAGAAACTGCCTCATGCCCAATCAAGGTGAGAGCTGTTTTTCATCAAACTTTGCTGAAGAAGCTTGAGACAGGCTCTCACATGGCATGGACAGTGAGTGAGAGAGGAAACAGCTCACGCTGGCGTGTCCTTGTAAGCTCGTCCATAAGCCAGAGACAAGCATTTTGCCTGCTGCATCCAGGCAATGCAGCAGACATTAAACACAGGTAGTGCAGCTGCAGTAGTTTGTATGCATGGGACCTGTTGGAGAGACACGAGAGGGAGGGGAAAAGGAAACAGCACATTCCCAACTAAGAAAGGGAAGGATGGAGACAAGAGATGAGGATTAAGGACAGCCTTTCTTGCTGTAGGATGGTGGAGCTCCTAAGAGGCACCAAGAGGGGAAAAGGGAGAAGCAATAGGGACAAGTCCACTGCACAGAACATAGGTTTAAGGGGTGGAAAAGAAGAGGCATAATTTCACTCAGAGAGTGTTTTGGGGGAGAGCAAATAAAAACCAGTAAGAGTTTGATGCTAAATGGAATTGCTGTTGCTGCTAGTGTTTCTGCTATCAGGGTTTTTTTTGTGTGATGGTCACTGCAGAGTCCTGCCTATACTGAGGCAGGCAGCATGACACATGGGAGGGCACAACCCTGCATGCTTGTCTCATTAAGCCCTGCAGCAGTGTCAGCAGACCTGAGCTTGTATTTGCACTTGTGCACTAGAGAGTACTTCAGTCTCAAAGAGCATGCAAGGGCTTTTTCTCTCTTTTTTTCCCCCATACCAACAGGCTTCTATCAGAAAATCAGAAGAGCCTTACCATGGCTATAAAGGTGCTGAATGTGATACTTTACACTCCTTGCCAAGCAATGCAGAGGGAAGGAGGAGGCTGTACTGCACAGTTTTGTGCACAGCTTGAAAGATCTATTCCGTTCTCTTTACAGTAAAAAAACCTGGTGAAACCACATGACTTCTTCATGCTGGCAAGATAGTTGTGTATTTAGCATGCTCAGCTGCTCGTAGGGATGGAAACCATACTTTTTACTCAGCTGCACTGCCACAGAGTGGCCCTGAATAACCTCCTGTGTCACTTCAGGGCTTTTAGCTGGTGAAATGAAACATGACTGTGAATCAAGGGAAAGAAAAAAAACTCATAGCAGACTCTGCAAATCCCTTTTGATAGTCCAGCCACTCCTAATGCCAGGGAGGCTTGCCATTTTGGGTTCTTGGTTGCATGGTTTAGTTGATAGATGGTGTTGGATGATGGGTTGGACGCGATGATCTTGAAGGTCTCTTCCAACCTGGTCTATTCTATTCTATTCTATTCTATTCTATTCTATTCTATTCTATTCTATTCTATTCTATCCATCCATCCACAAGCAAAACCAGAAAGCCAGATACAGTCAGGAAGGTGGACCAGAAGACAAGGAATCCTTTGAAGGTTCCTGAAAGCCCAAGAGGAGTAATATGAAAGTAACACCAGCTCCTGTGTGTCTCTGCTGCTGCTCTGTGCTGCAGAAGACTGATGAGTCTGCAAAGTGATTTCCTACACCTCAGCTTAGAGCAGAGGACAGAAATACTGTGCTGGAATTGCAGCACAGCACATGTTGAAGGCAAGCAGGTGGCAGGCTCAAAGTGGAGCAAAGAAACCACTCCTTTATGTAATGCACAGTTATGCTCTGGAGTTACCTCTTCTCAGGATTTTATGAATGCTGGAAGTTCATAAGGGGTTTGGAGCACAGCCCTGTGAGGAAAGGCTCAGGGAGCTGGAGTTGTTTAGCCTGGAGAAGAGGAGGCTCAGGGGGAGACCTTAATGCTCTCTACAACTACCTGAAGGGAGGTTGCAGCCAGGAGGGGGTTGGTCTCTTCTCCCAGGCAATCAGCGCCAGAACAAGAGGACACAGTCTCAAGCTGCACCAGGGGAGGTTTAGGCTCAATGTTAGGAAGAAGTTCTTCATAGAGAGAGAGATTGGCCATTGGAATGGGCTGCCCAGGGAGGTGGTGGAGTCACCATCACTGGAGGTGTTTAGGAAGAGTCTGGATGAGGTGCTTGGTGCCATGGTTTACTTGATTGGATAGTGTTGGGTGATAGGCTGGACTTGATGGTCATGGTCTAGTAGTCATGAGGTGTTGGGTGACAGGTTGGACTTGATGATCTTTGAGGTCTTTTCCAACCTTGTTGGTTCTGTGATCTCAAAGGTCTTTTCCAACCTGGTTAATTCTATTCTATTCTATTCTATTCTATTCTATTCTATTCTATTCTATTCTATTCTATTCTATTCTATTCTATTCTATTCTATTCTATTCTATTCTATTCTATTCTATTCTAACACAAACATTCCTGATTGTTACTTGAAGTTCAGTCTTGCTCAGAGACAACTGGTGATACCCACTGAGTATAGCCAGGAGAGGCAGATTCCATGGACTCCTGATGTGGGGTGATTTATGTGGCATTCATTGTGACTTGGCTTGGGGTGTTTGTCTTGTTTTTATGGTGTATTGCTGGTTAAATCACAATGTATGTTATGCTGAAACTTAGGGATAAAATATCAATGTCACAAAGGAAATCTAAGAACAGAATTTATATTTCATTCATTTTTTCCTTTGTCTCTGTTGTTCTTACACAGTGGAATGTCAAAATGCATCCTAACCTACATCAAACTGTCCTGCAGGAGCATTCATTATTCTTTTATTGTCAGAAAAACACATTGAAACAGGGGTATAAAACATCTGGCTAACATACATTTATGTGGCCCAAATGGCATATTCGAGTTCTAGGTGTAAAAGGATTCCTTTTAAAACAAAAGGAAGTCTTGCCTCTGATTTGGAAGAAAGCCTTTGAGCTGCTGTAACTAAAGCAGTGGTCTCAGCCTGAGACAATGGGTAGCTTAAAGCAGTGCCTGAGAAAGTGCAAACTCCTGTACTGTGCCACTAATCTCATTTTAAATCTAATGAGGGCACTTAGTCAGAATTGACTAGTTGGCAGCTAAGTCCTGGTTATTGGTAGAAGAGACAAATTTAGAAGTGGAGATAAGGCAAAAACTGAATATTACCAAAAAGAGAGTTCATAGAGAGAAAAAAAGGTGGAGGTTTGGAAAGGACACAAAAGGTAAAAGGGTGCAGCTGTAAGAAGTGGGCATGCTTTCACCCCTGTAGAGAGGTATATCAGCTAGAGGTGAGGGTAGGACCAATGGAGAAGCTCTTTCCAGCTCACAGGGGTGTGAGGACAGGTGTAGCTCAGCTCCTGTGATGCTGGGGGGAGGCTGCCTGGGGGGTAAATTCTCAGGCATCAGGTGACAGCCCTGGTAGATTCAAGAATTTTCCTGCAGCAGGCACATTTGGGCTAAGAGAGTTTTTACACCAATGGAAAAGGGCAAGAAAGGGGATTCCGAAGGCTGGAAAGCAGGGGAGAGTGCAAAGGATCAGTGATACTTTGGGTGACATCAGTGTCACCCAGGATAGTAGATTTGGGAAGTGTAGGCAAAAAAAGGATGGCAGTGGGATTTTCAGATTTGTGAAAGACTACAGATAAGCAATGAGGTCTGTTGCCTTCCCTCCAGTTCTCTTACCACTTCTTTCTCTGATGTCCTCTGTTACTTTCTTGCCCCCTTCCCTAAATCTCACAATGCCTTCTCTCTACACAAGCAGCTTTCTGCCACACATACTGCCTCCCTCCTATGTATCACCCATCCACATCCTATATTGCTCTGCACAGCAGCTCCTCTGGGCAGCAGAGATTGGTGTCGTGACAATGGAGGCAGAGGGCCAGAGCTAGGAAAGTGGAAACAGTAGAGGCAGGAGAAGCAGATGCACGTGCAAATGATAATTGCTGTTAATGTAGAGAACAGCAGAGCCAGGGTACAGATTGATCTGCTTCAGGCTAAGGAGACTTAAGGCTTCCAAATTTACCCAAATTTATCTTTTCTGAGGCTTCAGCCTAATACTAGTGTCTACCTTACAGCAATCTTAAGTCACTGTAGTATGTCAAGACACATGGGGATTGGCAGAGGAAAAAAAAAAGCATAGGTTCACAGAACACATGTGAATGTGGAATCCCCTTAGAAGATCTGTACTTGGTACCAGATGTGTAGGGCTGCACCTCTCTCCTGCTCTGGGACCCTCAACCCTGGGCACAGCTGACTGGCAGACACAGAGGGACACTGCTAGGAGTGCTGAGCAGGCAAGACAGGAGATGCAGACACTGTGGCAGGTGGCAGGAGGTGGGGAGGGGAACTGTGGGTAACTGGTTTCTCTCATGCATAAGGTACATCAACTGGCAGGGATACTGTGCCCCTGCCCATGTGGGGATGAGCAGAGCAGAGAGAAAACACCACTCTGGGTGGAGACAAGACTGAGAGAGATGACATTCACAACACATCCAGATATATAATTTCCACAGTGCAAGGACATTTTGCACCTTTATTCAACATGACAGTGGAGAAGCTTGGAAATAGGTAGTAGAAAGAAGTCTGACAAAGGCACTGCCACAGAATTCAAACATCAGTGGCTGCCCAGTAAGAAACATTGGCCACTTGTTTAATTGCATAATGGAGAAAACCTGCTCTTTTTTCTTCTTCCATTTTTAGCTGGAATAACTATACTGTGGGCTCTTCCCAGATATTTTGGTCACTTGGCATTATAGGTTTATGTAAGTATGTGCCCACTCTACAGATGTAGCTAGTGTACCGGTCTATCCTAGAGCAACCAACTTATTGCAGTGTGATGACTGGGAGTCTGGGTTTCAAAAGCCCTGCCCACCTGCTTAAAAATGTGCATCATGTTTTCCAGAGAGCAGCCAGGCAGAAAGGGACCTGGGGATGCTGGTTGACAGCCTGCTGAATACGAGCCAGCAGTGTGCCCAGGTGGCCAAGAAGGCCAATGGCATCCTGGCATCCATCAAGAATAGTGTGGCCAGCAGGAGCAGGGAAATCATTGTACCCCTGTACTCAGCACTGGTTAGGCCACACCTTGAGTCCTGTGTCCAGTTCTGGGCTCCTCAATTTAAGAAGGATATTCAGACTCCTGAATGTGTCCAGAGAAGGGCAATGAGACTGGGGAGGGGTTTTGAGCACAGCCCTATGAGGAGAGGCTGAGGGAGCTGGGGTTGTTTAGCCTGGAGAAGAGGAGGCTCAGGGGAGACCTTATTGCTCTCTGTAACTACCTGAAGGGAGGTTGTAGCCAGGTGGGGGTTGGTCTCTTCTCCCAGGCAACCAGCACCAGAACAAGAGGACACAGTCTCAAGCTGCTCCAGGGGAGGTTTAGGCTGGAGGTGAGGAGAAAGTTCTTCACAGAAAGAGAGATTGGCCACTGGAATGTGCTGCCCAGGGAGGTGTTGGAGTCACCATCCCTGGAGGTGTTCAAAAAGGGATTGGACATGGCACTTGGTGCCATGGTTTAGTTGTCATGAGGTGTTGGCTGATAGGTTGGACTTGATGATCTCTGAGGTCTTTTCCAGCCTTATCGATTCTATGATTCTATGAACTTCAGCACTTGTGACAGTAGCTGTTTGTGGGTGGTGAGGGAATGGCTGCTATGTAAAGTCACAGGTTTCATTTCTTGGAGGCAAATTAAAAGGGAAATATAATACCAACAATAATAACACTAGCAGCATAACAATAATGATAGGTTAGCACTCTTTTAGCTGAGCTCTGGTAATTCTGCTGCAGTGGTGCTGCTGCCCTCAGCTGCCCACCCTCCCCTCTGTCAAAGCATCACAGCCTGTCTACATTTAGCCTGCATCCAGGGCTAAACTCCAGCAGTTGCTCTGTAACTTAATGACCCCTCTACAGCAGAGAAGGGGAATCAGGAAAAGAAGAGCCACAAGTTGAAATGAAAACAGATTTAATGACATTTCATTGTAGCACACTGGAACAGGTTATCCAGGGAGGTAGTTGAGGCCCCATTCCTAGATATGTTCAAGGTGAGGCTTGACAGGGCTCTTGGGCAACCTGATCTACTTGAAGATGCCCCTGCTCACTGCAGAGGGGGGTTGGACTAGATGACCTTTGGAGCTCTCTTCCAACCCAGACCATTCTATGATTCTATGAAATAGCCAGATTAATGCCAGTGTCTACACAAAGCATATAAGGTTGTACATGGCCAGCAGAAGTGCATCAGTCACAATATCCAGAAGGGCAGTCTTCAAAAGCAGGAGAGGGAAAAGAAGCAGGGTGAGGATGAGCCCAAACAGGAGACTCTAGCAGGAGGCTCCCCTGCTCACCAAAGTTAATGCTTTATATTCAGTGTGATGCATACGGTCTGGGACACACCTGTGAGCCAGCTCCAGTCAGCTGTCCTGTCTGACTCAGAACTGCTAATGGCCTGCAGCCCATGGCTGGGCTGGGGTTCTGTCCCAGCAAAATGAGGGCACTGCTACAGAAGCAGAGTGAGTGGAAGGGGATTGTATGACTGTGTCCTTGGCTGTCCACACAAGCAGTCCACCATGGCTCTGACTAATGTTCAAATGTGAAGCGCTGTGTTAGCATTTCCCAGTTCTTCCCTGGAGATAGCCGCCTCCAGCAGCAAGGAGGGCTGGACAGCAAGGGGGTCAGGACAGCATCTGACCCATAAACCTCAGAGCTCTTCTTTTGAAGCAGAAGAACAGGGACCCCTGTGCCATGATGAATACCTGTGTCTCTACCGTAGGATTGCCACCCTGATGGTGTCTGAGAGGCTTTTTTGTTGGTCAAAGCCTGGTGTTTGGTCAGGGCAAATAAGTGCTTCCAATGAGGCAGAAGGAGCACCCTTTTGTTAACCAACAGGACAAATAGTCTAAGCATAAGAGTTAGGTGCAGCCCTTCTGTCACAGAGGTCAGTGCAGAAATTGTTGCCCTGGAGCTGCACCACAGCCCACTCAGTCCTGGGGTCAGTCATCACCCGTGAGCAGAGGCTGAGCCCTGCCCACTGCTGTCTACAAAATGTCCAGAACTCTTCCTCTTGGCTGAAAACAGCTGTTGCTAGGGAACTGCTTAAAGTAAAAAAAGACAGCAAAGGATGAGAGGAGAGCATCAACTGAAGGATGGCAGGCTGAAGGCTGCTGACTGGGAAGGCAAAGGCAGGGAGGGAGGTGAGAGAGTCAGGAGCAAGGAAGGTCCAAAGAGTCTGGGGTGGAAATTGCTTTCTATCTTGCCACAGAGCAACAATTTCCTCTCCCTTTCAGAACTGTGTTTTCCTAAAATCACTGAATGGCTTCCCTGGATTTTTTTTGGTCAAACATGTCTAGGCTCTCTGTTCATGTAGTGTGCTTTCACATGATACTTTGTACTCATCACTTCTCCCTTTTCCCCCTTCTAGTAAAAATGATAACTTTTTTTTCCCCTATTACTCTCTTCCACTGTACCATTGTAATTGATTCATCTCATTTTATAAATGCAGATGGCACTAAACCAGCAGACATTTTGTCTTTTTGCTTGAAGTTTTCCTTCTTCCTAGAGTTAGTGGGGTGCTGACAGGTAATGTTTCTCTAGGAAAGTTCAGGGTTATACAGCTATTCACTGAACAGGTCTACCTAAGCTCCAGTCAAGGTCTGCATTGTTCATAGAATCATAGGGTTGTAAAGGTTGGAAGGGACCTCAAGGATCATCCAGTTTCAACCCCACTGCCATGGGCAGGGACACCTCACACTACATCAGGTTGCTCAGAGCCACATCCAGCCTGGCCTTAAAAACCTCCAGGGATGAGGCTTCTACCACCTCCCTGGGCAACCTGTTCCAGTGTCTCACCATCCTCATGGTGAAGAACTTCTTCCTAACATCCAATCTGAATCTACCCATTGCTATTTTTGTTCCATTCCCCCTAGTCCTATCATTACCTGACACCCTAAAAAGTCCCTCACCAGCTTTTTTGTAGGCACCATTAAGGGCCTTTTTCAAAGCCAGCTGAACCCAGCAGCAGGTTGTCCACACATGAAACTAACTTTAGATTAGGCCAAATCACTATGGATCACAAAATCACAGAATTGGAGGGGTTGGAAGGGACCTCTGAAGATCATCTAGTCCAACCCACCTGCTGCAGCAGGATCCCCTAGAGTTAGCCCATAGCTCATATGGAAGAGATGTGACTTTCCTTTGCACATGGTGGCATTTGACTGCCTACCAAAATGACTAGACACTGTGAGAGTTGGCACAGCTGTCTTTATGGGTCTAAATCATGGTTCAGACTCAGGTGTTATGGTGTCTCAAAAGGTTCTTCAGTATCTGCCACTACACTGTCTGCTCTGTAGGTTGGAGTGTGGCAGGTGATGGTGTTTGAATTAAAGTGAATTCTAATTATGGGTAATATTAATGCTGCCTGAATAGTGAACAGATGTATCTAAATAAAGAGCAAGCTTATCTAGATCATTGCTGAACAGAAATAGAAGGAGGCAAAATATTCTTTGACATTTATAAATATAAATAAATAAATGGGGTAAAAGGATAAAAAGGTTGGTAACAAAATACATATAAATATATATATATGTTTAAAGTCATTAGAAATGAATAAAATAAGCTGTGTGTGAAGTTTCCAAACTCAAGTGTGGTTGCAATACCTTCCAAGAAAAGCCATGGCATATAATAAAAAGCTCTGGTTTATTGGTTTCAGATACTGCAATGTCTAATTCACTTATGGCAGGGGTGAGTGGTGGGATAGGTATTATTTCACTTCCAAACATCTGGTCCAAAATAAGCCTTGCTTCGCAGTGATTGAATGTTATTGGTGTTTGATGGGTCTCTGGTGGTACCTATGAAATGCATTGGAGGTTTCAATACACTTCCTAGTGGACAGGTGCCCATACCACTAAAACCACAGCTCTTTTGGAGCTAGTTGCATTCTCTGTCATTGGCAGTCTCTGTGGAGAGGCTTATAGCTGAGTGGAGCATGAAGCAGTCTGCATGCTGGTATTTCTTCCTGTAGAGAACCTCCGCCAGTCCTGTGCTGAGGCAGGGTAAGGAAAGTGCAGGGCTCAGTGGACTGCTGTTACTATTTATTCTGAAGACAAAGCAAGAAATTGTCTTCCAGCTTTTGGACCAAGGGGGATAAACAAAGAGTAATGTGCATACAAAAGTCCATTCTTCAGGACAGAAACCAAGAAGGATTTAAGTCCTGCATTAGTGCTTGGCCTTTTCCCCAAATGGTCAGGCTTCAGGAAGGGAAATACTCTATGTTATAATCTTCAGTAATCTCCTCTGCAGGACCAAAGGAGTTGTTATCTTGACTAGGCTCCTCTGTCGTTCTTGTAGTTCTCTGTGGCCACAGATACAGTCATCATGAGGCATGAGTCACACTAAAGTTGCACAGAATGAAATGTCTGGATAGGAACTTTGTCATTTTCTGGACTTGTAAAGCTCATTACATCCTACTGACTCATTGACAGGCAGGCAGACTGACCTCTGGAAGTAAAGGCCCTTCCACCCATCAGGTTTGGTCTTTAGAGGCTGTTCACAGCTCCTAATGACATTTGCTTTTTACATATTGCTTTCACCACATCACCCTCCTCCTGCTGCTTCTTGTCATATTAACAAATCCACCTGGCTTTTGATGGCTCTTTGTCAGGCTGCTTCCCTCAACCGTCTCCAAGCCCTGCTCTTTTTCCTTAGTGAGCAGGCACATGCTCTGCTTTGCTCCTGTATTTATTTGTGCTTGGCTTTGCAGTATCTGCCAGGCAGTTTGACACCTGAATTTGTTGTTATTCCAGGCAGACTGTATGAGGTGGCTATTTCATTAACTTCTTTGTTGCTGTAGGAGAAACAAGAGGACACAGTCTCAAGCTGCACCAGGGCAAGTTTAGGCTGGAAGCGAGGAGAAAGTTCTTCACAGAGGGAGTTGTTAACCGCTGGAATGTGCTGCCCAGGGAGGTGGTGGAGTCCCCGTCCCTGGAGGTGTTCAAGAGGGGATTGGACGTGGCACTTGGTGCCATGGTTTACTTAGTCATGAGGTGTTGGGTGACAGGTTGGACTTGATAATCTCTGAGGTCTTTTCCAACCTTATTGATTCTGTGATTCTATGATTTTTAATACAGAACCAGGACAGAAAAATGCAGTTAGGATGCAGTGGTGTCACAGGCTGTGGTGGTGCTGTGTCTTGCCGTGTTAGCAAATGCTGCAGTGTAATAGGAATGGAGCTCTAAAGCAGAACAGCTGGCACTGAATGCCTGATGTCCATTTTGGGGAGTTTACATTGGTCTAGTTGTCACCCAGCTCCATGGACTGAATGCTCATTAGCAGGTATATTTCTGAAAGCATTGTTTCCCTTGAAAAGGGAAAAATTAATTAAATGAGGACAACCAGGAGATTTATTTCAGAAGTGCACCTCTGCACCAAAATAAAACACTCATTTAGACATAGGATGTGTGGCCCTAAGTGTGCCTCCCCTTTCATAAAATAGGAGGAATTTTGCTCATTTGTTCCAAGGAAAGGGTATCATTAGCTGCAGTCCTTTTCTGTTCAGGTGCAATGCACTAGCAATTGAGGATGGATACTGCATATTGAGAAACATCACTAGGAGAGCATATAGAAAAGCCTGAAAAAAGAAACATACCCTGTGTTAACTATACTCCCTGTGTTTTAATGATCCACCCACATCCAAAATGTTGCCTCCCTCTTTTTTTAATCCTTCTTTGGCCTTGTGCCACACTGACTTGAATTAAAAAAAAAAAAAAGAAAGTAGTTTTTCCCTTTGGATTATGGGTGGTTGAGAGCCCTTGCTGAATGCTGAGAACACTCGATGTCTGCTGACTCTGGTGAAACCTGATGGCACTCAACATGCTGTAAAAGAGCAGGCAGTCTCCTGCCTGTTAGCAAAGGATGTGGAGGGCAAATGGCTGTGTGGGTGTGAGCAGGTCTACAGGGAAAAGAGGAAGCAGCTGTGTGTGAGGGGAAAAAAAAGAATGACCAAGGGAAAGAGTTGTGTGTATGTGATAGGGGGGGGGAGACTAATACAGTTAAAATTGAAGTGATAAATCATACCTGAGATCTCTCTTGCGACCTATAAATAGGAAACTGAAAAGCATTTCCTTCTATTTATTTTATAAGTGCTATAAACTTTATCAGCTTTTAGTATTGGAGACTTGTGCAATATTTATGGGCTGTTTACTTCAGAAGTTATTCAGAGGTTAGCGTCAGGAGGCTAATGAAAAAGAAAATTGGGATGGCTAAAGGAAAGAGGGCTTTTCCTACAGCCCCATAATAACAAATGCATCACATCTGAGTTGCTTGGCCCTCTTCCCAATGTCCTTTGCTTCAGGGATGCCTGCGTTTCTTTAGCAGGTACTTACCCTGAGCTCCAGCGCTCCACAGGGAGTCACAGAGAGCAACATTTATTGGCAAAAATGAGGACAAACTTGTTCAGGAATTGCATAGTAGGACTTGTGAAGATGAGGTACCTTGGAGGGTGATTCAGAAATTTGGAGAGTTTCATGTATGTGAAGGTCCTCTTAATGGACTGCAATCCAAAATCAGTCCTCAAGTAGCCTTCAGTTGCAACACAGAGGAAGGCTACTGTGGGAAAGCCCTTTTAGACTGGGCAAGCCAATGGCAGGATTTTTGAACCAAGTAGTTGGTCTGAAGAAAATAACAACCATCTTGTCCATCACAGAACTACATACCACACACAGTCTAAATGTCTGATTCTGGTTGACAGCCGGCTCAACATGAGCCTGCAGTGTGCCCAGGTGACCAAGAAGGCAAATAGCATTCTGGCCTGCATCAGAAATAGTGTGGGCACCAGGAGCAGGGAAATCATTGTGCCCCTGTACTCAGCACTGGTTAGGCCACACCTTGAGTCCTGTGTCCAGTTCTGGGCCCCTCAGTTTAAGAAGGATATTGAGACTCTTGAATGTGTCCAGAGAAGGGCAGCGAGGCTGGGGAGAGGCCTCGAGCACAAGCCCTATGAGGAGAGGCTGAGGGAGCTGGGGTTGCTTAGCCTGGAGAAGAGGAGGCTCAGGGGAGACCTTATTGCTCTCTACAACTACCTGAAGGGAGGTTGTAGCCAGCAGAGGGTTGGTCTCTTCTCCCAGGCACCAGAACAAGAGGGCATAGTCTCAAACTGTGCCAGGGGAAGTTTAGGCTCAAGGTGAGGAGAAAGTTCTTCACAGAAAGAGAGACTGGCCATTGGAATGTGCTGGCCAGGGAGGTGTTGGAGTCACCATCCCTGGAGGTGTTCAAAAAGGGATTGGACGTGGCACTTGGTGCCATGGTTTAGTAGTCATGAGGTGTTGGGTGATAGGTTGGACTTGATGATCTCTGAGGTCTTTTCCAACCTCGGTGATTCTATGATTCTATGATCTGTTTCTTAATGTCTGGAAGGGTTGTTTCAACTTGCCACACTTGTGCTTTTTCCTTTTCATAGATGGTTTATCTGTGTTCTTTTCTTTCAAATGGAGACAGCAGCTGTTTCCAAAGGATTTCTTCCAGAGGAAGATAAAATCTCTTCAGATTTATCACTGTATGCAAGAGCTTTCCAGAACCTGCTGCTGTGTAAACCCCTTCTCTCAGAAAAAAAAAGTCATCACAGTTTGTTAACATAAGGAAATGTGAACATACAGAGGCTGCTCCATTAGGTTATTATATGAAGGGTTTTCCCCACAAAAAAAAAGCTGTGAATACAGGCCAAAATTAAACAGCTCTAGAGAGCACATCTCATGGGTAGAACGGGAGGCCTAGTCCCTGCTGGGGAAGGCACAGACACCAAAAATGGCATCAGCAAAGGCCAGGGACTCTGTGCTGCCTGCTTGTTTCTGTACACAGCTGTGGGATGAAATCTAGCCTATGAACAGAACACAACAGGAGGCAGCTCACACATTTCAAAGGCGAGGAGAGTAACATGTCAATAGCTCAGTCTCCTCACCATATCAAAGAGGAGACCAAGAGGTATCTAACTTCCCATTTGTACCTACCTTGAGAAGTGCTCAGTGCTTATGGTGTCTTTGGATGGTAAAAAAGGGCCAACAGCTCATAATCACAGTATCACAGTATCACTAAGGTTGGAAGAGACCTCAAAGATCATCGAGTCCAACCTGTCACCACAGATAATGTTAGGCTAGAGGCAGACAAATTCAAACAAGAAACAAAGCCTGTTCTTTTTTTTGTTGGTGGTGGTTTGTGGGGTTTGGGGTGTTTTTTTTCTTGGTTGGCTGGGTTGGTTTGAGGTCTTTTTTTAACAGATATAAGAATAAAGTACAAAAATAGGCTGGCTTTGGCACATTTTTGAAGTCTTCCAATCAAGCTCAGATGCCTTCCTGGATGATGCATTGTTTTAGCTACAAACAAGTTATTTGACTTATTACTGAAACAGCTGGTTGAATGTTTCTGGCATGTGTCAAATTAGATGATAGTGTATTTAGTCCCTGCTGTCCCTAAGACTTTGGGTTTGTGAGGGAAGAAATTAGTTACTTCTCTGGATGTAAAACATTGTTTTATTATTTGATTACCAAAACCTTATTTAAGATAAACAAACAACCAATCAACAAGCAAACAAACAGTAACCAAGCAACCCTTCTACGCAGTGATGTTGTAGGGAGTATGGGTGCTGCCTATGGCCTGTCTGTATGCCCAGTGAGAATTATGCCTAGAGCAAGGTTCAAAATGTTGCCTCTGCCAGAAACTGTCTACTCCTATCTGACAAATTTCAAACTATTCTTCAAATAAATTCAGCAGTGTACTGCCTGCTTGTCACCTAGTGTCAGAAGGAGAAGCAACAAGCTTTTTTCAAGTGCTCCAAAGAACGCTTGAACAAACATTCAAGAATAGTCAAATAGAATGGAATGGAATGGAATGGAATGGAGTAGAGTAGAGTAGAGTGGAGTGGAGTGGAGTGGAGTGGAGTGGAGTGGAGTGGAGTGGAGTGGAGTGGAGTGGAGTGGAGTGGAATAGAATAGAATAGAATAGAATAGAATAGAATAGAATAGAATAGAATAGAATTAACCAGGTTGGAAGAGACCTTTGAGATCATCGAGTCCAACCTATCATCCAACACCATCTAATCAACTAAACCATGACACCAAGCTCCCCATCCAGTCTCTTCCTAAACATCTCCAGTGATGGTGACTCCACCACCTCTCTGGGCAGCACATCTCAATAGCCAATCTCTCTTTCTGGGAAGAAATTCTTCCTAACATCCAGCCTGAACCTACCCTGGCACAGCTTGAGACTGTGTCCTCTTGTTCTGGTGTTGCTTGCCTGGGAGAAGAGACCAACCCCCACCTGGCTACAACCTCCCTTCAGGTAGTTGTAGAGAGCAATAAGGTCTCCCCTGAGCCTCCTCTTCTCCAGGCTAAACAACCCCAGCTCCCTCAGCCTCTCCTCAAGATATTTTCAAAGGGTGTAGACCCAGTTTTATACCTAGAAAAGGCTGAAAGAAAGGGAAAAATATGATCCATGGCTCAGTTACTCTAAAACAAAAGTTCAGAGAGGTGAAAACGCCTTAAATGATTCTGCTCTTCACTGGCCTAAGGGCGATGTAAGTGAATATGTTACTGTTGAAGCTAAATACAGGATAAAGATGAGGAACTGTCCTTTCTGGCAGACAGCTTTAGCCCCAACATAAATGCTGATGTGCCAGAAGATTGAATCAATAAAAGGTTTTCTTTTTATAAGTGTAGGATGGTATTAACTGAAACAAGAGGAAGCAACTCTTTTCCATATCATGCCTTTAAATTCATAGGAAGCTTCTCACCTTTGATGCAAGGAGTGTTATGAAGAAGTATAGATTGTTCATTGCAGATACCATGTGAATTAGGGAGACCTGTGCACTTCCAGGCTCATTCTTCCTGTTCATTTTCATGCTCAAAAATAAAACGGAGATCATACAGGCATTGTACTTAGCCCAGAGTAACAGAGAGCTCCAGCTGGCAGCCTGGAGACCAAAACCAGCCTTCATTGCAGCTCACCGTGTCTCGCTTGAGGAGGGAAACAGCTGCCTGGGAAGCACACTTGGACCTAAGAATCAAACAACTTCCTGCTTGGCTGTGAAAAATCTGATGGTTAGAGCTGCACTTGCAGGAGGGGATGATACTGGTTTCAACCCTTCTCCTTTGCTCATAGCAACCTGAGAGTTTCTGTCATCTCACTCTCCTAGGCGGGGAAGTAGGTGCCCAGTTATGCTAAGGGGTTTAATGATGTTTAGGAAAGACACCAAAGACAACTGAGTGAAGACTATTTACTTACCTCTTCAGTGACAGGTGGTTTTACCTTAAAAGACCCCCAGGGTGCACATCTGACTAAGAGCAGGCATGTACCTTCAGTGTAAAGTGACTGTTCCTTAGAGAAAAGCAAGTTTGAAGCACAGTTTGCTACCCATCTGAATCCCGCCACTGAATGGAAACTGAGGGTTTCCAACACCTGGAATACCTTCAAGGGCTCTCTCTAGTGTAGAGTTTCTGATGGCTAACAAGGATTGAGCTCACACTGCTGTTCTTTCCATGTTGAGACATTAGGACAGTCTTTCTCAGCTGCCTAGTCACCGTGCAGAGCTTGTCTTTGAGACCTGCACTCTACAAAAAAGAACCAGCCAATGGGATCAAGAGCTATCTGGAAAAAAATAAATACAAGCAGGCAAAAGATAGTGGTGAGAGAGAGTAAAAGTAAGTCAGGAGAGATCAGGGAGTATTTGGATCTTTTACAATAGGCTACATCATGTAAGGGAACACAAGCGCCTCATGTCCCTAGAAGACTGCAGGTGCAGTTCACAGACAACAGCACTACAGAAGTCCACTCTCCTGCTGTCTCAAGGTAATCTCTGCCAGCTCAAAGGGCAGGAAAATCCATCTAGGGATGGTTTGTCCACTTAAAAAGAAAATGACAATGACTTTCAAGTGCTAGAGTGGGACCTGCTGTGATGGGAGAAGTGGCAGTGTGGAGGTGAAGATAGCTTTCTCACCAGGTGTCAGGACCATAAATGTCAATGGGCATTTCATTAGAGGGAAAGAAGGAATGTAGAGGCTAATAAAAGGCACAATGCTGACAGCAGCTTCTCCTCAGCAAATATTTCCAGCCTACTCCTCTGTCATACAATCAAAATTTATTGCCAGCACACAATGCATTAACTCTTTGTATCTTGGCTAGGGTCCAGGGAACAGCTGTTTCTGTGCATCTCCAGCAATAGACAAGATTTGGCTGCAGGTTAAAGGCCAGAGATCCCTCTTTGCCTGCTCACCTAGCATCATCCTGTTTCTCCTCTCCACATCTGCTGTTGAACCCTGCAAGCCTAGTACCAGTTCTGTCCTCAGAAATTGTGGTCCTGGACCTCAGTACCAGTCTGCCATTGCAGATGCTGATAATATGTCAGCTCCCCCACTCCCTAGCCCTACTTTTCATCCCAGTCTGATACTGGCTCAGAGTGGCCCTCAAGCGATTTCTCAGGCACTGCACTGCAGATGAAGCTGCCATGGAGGTAATGTCTGCATAGCCCACAGCTGACCTAAAGGTTGCCTAAAGGTACAAGACTTTTAAGTACAAGATAATTCATGGATTTGGAAACTCTTGGGATGTCTTTCCTCACCAGCTTTTCTTTGCAATAGTTGCAATCACTCATGCTTTTTCTTGATGGCCTTCTAGAAGATCTTCAGGTGTGAGGTATCGGTGGAGATAGCAGGGAGACCTTGTTTAGAAAAATCTATTCCAGTTTGTGTTCTTTGCTATTTGTTTCCAGCTTCCTCCTGCTCTCCAGGGGCTTCTTGTCTCCTTTCCTGCTGCTCTGGGGAAATGTTAAAGCTAGCTCCTAATTAAAGTGGTTGCAATTCCCCACTGAAGCAGTGGCGCCAGGGCCTGAAACTGTCCTGTGTTTTGTGGCCCCTAGAGACAACCCAGCTGTGCTCAACCTTGCTGCTCTCCTTCTCCTGTCACAGCCTCCCCCAGCTTGGCTCTGGCAGGTTTCTTCTGTGTTTTCTCATCTGTGATAATCTCTCTCCGGTGCTGCAGGCAGGGGATGGGGAGGTCACTCAGCAAACGAAGTGAAGCTCTCCCAGCCCTGAAAACCACGAGAGGGAAAGAGCCATGGGGGAAGTGCAAAAGACTGAAGCATAGAATCATAGAATCAATAAGGTTGAAAGAGACCTCAGAGATCATCAAGTCCAACCTGTCACCACAGACCTCAAAACTACTAAACCATGGCACTAAGTGCCACATCCAATCCAGCATGTTAACAGGACCACACAGCTTGGTGTCATCTGCAAACTTGCTGAGCGTGCACTCAACCCTACTGTCCATGCTGCTGACAAAGATGTTAAACAGCATTGGTCCCAGTACTGATCCTTGAGGGAGACCTCTTGTCACTGGTGTCCATTTAGTCTTCAAGCTGCTGACCACAACTTTCTGAGTGTGGCCATTCAGCCAGTTCCTTATCCAGTGAGTGCTCCATCCCTCAAGTCCATGCTTTTCCAGTTTGGTGACCAAGATGTCATGCAGGACAGTGTCAAATGCTTCACACAAGTCCAGATAGATGACATCAGTTGCTCTTCCCTTATCCACTTGTCCTAGTTTAGAGTGAGACAGATTGCTCTACTGCTCCAAAAGGGGCAAAAGAATAACACTCACACAAATGGACTGGATAGTAATGGAAAGTTTAAATGGAAAAGCAATTAATGTACTACAAAAGCTGCAAAGCATAGTGGTGGGCATAGCAAAGCATATAAACTTCAAAGAAATCTCCAGTCTAAACTTAACACACAAGTTCCTTTACACCACATCAAAAACTCAACACTTCCCTTCTCCCCACCTGGGGTTCAACAAAAACCCCAGGGCTCTTTTTTCCCCCACCATTCCTGGGCTGGTTTCAGGCTGGCCAGGCCTGAATTTCCCTCCCTTTTTTTACCCTGGTATAAGGCCTGAACAGGCTAAGATTGAGGTGGGGAGATTCAGGCTGGAGGTGAGGAGGAAGTTCCTCACCATGAGAGTGGTGAAGCCCTGGAATGGGTTGTCCAGGGAGGTGGTTGAGGCCCCATCCCTGGAGGTGTTTAAGCCCAGGCTGGATGAGGCTCTGGCCAGCCTGATCTAGTGTGGGGTGTCCCTGCCCATGGCAGGGGGGTTGGAACTAGATGATCCTTGTGTTCCCTTCCAACCCTGACTGATACTATGATTGCACAGGGGGAAAAATATGTTACTCAGGCCAAAGAGGCCTGGGATACTCCCCCGTTGTTAGCAGATAAGAGAGCATCTCCCATGGGAGCAGAGAGGGAAGAGAAAGAGAATAACTTTGCAGTCAGATTTATAAGGGTGCAGGAGTTATAGGTAGAAATACACTCTTCCCTGTGTCCAGCCACTGGGCTGGACACTCTAGACACTGGAGGTCTCCATTCTGTGGCTTCCTTTTTAGAGGTTGGAGCTACTCCTCCATTCAGTGGGAGCAGGCAAACAGAGCAAAGGCCAGAGCTGCACCTCAGTTGCAGTCAGATTTGCACTAAGCAAAACTCAGCTACAGAGAGGCCTTTCCCAGAACATTTCAGAATATATACTCAGCATATATATCTTAAGCCTTCTATGTAAACCATCATCAGATGGTTAATCACCATGATTAAATAAGCAGAGACTCAGTCAATACCATGCTCATGCATAAATGCAGGCATAAATCATGCATTCCTCCCATCAGCCCCCCCCCCCACAAATGTACACATGGATCCAAGTGGGCAAAAATGCAGAGACCAAAGTTCTCTGAAGGTCATGCCTCACAGCCATTCAAGTGACTAATGTGCAATTACAGAAAATCCAGTGGTAGGAATACTCTGCAGTAATGTTTTCCACAGAATGTGAGTGACTGAAGAACATAAATCTCATCTTCAAAAATAAGGCAGACTTTGCATGGCTGAGCCTCCTGCAGAGCCACTTCAAAGCCCTTTGTTGGTGTAAATTAAGTTCAGTTTTGCCACCTCATGGAGAAACAACAAGGCACTCACTGCCTGGGGATGGCAAGCAGAAGGCAGAACTAGAGCTGGGCAGGATGCCATCCTCAGGGGTGCCTGCTGATGTCAGGGAAGGAGGACTGGCAGCAATTACTGCTCCCAGGGTGACAGTGCACACCTAGGCATAGCTACTGGCTCACACACCTTGGCCCACATGCTTGGCCATAGCAGGCAGTTCAGCCTCCGTGGCTCTGACACAGAAGAGCAGACAGAGAAACAATCACTGTTTTGGTGCCAACAGAAGTCTGCTGCCCTAGGCAACTGCCTGCTTTAGCTGTGCTTAAAGCTGGCACTAATCACGCTGGCCTTAAATAAAGCTTAGGCTCAGGGGACTTGGCTGCTTTGGAAATTGTTAGCCTGTGTTTTTGTTTTGGCTGTGACAGACAAGGAGACGGTGCGGCCTGGGAGCGAGGAAAACCAATAAAACCGAAGCTGCCCAGAAGTTTCTCTTCAATATACACGAAATTGCTGTGGGATGGTAGAAACACCTGCTTAGAGATTCAACCTAGCAACATCAGGAATTTTCTGGCTGGTGTTTTCACAGATATCAATGAAAAGAGGAAAATGGGAAAGTAATTCAATCAAGATATTCAATGAAACCATTTGAGTTTGCTTTATCAAATACTGCAAACCAAACGATTTTAGCCCAGAACCAAAATGGTCTGCTTGACAATAAAATATAACTCTGGAGTTTGAAATGTCATTATGGTGTCTTATGGGAATGACAGTATGAAATGGCTGATGTTCTTATTTCACATTACTGACTAGGGTCTTCAGGTGAATTGTCTGTCCCGTGAGGCACACTGGTGTCAGTCAGAAGGATTCCGTCATCATTGTAGCTGTGTGCTGCAGCCATCATGGGCAATGGTGTCTGGCAGGAGAGCTTGGGTCTTCAGGGAAGTGAGACAGCCTCCTGCTTTCTCGCAAAAAGGAAAGCAAATGGAAAAGAGAGGAGGTACATTGGTAACAGAGAAGGGCAACGAAGTTGGTGAGGGGTTTGGAACACAAGTCCTATGAGGAGAGGCTGAGGGAGCTGGGGTTGCTTAGCCTGGAGAAGAGGAGGCTCAGGGGTGACCTTATTGCTCTCTACAACTACCTGAAGGGAGGTTGTAGACAGGCAGATGTTGGTCTCTTCTCCCAGGCAGCCAGCACCAGAACAAGAGGACACAGTCTCAGGCTGCACCAGGGGAGGTTTAGGCTGGATGTTAGGAAGAAGTTCTATACAGACAGAGTGATTGCCCATCAGAATGGGCTGCCTGGGGAGGTGGTGGAGTCACCATCATTGGGGGTGTTCAGGAGGAGAATTGATGAGGTGCTTGGTGCCATGGTTTAGTTGGTTAGGTGGGGGGTTGGATTGGTTGATAGGTTGGACATGATGATCTTGAAGGTCTCTTCCAACCTGGTTTGGTTTATTCTATGTTTATGTTTAACAACAGGCAGGTGAAGATCCTTCCAGTTAAAATCTTTAGAGCTGGAGGCTTACACACTGTTTGTTCCACTGAGGAGTGAGTTTGCAGCCAAATACTAACCCCACTAAACCATCAACAAGTCTGTGAAACAGCATGGTGTTAACCACAAGTCTAAACAGTAACTTATGGTTGAAGTCACTGAAGATAAGGCAACGTGATTATCAGCAAATCTTAGAAGCCTGGGGTACTCAAGAAACAATTAGTTGTTGTTTCACCCAGTGAAAAATCAGCAGAACTAACAGGGTTGGAAAGAAGTAGTTCTCTTGTATAGTGTTTAAATACATTTATGTCTTCTCATTAGAAGTTCACAGAATGATTTATTTTACAGAATTAATACAGGTTGGAAAGGACCTTTGAGATCATCAAATCCAACCTAACCCCCAACACCATCTAATCCACTAAACCATGGCACCAAGTGCCTCATCCAGTCTCTTTTTAAACACTTCCAGTGATGGTGACTCCACCACCATCCTGGGCAGCACATTCCAATGGCCAATAACTCTTTCTGTGAAGAACTTCTTCCTAACATCCAGCCTAAACCTCCCCTGGCACAGCTTAAGACTGTGTCCTCTGGTTCTGGTGCTGGTTGCCTGGGAGAAGAGACCAACCCCAACCTGTCTACAACCTCCCTTCAGGTAGTTGTAGACAGCAATAAGGTCTTCCCTGAGCCTCCTCCTCTCCAGGCTAAACAACCCCAGCTCCCTCAGCTTCTCCTCACAGGGCTTGTTTGTGTTGTTTGAGTGAAGAGTAGAAATGGCTTCAGAAAGGGAATAGAGCCACCACTAGTGATGATACAACATAATAGTGCATCTATGATTCTTTTGAATTCCAGAATAGAACAGAACAGAACAGAACAGAATAGAATAGAATAGAATAGAATAGAATAGAATAGAATAGAATAGAATAGAATAGAACTTAATTGACCAGGTTGGAAAAGACCTTTGAGATTACTGAATCCAACCTATCATCCCACACCATCTAATCAACTAAACCATGCCACCAAGCAACCCTTCTAGTCTCGTCCTAAACACCTCCAGTGGTGGTGACTCCACCACCTCCCTGGGCAGCACATTCCAATGGCCAATGGTTTGCAGTTGGAAAGGTGTGCTTAGAAAAGATTGCTCACTACTTGTTCTTCTCTTTGTAATCTTCCTTCAGTATTTACAACTGGCCATGCTGAAAACATTTGAATGAGCAAGGCAATCCTAGCAGTGGTGCCAAGGTGTCAGTTTTTAGGTTATGTCCTATCACACAGCAAGACAGCAGCGCTCAACCAGATGTGCTCTCTTACACAGGAGTGAAAATGTCATCCAGCATCAGTTCAGCCAAATGCATCCAGGAAATGCAGAGATGCTCCAAACAATTCCTAACTGTAATCTGTCCCCAGATCAAAACATAATCTGCTCAACAGGGTGCTAATAAAAGAAATCCAGTTCTGAGAGGAAGAATGATGGGGAAATTTTTAGGCACATAAATTATTAATATTAAAAAGATCCTGCTGTTCAAAAATAGCCCAAGCTGCTAAGACACAGTTTGGAATTACTTTCTAGAAAACCAAAGCAGCCTGTCTAGGAAGGGATTGTAAACCTCATACTTTAATAAAGTCTTGAGTAGGAAGACTTATGCCAGAGACTGCAGCACTCTTGTTACCTTTTCTTCTGTGTGGAGCTGTGCAGGAGAGAAGCATCCACTGAGATACTGAAAAAGTCAAACTAAAGCCAGAGTTCTTCTCAAAAATCAGTTTTCTTCCTATGCAGAGAATCACTGATCAGCATACAAACAGAGGAGACAGATTACATCAGACATGCTGAAATATCTCCAAATAAGTAACTCCTACTGGTACTGCTCCTCAAAACCAAACCAAACACCAAAAAACCCCAAAACAAAACAAACCCCACACAAATTATTTGTTGCTGGCTGTCCATTGTCTGAGCCACTTCAATTTGCACATCTCTCAGGCAGGAACATATCTAAAGAAAACAGATTGATATTCCCAACCTGACACTGTTACCTCAAGTTTCTGTTTAGCCTCATGTAAAAATCTACATGCAGCAAGAGGATTAAATTTCCAATCCCTGTATGAAAGCATATGGGACCAAATAATCCCAAAACTCCTTTTCCCACATTCCCATACTGAAAGTCATGACCAGGCTATAAAGAGAGGATTGAGATGATCTGCTATGACTCAAGGGCTAACTCTATACTAGCACAACCCTCACTAGTTTAAGGGCATCAAAGCTGGGGAGGGGTTTGGAGCACAAGCCCTGTGAGGAGAGGCTGAGGGAGCTGGGGTTGCTTAGCCTGGAGAAGAGGAGGCTCAGGGGAGACCTTATTGCTCTCTACAACTACCTGAAGGGAGGTTGTAGCCAGCAGAGGGTTGGTCTCTTCTCCCAGGCAACCAGCACCAGAACAAGAGGACACAGTCTCAAGCTGTGCCAGGGGAGGTTTAGGCTGAATGTTAGGAAGAAGTTCTTCCAAGAAAGAGAGATTGGCCTTTGGAATGTGCTGCCCAGGGAGGTGGTGGAGTCACCATCCCTGGAGGTGTTTAGGAAGAGACTGGATGGGGTGCTTGGTGCCATGGTTTAGTTGATTAGATGCTGTTGAATGATAGGTTGGACTCGATGATCTCAAAGGTCTTTTCCAACCTGGTTAATTCTATCCTATCCTATCCTATCCTATCCTATCCTATCCTATCCTATCCTATCCTATCCTATCCTATCCTATCCTATCCTACCCTATCCTATCCTATTCCATTCCATTCCATTCCATTCCATTCCAGTTAATTCACCACTGGCTTTTTTTCTCAAGCAGTACTGACCAGGTCAGTCACTGCTGCAGTATCTGTTGAATGTAAAGCCCTAAGAAACTGCAGAATTATCTTCTATTTCACAGCTAAACAAAAGTTCTCAGAAACCATGGTGCTGTGCTGACAGACTGTAGTGGGTTTCAACACCCCATATACCTTCAGAGCTTGCTGGGATCTGATTTAGTCCTAGACAGCCCATCTTAATCTATTGCCATGGAAACCACCACATTCCCGGGCACAAGGCCACATTTTTCCTGGGACAGTCTGGGTTTTTTTCCAGATCAACTAGAAGTGATTATTCCCACAACAAAAGTAGGTAATTAGTGGTGAAACACTGAAACATGTTGCCCAGAGAGGTGGTAGATACCCCATCCCTGGAAATATTCAAGGTGAAGCTGCATGAGGCTCTGAGCATCTCTAACAGATGTCCCTGCTTATTGCAAGGTGGTTGGACTAGATGACCTCCAAAGGTTCCTTCCAAAACAAAGTATTCTGTGATTTTATGAATATTGTAAGTAACAAAATATAGACTATAAAGAGATTCCTCTCTCCTGTACTCCAAAGAAGCCTTCTGAGATTTACTGGCTGCTGTCAAGACAAAAAAAAAAAAAGAAAGAAAGAAAAAAGTGGGCTTGCTGAGACATTGATGCTTTGTAGGACTATTGACCTTCCCATTTCTCACCAGATGCAAGACATGAAGGATATTAAAGATGATAACTTCTAATAGTAGCTACAGGGAAACATACAGCAGGATAAAAAATACCCCATACAGTCCTATGCTCCAGAGCCATTTTGTCAGCAAGGCTGCTTTTGTCAATGTAACAACTGCCTTGCTCACACAGAGATGTGCCATATGTTTTTTACAACCAATTATCTTCTCTACAGCTAGAACACGTTCCCCTACGAAGCCAAAACCTGTGACTCCTGGTCTGTATCGAAGTCTCCAAATGTGGAACACTCTGAAAATGGCCCCTGAGTTTAAGAAGGACATTGAGACACTTGAATGTGTCCAGAGAAGGGCAATGAGGCTGGGGAGAGGCCTTGAGCACAGCTCTACGAGGAGAGGCTGAGGGAGCTGGGGTTGTTTAGCCTGGAGAAGAGGAGGCTCAGGGGAGACCTTATTGCTGTCTACAACTACCTGAAGGGAGGTTGTAGCCAGGAGGGGGTTGGTCTCTTCTCCCAGGCAACCAGAACCAGAACAAGAGGACACAGTCTCAAGCTGCACCAAGGGAAATTTAGGCTGAAGGTGAGGAGAAAGTTCTTCACTGAGAGAGTTGTTAGCCATTGGAATGTGCTGCCCAGGGAGGTGGTGGAGTCCCCATCCCTGGAGGTGTTCAAGAGGGGATTGGACGTGGCACTTGGTGCCATGGTTTAGTCATGAGGTCTGTGGTGACAGGTTGGACTTGATGATCTTTGAGGTCTCTTCCAACCTTGGTGATTCTGTGATTCTGTGAAAATGTCCCCCAGGGCCCAGGGGAAAAACCCATTGGAAGACCACCCAGGCAGCACCTATGAAACCCACCAGATAAACATCTCAGAGGAGGGAAAGGGAGAAAGAGCTAGCATCTCCTCAGAAAGCTCCACTAACAAGAAAAGTGAAGCATATTGGCACATTGCCTTCCTGCAGCTTCCAACCAGAGCATGCCATCAATGCCATTACAAGGGAGCAAATTCCCACATGGAAGAGTGGGCACAGGGTCAAACTCAAGCTGTGCCAGGGGAGGTTTAGGCTGGATGTTAGGAAGAAGATCTTCCCAGAAAGAGAGACTGTCCATTGGAATGTGCTGCCCAGGGAGGTGGTAGAGTCACCATCACTGGAGGTTTTTAGGAAGAGACTGGATGAGGCATTTGGTGCCATGGTTTAGTTGATTAGATAGTGTTGGATGATAGGTTGGATGATCTCAAAGTTTTTTTCCAACCTGGTCCAGTCCTATCCTATCCTATCCTATCCTATTCTATTCTATTCTGCATTACCTGGCACCCCCTTGCCATTAGGACATGTCTGTCCCATTGAGCTACTACTCAGCTGGAAACAGAATCACTGCCTATCAGGAAATAGCCAGAAAGCTCCTTTTGATTCTCTGTTTAAAATCAAACCTAATTTTAAAAGCTCCCAATCTGATTCAATATTGAACTGATGCTTTCAAGACAGGGGTGTAGGCATGGCACAGAAGTACCCAGGATTTAAAGTTTTCTGCTTTAGAAAGACCTTCCAAACATAAAACCCCCAAACAAACAAACAAAAAGCCAAAGCCACCCAAGCAACTCCTTGTTTTGAAACGGGATTGCAGGTTCATTTGCTGTCATCAGTGATTGAAAGAGAAATGTAAACACACAGATACATACCAAGGCTGAGACACTGTGTGAGGAGATAAAACTAGAGCAGGGGTAGATTTAGACTAGACATTAGGAAGAAGTTCTTTACTATGAGGATGGTGAGACACTGGAACAGGTTGCCCAGAGAAGTTGTGGACATGTCATCCCTGAAGTGTTAAAGACCAGGATGGATGAGGCTTTGAGTAACCTGGTCTAGTAGGAGGTGTCCCTGCTTATGGCAGTGGGGTTGGAACCAGAATGCTATCATGATAGGATAAGGGGCAATGGGTTTAAATTACAGAAGAGGAGATTTTGGCTGGACATTAGGAGGAAGTTCATTACTGTTAGGGTAATGGAACACTGGAACAGGTGCCCAGGGAGGTAGTTGAGGCCCAATCCTTGTAGATATTCAAGGGCAGGCTCAACAGGGCTCTGGCCAACGTGATCTAATGGAGGAGGTCCCTGTTCACTGCAGGGGGGTTGGACTGGCTGACCCTTCCAACCCAAACTATTCTATGATTCTATGTTTCTATGATCTTTAAGGTCCCTTCCAACTCAAGCCATTCTATGATTCTATGATTCTATGAAGTAAGTCCTTTTCCCTGTATTCTCCACAGGTAGTCCCTGAGAGTCAGTAACAAGCCCCCTTTCACCCAAGGAAAAGGGACTGGTCTCAAGTAACACACAGTGCACTGAAGGGGGCATTGGTGACTCATAAGATGAATGCATGGTGCTGAGAGAACCACAAAAGGGCCGATGTGCCACCCAAGCATACCACAGAGGAGAACTTTGTCAGAGCTATCCACTGTAATGACATGCTGCAATTTATTGCAAGTCTAGCGTGGCTTTGAAAGGCTAGGAGCTTTGTCACTAGAGTCAACAGAAGTGGGAGCAGCTCCAAGGAGTCACTGCAGTGAAATCCTGTTGTCACAGGGCCATCACAATGACAGGTCAAGCATACACCTTGTGAGCATGGCTGCCATCTTCTGAACTGTTCTTCTGCAGATGCTCAGAGGAAGGCGGTTTGCTCCAAAGGGTAAGCAAGGTTGGAGCACAAAAAAAGATAAATCCAACTGCTAATGCAAACCAAGCTGAAAGGCCAAGAGTTTCTTTTTGATTTGTATTCTCTCCACTGATCTGTGACCCACTCTGACCTCTCCTACTGACCCCTCACCTCTGGCAGTCAGGTGGAGAATTAGTTACTTTAGGTGAAGGCACAGACCCCAAGGCTGGGGTCCATGCTAGTTTCCTTAGGATCAGGGCACTGTAATTCCTTGCAGCATGTGCTGCAGGTCATCATGGACCTCCCACTGGTCATTCATCTTCCATGACTCCTCAGCAGAAAGGCAATTTGCCAAAGGGTGCTCATGTCAGAAGTGTTCTTATCATACAGTAGGTAGGTTGTCCTAGGTTGGATGCCTACCATTGCCTCATTTTTCCTAATGAGCAGCAGAGATGCCAGTTTGCTTCTCCAGTAGCACTGCTGAAGAGGTGAGACACTGCCCAATGTGTTCCTTATGGTATGCAGAGCTTCAGAAATTTTGCTCTGTCTTATGACTGAGCCATGGCTGGACCAAACACAGCTGGGGCCATATGACTGACTTCTTAGCAAACGAGAAGTTAATCTCATCAGAGGGCTCAATCAACAAATGCTGACTTAATTTCCTCAGGGTCTGCCCCGGTCCCATGGGAGGGACAATAGGGACAGAATTTAAATGGATGGCTTGCTCCCACTGTAGCCTCTCAAGATTTGCAATTCAATTCAATAAAAGATGGAGGAGGCTGCTGAGCTGCCTTTGAAAGGGTCAGAGGGTTCAGAAGCAACAAGGAGGGAAATGGAGGCAGTGTACAAGTAGGAGAAGAGCCAACATTATTCTTCATTCCAGAGTGAATGCTTTGCTTCTGGGGCAGGAGCAAGAGTACCTTTCTGACTGAATTACCTGCAGAACCAGAAGAGGAAGCAAGTGCTAGATGGTTCACACCTATACCATTTAGCAGGCACACATGTGAGTCAAACTTAGGGGACCAGTAATTTACAATCATAGAATCATAGAAGAACAGAATGCATTGTGTTGGAAGGGACCTTCAAAGGTCATCTTGTCCAACCCCCTTCAATGAGCAGGGACACTTCCAACTACATCAGATTGGTCAGGGCTCTATCAAGTTTGACCTTGAATGTCTCCAAGGATGGGGCCTCCACCATCTCCCTGGGCAACCTGTTCCAGTCTTTAACTACCCTCAATGTGAACTTCCTCCTTACGTCCAACATAAATCTACCCTGCTCCAGTTTCAAACCATTGCCCCTCATCCTATCACCACAGGCCCTTCTAAACAGTCCATCTCGAGCCTTCCTGCAAGAGCCCTTCAGATACTGGAATGCTGGTATAAGGTCTTCCTGGAGCCTTCTCTTCTCCAGGCTGAACAACCCCAACTGATATAGCCTGCCTTCATAGGAGTGGGGATCCGGGCCTCTGATCATCTTCATGGCCTTCCTTTGGACCCACTCCAGCAAGTCCATGTCCTATCTGTGTTGCAGACTCCAGAGCTGGACACAGTAGACCAGGTGGGGTCTCACCAGAGTAGAGCAGCAGAGTCACCTTCTTTTGATAGAGCCCAGGATACAGGTTGCCTTCTGGGCTGCAAGTGTGGTCTGAAAACCTTTGCCCAGGGTACTGAAGCAGAAACTCTTCTTACTTGTGTCCACACTCCTGTTCTACCACATTCAAAGCACCCGCAGCTTTCCATGTTGCAGCCAAAGACAGAGCCAAAGTATTGTAAGCAAGCATGAAAGATCTTTGGCTTTTGTGTGAGCTGCAAGCTGCAGAGATGCGCAGAAATATCTATGGATGTGTGCTAGGAGACGACTGTGACTTACCCCTTTGCCTCTAAGCCCTTGAGAGGATGAGGTATTGCTGTAGGCAGCCCTGTCTAATTGCTGAGTGTCTGGCATGAATTACAACACTATGATGATGATAGCAATCTAATCAGACAGAAGAGGAGGACTTGGAAAGCTTGTGGGTGAAACGCCCTGATTTAACCACCAAAATGTACATAATTACTAGCAAGCAAGCAAGCTCTCTTCCTTAAAGTTTCACTTGGTCTTTCTTGCTGAACTTCAGGTGATGCTAGGCACAAGAAGTCACAGTTACCTAATTAGACTGTCACATTAGCTTGGCAGTACAGTTCTGTCCCACAACCGTGATGATACAGCCAGAGCTGCAGGCTGTCAGCACCCAGCCTGTGCAAAACTACTTGATGATGAGTTTTTCAATCATACACCTTCATTCAGCCATGTCTCTCTGGATCAAACTGGGCAGTTGCTGGATGAGTTGGGAATAACATCAGGCATGATGATACAGATTCACAGATTCTTTACTATGAGGGTGGTGAGACAGAAATAGGTTTCCCGTAGAAGTTGTGGATGCCTCAACTCTGAAAGCATTGAAATCCAAGCTGGATGAGTCTAGGAGCCAGTTGGTTTAGTGGCACATGTCCCTGCCCATGTCAGAGGAGTGGAATCTTTAAGGTCCCTTCCAACTCAAGCCATCCTATGATTCCATGACCTTTTCTGAGATAACAGGTCTTGACTAAACTAGTCATTTCATGGAGCTAGACCTCTCCTGGTCCTGCCACACGTCTATTAAAGGCAAAGGGGCAAGCATTATCTCCTATGCATTGGTTTACCTATGTCTAACCAGGATAGTGGACAGGATTTATCTGGATTGCAAAACCATTTAAGAAAGCCATCTTTGACAAAGATCAAGGCCAAATCCAGGACCTCCTCCATTTGGAGGATTTAACTCTCATCTTTTCAAAGCCTTCTGGCTCAAGCAGCTTCAGCCCAGTGCAAATTCTATTCTGACCTCATGGATTCAAAATTCAATTTTCTTGGCTACATGCTTCCTGTACTTTGAACTTGCTTTGAACTCTGGGTTTGAACAAACTTAGGATCTCCAGTCATAATCACTGAGATTTCATCTAGGGGGAGAAAAAAAAAAGATGAAGAAGAAGAAGAAGAAAAAAGAAAAGAGATGTTCTCTGTGGATCAGACATAAAATCAGCCTTGGGTTCATTCGGAAAGGTCAGATGAACTTCCTAATGAGCCCTACCTGAGTTTTAAGCTTGTATCAAGAGCTGAAAATAGTCAAATTTCAGTGGGTTTCAGGTTTCATTTCACATGTTTCATGCACTTCTAGACCTCACCATTTTCAACATATATCATTTGGCTGTTACTCCTGATTTAAAGAGTAGATGTAATTTGAACCAGAAGGAGGTGGCCGGATTGTTAAATCTCGTCTCCATTGCTCAACTTTGTCAAGGGCAGTTGTTTCTAGAGTATGCTGAGGTGATTTCAGTTGGATGCAAAATAAGAATTGCAAAGCTGTCTCAAGTGAGCTGTGATCATAGAATCGTAGAATCAGTAAGGTTGGAAGAGACCTCAGAGATCATCAAGTCCAACTTATCACCCAACACCTCATGACTACTAAACCATGGCACCAAGTGCCATGTCCAATCCCTTTTTGAACACCTCCAGGGATGGTGACTCCAACACCTCCCTGGGCAGCACATTCCAGTGGCCAATCTCTCTTTCTGTGAAGAACTTTCTCCTCGCCTTGAGCCTAAACTTCCCCTGGCACAGTTTGAGACTATGTCCTCTTGTTCTGGTGCTGGTTGCCTGGGAGAAGAGACCAACCCCCTCCTGGCTACAACCTCTTTTCAGGCAATTGTAGAGAGCAATAAGGTCTGCCCTGAGCCTCCTCTTCTCCAGGCTAAACAACCCCAGCTCCCTCAGCCTCTTCTCATAGGGCTTGTGCTCAAGGCCTCTCCCCAGCCTCATTGCCCTTCTCTGGACACATTCAAGAGTCTCAATATCCTTCTTAAATTGAGGGGTCCAGGACTGGACACAGGACTCAAAGCGTGGCCTAACCAGTGCTAAGTACAGGGGCACAATGACTTCCTTGCTCCTCCCAAAATGGAGGGTCCATGACTTGATGGAGGTCACTTTAGCTGTCCACAAGTGCTTAATATGCTACTGCAGGTGTCCACCTGCAGGGTGAGAACTCTGTCCTCACTGTCTTCTGCCCCCTGCAGCAAAACACAGTGTTTTTTGGGCACCAGTACATCCATCCCCTGAGAGCCTGCAGAGCTACAGAGCTCTACCTCAGTGTGTGATACAAGAGTCTGACCTTATTTTCATGTGGCTACCCAAATTGAAAACAGCACAAGGACTTGCACTCACAAAGTGAGAGGGTCATGGTTGTTGAGCAGAATCCCAGTCATCCATTCCTCCTTGGATGCTGCCATTCTTCCTAGCCCACAAAAAGCAGGAAAAGGCTCAGAGCTCTTTTCCCTCACTATTTGTTCCGTGCCTTATGCCACTTTCTAGTACAAAAGCAGGGTGTGAGGTCTTACAGTCTATTACAGTCCCCCTGATAAATTCAACAAGAGTATTACTTCTCCTTTCTTTCTGAAGGCTGTTGCACAGGATCTTGCGAGCTGCATCTATTCAACTGAAACCTGAATAACGCTTCTGCAATAAAGGGAGGGTGAAATCAAAACAGCTTCTCCAATTAGCTTCAAGCTGAGAGATAGAGAGGGCATGAGCATGACACAGCAAAAGGAGGGGCCAAGGCTTAGCCAAATGCAACTTCAGTCCTCTTGTCCAGACTGCAATTGCACACCAAGCTATCTTCCAGTTTGTCCCAGCAGATTGCTGCAGGTGCACAGAAGCAGTGCAACCTCTGTCCACGGAGCTGCTTGCAGCTCACCAGGATGAGGTCCCGAGCAATCTGTTCTGATTCACTTTGCTTTGAGCAGGAGGTGGGTTTACAGACCTCCAGAGGTCACTTCCCACTTCCTTTAATTTCCAACTCTGTCATCTTTCACGTTGTTTCACTGCCACATTTTGGGGGGGGGGGGGGGGGAAAGATGTGGAATGCAAAATGCTTGTTATAAACCTGTAAGTCGATTAAAAATATGCCCCCATATAACAAACTCTAGACTTCAATAGAGAAATCTGAACTCTTCCATTTTTTTTTTTAGCTGAAGCTCTTGCATCTCTTTTTCACTTGCACAGATTAGGTAAAAAATATTCAAAGAAGTCTCATGTCTACCTTTTTTTTTTCATTTCTGATCATTTTTAGCCAGCTCAAAACAACTCAGCTATGCCACGGGTCTAAAGTTCAGCTCCAACTCAGATATTATTAGGATCATCCACTGCCTAAGAGTTGTTATGCAGAAGAAAAAGGGGGGAAAAAAAAAAAAAAGAGTGAAGGAATCAGAGGGGGGGGGGGGGGAAATAATCCAATTAAAAATAGGAAGTATAAAGTACAAAGAGAGATTGCGAGGTGGTGACGAACAAGCACAGGAAAGACAAGCAGAGGCTGTCAAATAAGCAGCAGGAAGGCAAGGAGAGGGAGAGTGCAATCAAAAAATACATGCTAACTAAAGCCAGTCAGAAACAATTACATTTTGCACTGGAAACATTTTGAACAACAACATGGCTTGCTAGGTTGCTGGATTATTTTTCACCTTTTTTTTTGTTTCCTAAAGGCTCACTTTGACAAAGCTTTCCTCAAACACAAAAAACGTTTTCAGTACAAAGAGGGGAAGAAAACCTTTCCAAGGTTGGTGGTTGGGGTTTTTTTTCCCTCTGTTATCTTTTTTCTTCTTCTTTTTTTTTTTTTTTTTAAGAAAGAAAGAACAAAGGAAAATATTAATTAAGGGCCACAAGGATGAGCAGAGGGCTGGAGCACTTCTCTTATAAGGACAGACTGAAAGAGTTGGGGCTGTTCAGTCTGGAGAAGAGAAGGCTCCGAGGTGACCTAATTGTGGCCTTCCAGTATCTGAAGGGGGCCTACAAGAAGGCTGGGGAGGGACTTCTCAGGATCTCAGGTAGTGATAGGACTAGGGGGAATGGAATGAAGCTGGAGGTGGGGAGATTCAGACTGGAGGTGAGGAGGAAGTTCTTCACCATGAGAGTGGTGAAGCCCTGCAATGGGTTGTCCAGGGAGGTGGTTGAGGCCCCATCCCTGGAGGTGTTTAAGCCCAGGCTGGATGAGGCTCTGGCCAGCCTGATCTAATGTGAGCTGTCCCTGCAGGGGGATTGGAACGAGCTGATCTTTGTGGTCCCTTCCAACCCTGACTGATACTACTACTACTACTAATTATATAACTATAATTACATCTTCCACTGGCAAGGGGAAAAAAAAGTTTCAGACACCTTACAGAGTAATATGCAGGGGGCTGGCAGCCTGGGGCAACTTGGATGTTGTCAAACCATTATCTTTCCAGCACTGCTATTTCCCATTTGATTGTGAGAATTAGACACGTGCTTAATATTCCTTGGGAGAAAAAAAAACCCCACACCACAAGCAGATTATTAGGGGGAAATAATTTAATATCTAAGAAGGTAATTGCAGAGATCTACAAAGCTACAAAGATGAGATTAACCTCCTTCCTTCCGTTCTTTTCTGCCACTTAAAATAATTCTCAGCTTTCACTTGCATTTTCTGCAGCCATTAACGAAACCTTTCTTCCTAGGATACCACCAAATGAGCTCTTCTGTACACAGCAGCAAGGGCAAATAATCCATCACCTGACCCCTCTGCAACTCATGAAATACTCAGCACCAGACAGCCTTACCAAACAACATGCTGACTTTCAACATTTTTTTTGTAGCATAAAGCTGTAGATGGAGATAATGATAAAAAGATTGAAGCAATTCCTCTGGAGCATTCACTAAAGAGCTATTTTGTGAGAGGGGAAAATCTCAGGAAACCCCAGGCCTCCAAAAAATGGTTTATCAAAAGCTCCAACCTTCAATGGCTGCCAGTCAAGCAATCTGGTGTTATCTGGAGTAAAAGGAGATACAAGAAATCAGGATCTAGCTTCAGCCAGTGTTTCTTGCCTCCACTCCCTATACTCTGCTCTTCTTATAGCATTAGCTTAAGAATGGAATGGAATGGAATGGAATGGAATGGAATGGAATGGAATGGAATGGAATGGAATAGAATGGAATGGAATGGAATGGAATGGAATGGAATGGAATGGAATGGAATGGAATGGAATGGAATGGAATGGATAGAATAGCATAGAATAGAATAGCATAGAATAGAATGGCCTAGACTAGACTGGACTAGAATAGAATAGAATAGAATAGAACTAATCAGGTTGTAAAAGACCTTTGTTAGTATTGAACACTAAATTAGCAGCTGGACTGAAGGGGCTTTTTTACTGAACCAGTGTGGACCTTGAGCTGCTGGGGTAACTTAGGATCACAGAATGCATTGGGTTGGAAGAGGGAGCTTTAAAGGTCCTCTAGTCTAATCCCCTTGCAGTAAGCAGGGGCATTCCCAACTACATAGAATAGAATAGAATAGAATAGAATAGAATAGAATAGAATAGAATAGAATAGAATAGAATAGAATAGAATAGAATAGAATAGAATAGAACAGAACAGAACAGAACAGAACAGAACAGAATAGAATAGAATTAACCAGGTTGGAAAAGACCTCTGAGATCATCGAGTCCAACCTATCAGCCAATACCATCTAATCAAGTAAACCATGGCACCAAGCACCCCATCCAGATTGTGCCATTAGGCACCTAAGGCAATACCTAGAGAGAAAATATAGTCCTCTTTCAGTTTTGCAGGATGATGCACCAAAGATGTGCTTCTCACCTTTGCCTATAGGACTGTTTATAAAAATGGTTGCCAGGATTTTTCCTGCCTTTTATTTTCCTTCTTCTCACATGGAGGAGGTCAGCTGGAGAATCTGGTGTCTTGTAGTTCTCCAAATATTTGTTTCCAGAAAGGAGTGCAGCAGGCATGTCAACCTGGCTGTATAGGGATCTTTGGCTGGACCTCAAGACCAAAAGGAGAGTCTGTGGCCTTTGGAAAAGGGGAGAGGTGTCTCATGGGGACCATAAAGATGTAGCAAAGCTACGCAGGGAGAAAATTAGCAGTGCCAAAGCATAGATATAACTCAACCTAGCCACAGCTGTTAAGGATAATAAAAAGTGTTTCTATAAATTCATTAATAACAAAAGGAGGACTGAGAAAAATCTCCATCCTTTGTTGGATGCAGAGGGAAACACAGTGACTAAGGATGAGGAGAAGACCAAATGCCTACTTTGCCTCGGTCTTTAGCAGTGGTTCCAGCAGTTCCCTGGACATCCAGCCTCATGAACTAGGAGTCAGGGAGGGAAATCAGAATGAGGTCATCACAATAAATGAGGAATTGGTCAGTGAGCTGCTACACCACTCAGGTGCACACAAGTCTATGGGGCTGGATGGGCTACACCCAAGGGTGCTGAAGGAGATGGCAGATGTGCTCACCAAGCCACTATCCATTATTTACCTGAAATCCTGGCTAACTAGGGAGGTCCCAGGGGAGTGGAGGGGAGCAAATGTAACACCCATCTACAAGAAAGGAAGAAAGGAGGATCTGGAAAACTATAGACCTGTCAGTCCTGCCTGACCAACCTGATCTCCTGCTATGATAAGATGATCTGACTGTTGGATGAGGGAAAGGCTGTGGATGTTGTCTACCCAGTCTTCCAGATAGCCTTTGACACTGTTCCCCATAGAATTCTCGTGGACAAACTGGCTGCTCATGGCTTGGTTGAGCACAGGCTCTGCTGGATAAAGCACTGGCTTGGTGAACAGGCCCAAAGAGTGGTGGTCAAGGGAGTTAAATCCAGCTGGCAGCCAGTCACAAGTGGTGTTCCTCAGGGCTCAGTGTTGAGACCACTTCTGTTTGGCATCTTTATTGATGATCTTGATAGGGACATGAGTGTGCCATCAGTAAGTTCACAGATGACACCAAGTTAGGTGTGAGTGTTGATCTGCACAAGGGTAGGGAAGCTCTACAGAGGGACTTGGATAGATTGGATCCATGGCCAACATTAATGGGGTGAGTTTCTGCAAGGCAAAATGTCAAGGACCTGCACTTTATAAGCATTTGAGAGAGGTTTCACAACGATTACCCCTTGTTCTCATGGGCAATTTCCCAGGTCCCTACTGGAAATACAGTGCAGCAGAGAGAAAACAGTCCCAGAGGTTCCTGGAGTGTAATGTTAACAGGATGAGCTTCAAAAGGGCCAAATGCCCAGGTCCCGCACTTGGGTCACAACAACCCCAAGCAACACTACAGGCTTGGGGTAGTGTGGCTGGAAAGCTGTCTGGCAGAAAGGGACCTGGGGATGATCCCGAGGGTCTTTTCCAACCTGAATGTTTCTGTGACTCTGGGACTACAAACAATGTCTCTGGGTAGGAGGAGGGAGAGAAGAGGATTTGCTTGCGCACAGCTTTAGCTGAACTTTAGCTGAAGCATGTTGCCATGCACACCTCGGGTCTGAATAGCCACAAACTCTTCTATCACAGAATCACACCCTCCCTTATCCATTCATTTGGCACCCCAAGCTATTTCACTCATTTCCAGCAGGCCTGTGTAGAGAACTACTATTGCTGTTTGACAGATGAATGTGGAAGAAAAGACAAAACATTGTAGTAGTTCTGATATGAGCCAAAATTTGAATGCTTGGGGTAGTTTCCTTGCCAAATCAATGAACAAACAAACAAACTGTATTTTCTCCTTGTTTTGGTTCAAAGCAAACATGTCATTCAATTCAAAAGGAAATGTTCCCTTTCCATTTTCAGTAAGTTTAACAGAAACAAAGGGTAGGAATAAAAGACTAGAAGCAGACATTGCTTCATTCAGCAGAGCAGTATGAAAAAAGAACCCACAAAGCACAGAAAGGCAGCTTTCTCCATCTGATGGGACTGTGGCATACCCAGGTTTGCCCATTTTAGACCTGCTTCCTCTGTTGGGGGGGGGGGGTGGGGTATGTAAGTTAAGGTCAATCTTCACATTGCTCTGCTTTGTACTACACATGCAATGCAGGCAACCAACTTCTTCATAAACTCCATACAAAAAGGATTTAAATATGTTGTAGAAAGTGAAACAGCTCCCAGCAGGAGGGAAAAGAAGAGGTTTGCCCTGGAAAAGTCTCAAGCTGGGACCAGGGGAGGTTCAGACTGGATGTTAGGAAGAAATTCTTCACAGAGAGAGTGATTGCACATTGGAATGGGCTGCCTGGGGAGGTAGTGGAGTCACCATCATTGGAGGTGTTCAGAAGGAGACTTGATAGGGTGCTTGGTGCCATAGTTTACTTGATTAGGTGGTGTTGAATGATAGGTTGGACACGATGATCTTGAAGGTCTCTTCCAATCTGGTCTATTCTATTCTATTCTATTCTATTCTATTCTATTCTATTCTATTCTATTCTATTCTATTCTATTCTATTCTATTCCATTCCATTCCATTCCATTCCATTCCATTCTATTCCATTCCATTCCATCCCAGCCTAGCCTAGCCTAGCCTAGCCTAGCCTAGCCAGCTAGTATCATTTCAAGCTGATGTGGCAGAGGCAGGCATCCAGTCTGTGCCTTCATCAGTGTGAGTGAATGCCTGGAGTAGCTAGCTGGGTTAACATGAGCTCTTCTTTGTCATCCTTCAGTTTAGAAATTGACCTTCTTATTCCTTTATGTAAAAAGAAAAAAGGCAAAACCAAAACAAACCAACCCCAAATCAAAACAAAAACCCACAAAAACCCAAACAAAGAGAAAGCCCACCACGAAAAGAACCCAGCCCTCTTTTTGGCTGTTCAGCAGATTGAGTTGTAATCACTTCATGGCCATGGCTGATTTCAAGAAATGGTTTATTTACCAAAACATTTGGTTTAGCCTCATTCTGAATTATAGGCTAAGCTCTCTGAGTCATTGATGGCACTTTTGAGATCCAGGAAAGATGCTGCATAGTGTTGCACTAAAACCCTTCAGCTCATCAGGGCCTGCTGACACTACAATGACACTCTGAGAAGTGAAAAAGGGTTTTGGTTTGGGATATTTGTTTGGTTTGGGGGGCTTTGGTTGGTTGGTTGGTTTGGTTTTAATTGAAAACAAACAAAATATCAAACCAGATCATAGAATGACTTGAGTTGGAAATGACCTTAAAGATCATCTATTTCCAGCCACTCCCTCCCATGGACAGAAACACCTCTCACTAGACCAGGTTGCTCAGATTCTCTGGGAGACCATTCCAGTCTCTCACCACCCTCATAGTAAAGAACTTCTTCCTAATGTTCAATCCAAATCCAACTGCTTTAGTTTAAAACCATTGCCCCTTGTCCTATCACTACAAGCCCATATAAAAAGTCCCTCTCTAGTTTTCCTGTAGGCCCCCTTCAGGTACTGGAAAGCTGCTGTAAGTTTTCTCTGGAGCCTTCTATTCTCCAGGCTGAAAGAGACCCAGCATCCTTAGCCTCATAGGAAAGGTGCTCCTTGTAGGAAAGGTTCTAAGATCATCTTTGTTGCCCCCCTCTGGATCCTCTCCAACAGATTTATGTCCTTCTTGTGTTTGGGGCTCCAGAACTGGATGCACTACTGCAGGTGGGGTCTCACAAGAGCAGAGTGGACAGGCAGAATTACCTCCTTTGACCTGCTGGCCACACATCTTTTAATGCAGTCCAGGATACAGTTGGCAAACCACCCCATTCTTAACAGCGAGTCTATACCTGAGTCCTTCCCAGGCTGTTTATCCTGAGACTTTTTATTATGCCTAAAAGAGTTATTAGTCCAAATAATACTGACACTTGACAAATGTGGATTGACTGATGTTGTAAAATGCCAGTGAAAATCTCAGTGTTAGGGAAAGGGAACAGCAAAAAGCAATCATCAGCCTTCAGCAATATTAAGACTGGCATCCTGAGGCACAGAAAATGGCTGAGGAACCAGAGAGTGGGAAGAGCAGCATCTCAACCACAGTCCACCAGCACCAAAGGGTAAAAATTCAGAAGCAGACTAAACCCTGCTCACTGCAGGGCTGAGTGGGAACACCTGTGTGGGACCTCAAAGTGAGTCACCACAGACACTATGAATCCAAAGGCCCAGTGTACCTTCCTGTGCCAGGAAGAAAAGCCAGGTGGGAACAGTCCAGATAGTGTCATCTGTCCCAGAAGGCAGCTTGACAGCACCAACAGTGCATTCCCCCTGCCTGACACAGATCATCCTCTGCCCCTGCACATCTAGAGCAGGTGGATGCTGTCTGCCAAGTCTCTGCATGGGGCTTCAAAAAGCGATGGAATCCATTTTGGTTTTGCTTGTAAGTGTTTCATTTGCATATTGTCATTGTTCCCTGGGACTCTGGCTCTACTCACAGCACTTTGGTCTTTAATGACTTTTTTGTGGAACTTAAAAATAGTAATAATTACAGAAAAGGCTCTGCTAGGGTATTCAGCCCAGAAGCCAATCACATCTTTTGCTGCATCAAAAGAAGTGTGGTCAGCAGATCAAGATAGGTGATTCTGCCACTTTGCTCTGCTAAGACCTCACCTGGAGCACTATGTCCAGCTCTGGTGCCCTCAACACAAGAAGAACACAGACCTGATGGAGTGGATCCAGAGGAGGGCCATGAAAATGATCAGGGGGCTGGAACACCTCTCATAAGAGGACAGACTGAGGGAGCGGAGGTTGTTCAAACTGGAGAAGAGAAGGCTTCAGGGAAAACTTATAGCTGCCTTCCAGTACTTGAAAGGGACAAGAAAGCTCCAGGAAAACCTTGTAGCTGCCTTCCAGTACCTGAAAGGGACCTACAAGAAAGCTGAAAAGGGACTGTTTACAAAGCCTATAGTGATAGGAGGAGGGCCAATGGTTTTAAATTACAGAAAAGGGGATTTAGGTTAAATGATCAAGAGGAAGTTCTTTACCATGAAGGTGGTGGAACACTGGAACACATTGCCCTAGTTGATGCCCTATCCTTGCAAATATTCATGCTTGGGCTCAACAGGGCTCTGGGCAGTAGGATAGGATAGGATAGGATAGGATAGGATAGGATGGGATGGGATGGGATGGGATGGGATAGGATAGGATAGGATAGGATGGGATGGGATGGGATGGGATGGGATGGGATGGGATGGGATGGGATGGAATGGGATGGGATGGAATGGAATGGAATGGAATGGAATGGAATGGAATGGACCGGACCCATCTGATGGAGGATGTCCCTGCTCACTGAAGATAACCTTTGGAGGTTCCTTCCAACCCCAACCACTCAACAATTCTATGATTCTGAATAAATGAAGAACCTTTATAAAGACCTGCTGGTGAAAATTAAAGTGCCATCTGCCATGGTGTCCACACTCTCTGCTTTCTAAATGGGTTGTATCCAACCTGCAGTAGCAACTTTCTGAAGAACAGAGTGTTTGATGTGACCAAATCCGGTAAGGTTAAATTATGTCGTGCTCAAGACCTGATTTTCTGCACTCTGCATCTTTGAATCTCCAGGAGTACAGCAGGAAAGAAGTACATGACAAACTTTGATGGAAATCCAAATGTTGTGGGGTTTTTTTTTTGCTATTCTCCCACGTGACTCAAAAGTCATTAAGCAGTGGTTTTGCATACAGGGAAGTACAGCAAGACGCTGAGCTGTAGAGCAAGCTCACACGCAATTGCTCTATGGGGAGTAATTGAATCAATGAAAGCTGTTTGCAGAACCCAGCCAGCATATGCAAGGACATCCTCTGAATTTTGAGAGTGAATGACCAGGAATGACAGTCCCATTCAGGTGGAGTAGAGCAAGCTTCAGGCATCTGCGATATCAGTGCTTCCCAAATCTAATTTCGAGCAGAGAATTCCTTAGAAAAGAAAAGAGAATTTCATTTTGCAGGACTCAAGTAGTCCCTGAGCTCCTTGCTGATACTGGCAAGCGGGCTGAAATATTGCCAGTAGGTTTTTTAGCCTGGTTTCTAAGGAAACAAGACTTTTGTAGCAGGAGTGTGTATATCTGTGTGTGTGTTAGCCTCTCCAATGCCCTGCATTTCCAATAGCTTTTAAGCTCATTGACAGATTTCAAACCAACTTTGCTGAAGGTAGAGTATTCTTACAAGTGTCATGAAAATAGGTGATCCCAAAGAGTACTCTTCATTCTGCCATTGACAGAAAGGCTAACAAACATACTCTTTCCAGGCTTTAAGGAATCCAAGATACTAGATGCTATAGAATAAACCAGGTTGGAAGAGACCTTCGAGATCATCACGTCCAACCTATCATCCAATACCACCTAATCAACTAAACCATGCTGTAAGAGTCTAAACTCCTGGTGTGACTCAACAAAGATAAAATCACTTGCTGCTTGCCCAGACAGTACCAATCCTGGATGCAAATCACCTTGCGATTGCTTCGTGATAACACTGGATTGCAGCTGGCCTATAACAATGACCCAAGGACCCAGCCATCACGCCTTCAAGACAGCTATCAGATACCCCCAGGAAGGGAGGGTGATGAGTCAATGGACTCTCCACCTGTCTCCTGATGTGTGATAAGTGGGTAGGCAGGGAGATGGAGAGGAAGGAGGCGGAGGCCCCCCCCCGACTCCATCCAGACCACTGTCCAAACTCACATGAATACACAGAAAGACTTCCTGGGGAACGATATCTGGATACTTATGATTTCCTGGCTCCTGAATTCCTGAGGGACAATGCTTGGACACATACCTAAGGACTAAAAACTGTATAAAAGACTTGACCACTACTGGCTCAGGGGGAAAGAAAAACCGCAGAGGAAGAAAACCGCAATGGAGGGAAGAAAAACGCAGAGAGAAAAACGCTGAAGGAGGACCATGCCGCTGAGAAGGAAGGAAGCAGACTGAACCCTCTCTCCATGTCCTCTACTCATGGAGCTGACCCACGCTGCCCAGAGGGACCTCATCTGTTCTCCAGCCAAAGCCTCAGCACCCTTTCTCTACAGACCCAGGCTGCCCAGAGGGACCACATCGCATCTCCAGCCAAAGCCTCAGCACAAACCCAGCACCTCATGCAGCACCTCTCCTCCACAGACTCAAACTGTCTTGGGGTGGGTGAGGGGTGTGGTAATATAACTCCTTTCCTCTTCTCTCTCTCTCTTCTCTCTCTCCCTCTCTATCTTCTCGCTCTCCCCTTCTTATTTCCATTTTCTCTATGTAATAAATAGTCTAGCTGTTGATATTTTGGCCTCGTTTGTGCCGATTAATTTCACAGCACGGGAATATTCAAAAGAACTAGTCTCCTTCCCTCTCCGGACCGAGACATTTAATTGGCGTAGTCGGCAGGATTCCCGTGCAGTGAAAGTATCACAGCAAAACTCCTGTATTTCTGAGAACCCCGAAATGTGTGTGTGTGTCTGAGACGTACTCTGAGTACGAAGTGAGTGCGGAGTCCAGATTCGCGTTTTCACTCTCCCGCGAGGGAAGTGGCCGGAGAAGGACGAAGCGAAATTTTCAGAGAGACTGTGTGGGAGTTCTCAAAAGCTTTCTATGTGTGTGCTTTCTCAAGGAAGAATATCTGGGGTACAAATTTTGAATTTATAGTGTGACCTCCTTGAGAATCCTCTGTACCCTGCTTTACATGTGTGTGCTTTCCCGGGGAAGATTAACTGGGGTACAAACGTTGATTTTATAGTGTGGCCTCCCCGAGGATTCTCAGTACCCTGTTTTGGTAAACCCAGTTTTTTGTGATATTTGTAAAGTGTGTGTTCTCTCAGGGAAACAGAGTGACTCTTCCCTGAGAAACATAGGGTTTCTTGTCCCGGTGTAACAGAAAATTTGAGGTACAAAAGCCGAGAAGCTTTTGCAAGTGTGGGTTCTCTCAGGGAAATCGTGTTACCTCCTTGAGAAGCCCAGGTTGGTTGGTTGTTTTTTCTTGTGTGTGACCTCTCCTGAAAAATCTATTGTGCATTTTTCCTGGAGAAGATTAGTTTGGAGTAAGCTTTTTAAAAGTGTACGTTTTCCAGGGAAGATTTTGTTGGTACAAACAGTGTTTTGATCCGAGTCCCTGTGAAACTTAGTGCCCTATTAAGAAATGCCTTGTGAAACAAAAGAGATGGCCCGGAGTGAGAGGCTTTTTAACCTTTTAGAAGCTCACGGTGCCCGCCCATCTGTACAGGTACTTGACTGGGCCCGTGAAAATTGGCATAATTTCCAGAGTGTGGCTGATAGAATTGTGGCTCTGCAGAAAGATGCAAGAGCAAAAGCCGGAAAAGGCAAAGGTTTTATTTGTGCGGTTTTAGGCGCTTGTTTAGCTGCTTCAGTGAAGGAGAAAGAGGAATGGCATGAGCGGGACAATACAACTATTTCCTCTTTGCAGGACTTAGTTTCGTCACTACAAAGCCATGTTGCCACTTTGAAAGACGTAGTGGCAGACCTTAAAATTCGATTGGAAAAGGAGAGGAGGCAAAATTCGTATTTGGACTCGAAACAGGGTGTGAATTACCTGGAGTCTGCCCCTGTGTACCCTCGGGCAGAATTGGCAACAGCTAAGGAAGCTTCTGTGCATGTGAGACCTCTCATTAAAACTGAAGTTTTATATGAGGATGGGGAAACTACCCCCACTGTCACAACTAAAGATGCACCTTTCTCCTACACTGTGCTGGCCAAAATTCGTAAAGAATTTGCACGCTCTGCTGTGGAATCTGAGGTGGAATATGTGTGGCGAGTTTCACAAACTGGAGGTGATCAGATTATGTTAACAGAAGCTGAAGCCATGGGCTATTGGGGTGATAATGTTTTTCTAACCACGAAAAACAGGAGTGGACCCTGGAGCCTTACCCAGCGAGCTGCCTATTGGGCAGGGGGGTTTGATCCAAAGGAGAGAGGAGAACCTGTAGTTCTGCAGGGAGGGATGAATCAGATAATGGAGAATGTGCAAAAGGCTGCATGCCTGCAAATGATCTATGAAAGAGAACTAAAACATCATTTTGAATCCCCCCTTTCTCTTCTGGTGGATGCAAACAGAATGACTCCTTTGATCAGGGGTCTCCCTGACTCGCTTAAAATAAGAGGTATCGAGCTCCAAAAAGAAATAGCTAATACCCCACTTTCTTCCAGGACATGGGAAGATTTGGGAAGGGAGTTATTAGATTATGCCAGGCAGTATAACATTCCTGAGGAAAGTAAAAAACCTCAAACTAGAGGCTTGAGACATGTGAAACTGACTCACCCACCAAGCCCGCAGGGCCAGTCGCGCCGTATTCCTAGTAGGCACCTGGCTAGGGGCAGGGAACACTTGAATACCCGGCAATATTGGTGGGGGGTGGGTCAGAAGAAAGGTATCCCAAAAGAAGTGGTTGATGGGGTACCCACGAGGCAATTAGAAATCATTGTGAAATGCTGGCCTGAGCCTAAAAAGAGGGCTGAGGCCACTGCTCCTCTCTTTGTGAAACCATTTGGTGAGGGGAGGGGTATGCCCCTCAGGGCAACTAAGGGCTTCACTTCTCAGTGGTGAGTGGGGGGTGAAGCATGAGTCAGAAGATCACCAAAAAAATTGTACTTGGTTCGGGGAAAAGCTTTTGTTCGTGTTTAACTTGGCTTTGAGAGAACCTGAAACAATCAACGATACTTACAGGCCCATTCAAAGTAAATAAGCGAACTCTTTCAGGGACATCACCTGAGAGGGTGTCTGTATGGGAACCTCTGTATGGGAACCTGAAAATACCAGTTTTGTATGTTTTAAGGTTGTGTTTCTTATTTAAGTTCTAATGCTAAATATTACCTGTTATTTAAATTATAATGCTGAAGACTACCTGATGTATTGTCAGAAGGACTTGTCTTGTTACAATATAGAAGACCTCTCAAGCTTTGCATCACAGAAGACATCTCTTCAAGGACTGTACTTTCCATAGCCCCGCAGACATTCAGATCTGGAAGGAAGCTCTCACTTCAATTCCAAACTGAAGGACTGACGGGGTGGGGGGGGTATGGGTTTGTTCTCTTGGCTTCCAGGAGGAACAAGGATGCTTTCACCTTGTGTAATTACCTGTTTTGTCCTATTTTGCTAGTATTGTTAATCTTTCACCTTGTGTAGTGTCCAATATGCAATTTGTGTCTAATGATGGTGTACAACAGATTTGTGCCATTAGCCAACCAAAACTTATGTCTATTGAAAAAATTGTTTAAAACTTCTTTCCTTTCCTTTCTTTTCTTTCTTTCTTTCTTGCTTTTATCTTTGATTGACGGGGTGGTGTAAGAGTCTAAACTCCTGGTGTGACTCAACAAAGATAAAATCACTTGCTGCTTGCCCAGACAGTACCAATCCTGGATGCAAATCACCTTGCGATTGCTTCATGATAACACTGGACTGCAGCTGGCCTATAACAATGACCCAAGGACCCAGCCATCACGCCTTCAAGACAGCTATCAGATACCCCCAGGAAGGGAGGGTGATGAGTCAATGGACTCTCCACCTGTCTCCTGATGTGTGATAAGTGGGTAGGCAGGGAGATGGAGAGGAAGGAGGCGGAGGCCCCCCCCCGACTCCATCCAGACCACTGTCCAAACTCACATGAATACACAGAAAGACTTCCTGGGGAACGATATCTGGATACTTATGATTTCCTGGCTCCTGAATTCCTGAGGGACAATGCTTGGACACATACCTAAGGACTAAAAACTGTATAAAAGACTTGACCACTACTGGCTCAGGGGGAAAGAAAAACCGCAGAGGAAGAAAACCGCAATGGAGGGAAGAAAAACGCAGAGAGAAAAACGCTGAAGGAGGACCATGCCGCTGAGAAGGAAGGAAGCAGACTGAACCCTCTCTCCATGTCCTCTACTCATGGAGCTGACCCACGCTGCCCAGAGGGACCTCATCTGTTCTCCAGCCAAAGCCTCAGCACCCTTTCTCTACAGACCCAGGCTGCCCAGAGGGACCACATCGCATCTCCAGCCAAAGCCTCAGCACAAACCCAGCACCTCATGCAGCACCTCTCCTCCACAGACTCAAACTGTCTTGGGGTGGGTGAGGGGTGTGGTAATATAACTCCTTTCCTCTTCTCTCTCTCTCTTCTCTCTCTCCCTCTCTATCTTCTCGCTCTCCCCTTCTTATTTCCATTTTCTCTATGTAATAAATAGTCTAGCTGTTGATATTTTGGCCTCGTTTGTGCCGATTAATTTCACAGCACGGGAATATTCAAAAGAACTAGTCTCCTTCCCTCTCCGGACCGAGACACATGCAACCAAGCACCCTATCAAGTCTCCTCCTAAACAACTACAATGATGGTGACTCCACCACCTCCCTGGGCAGCACATTCCAATGGGCAATCACTCTCTCTATGAGGAATTTCTTCCTAACATCCAGTCTGAACTCCCCCTAGTGCAGCTTGAGACTGTGTCCTCTTATTCTGGTGCTGGTTGCCTGGGAGAATAGACCAGCCCCCGCCTGTCCACAATCTCCCTTCAGGTGGTTGTAGAGAGCAATAAGGTCTCTCCTGAGCCTCCTCTTCTCCAGGCTAAGCAACCCCAGCTCCCTCAGCCTCTCTTCATAGGGCTTGTGTTCCAAAGCCCTCACCAACTTTGTTGCCCTTCTCTGGACACATTCCAGCAAGTCAACATCTTTCCTAAACTGAGGGGCCCAGAACTGGACACAGTACTCAAGATGTGGCCTAACCAGTGCAGTGTACAGGGGCAGAATCACAAAATCAAAGAATATTTTCAGTTGGAAAAGACCTCTAAGATCATTTAGTCTAACTGTCAACCTAAGACCACCATAGCTATTAAACCATGTCACACATTTCTTGAACACCTCCAGGGACAGTGACTCCACCACCTCCCTGGGCAACCTGTTCCAAGGCCTGGCCACTCTTACCATAAAGATTTATTCTCTTTTTAATAGCCAGTCTAAACTTACCCTTGCATGATTTCAGGCCATTTCTGCTTGTTTTATCAGCAGATAGTAGGGAGAATAGACCAACACCTCACTCCAAACTCCTTTCAGGTAGTTGTAGAGCACAATGAGGTCTCCACTCAGCCTCCTCTTCTCCAGACTAAAAAATTTCTTTCAGTAAAGAAATTTTTCCTATTGTCCAATCTGAACCACAGATCTGTTTGGTTTACCCTGTTGAAGCACTGCCCAAGAACCAGTGGAATATGCCCCAGCAAGAGCCCTTTCTAACAGCTGCTGAACCCACACTGATGCTGGCAAAGGGATTATAGGCATGAACTTGATAATGCCCTGCATTATCTAGTGCATCCTATTTTTTTTGCAAGGAGGAGGGGGGCTGAGCATATATTTGAGTCTCAGCTGAGTGGGCTTAGGGCTATGTGGCAGTTTAGGCTGGGTGCCTCCTGTTACTGCTACATAAGTTACACCTTCAGTGTCCCCAGTGTCCAACCCAATGAGGTGGACACAGGAAACCCCAAAATCCTACACCCTATAAATCCATCTGCAGTCTTTCTCTTGCTCTTTCTTCCCTCTCTGCTCTTGTGGGAGATGCTCCCTATCAGGTAATGACTAGGCCTAATGCCAGGAGGAGAAGGGGCAGGTGGGGAAGGCAGTCTGAGACCTGGCCAGTCTGAAACCAGCCTAGCAGTGGGGGGGAAGAAAGAGCCCAGGGGGTTTGGGGTACACCCTCAGGTGGGGAGAAGGGAAGTGTTGGGAAGTTTTTGGGTGTGCTGTAAGGGACTCTGTGCACTTTGGGATATCTTTGCCACTATGCTTTGTAGATTTCTGCAAAACACCAATTGCTTTTCCATTTAAACTTCCCATCACTCTCCAGTCCATTGGTGTGAGTGTCATTCTCTTGCCCCTTTCAGGGCCGGTACAGGATCTGTCCAGCCTCAAACCAGGAGAGGCTGTTAGACTCTCTCAGCTGGGAGCACATGGATCATTTGACCAAAGCACCCAAAAATCCCCTGACCTGGGTGCTTTTACTGTTGCTTTCCATGTCAATGCTGACTCTGCTCTCTAAATGTATCCAGAGAGTGTCTCTAGGAGAGAGGGAATCGAGGGCGCCAATGAAGCGGAGATGTGCTTAATGCAGACACCATTAATAAATCACTGATAGTTAAGATATAGATTGGGTGATGGGTGGCAGATGGGAAGGAGGAATGTCAAATTGCTTTTCTCATATAGATTATTGGATTAACAAGGAAGCAGCGGGCATGTGGCAAACCAATGTAACAAATTACTATCATAAAGGAAAAAAAAGGAGCTGGTGGCAGGCTGGTAATAATGCCATGTCGGCCATTAGCTCTCTGGAGAGCTACTTAGAGCCTAACATCCGTCTTCTGGCAAAGAGACGGCCACTGCAACACCACAGTGAAGGCGGCCCCCCCTTTACTTCACCTTCCCCCTCCCCCTCCCTCTTCCTCTGACTCCAGAGCTGATGCTGGTGAAGCAGGGTGGCCAAGAGAAGCTGCAGTGAATAATCACTCTAGCTTTTTATAAGTGCAGGCTGGGGACAGAGTGGCTGGAGAGTGGCCAGGCAGAAAGGAACCTGAGGGTACTGGTTGAGAGCAGGCTGAACATGAGCCAGCAGTGTTCCCACACATATATATGTGCATAGAGGTATAGATGTTGTAATTAACCACAGCAATGCTTTCTGGACCAGATGTATGCAGGCAAAGACCTTTATTATGTTATACAGTAAAGTTATAGGCACATGAGTCATCTCAATTGGTCATTTTCTACTGGCATACATGTAACTAAGGCATACAATAGGTCAAAATAACAAAACAATGTTTTAACACATCCAACCAGATTCTGCCTAGTTTCTCTCCTTCAGTTACAGGGTGTTTACATTACCCTCAGAGTCAAAGACAAAACATAGCATCCTCTAATTGGAGCAAAGGCAAATCTTCATTGCCTTCCACAGCTATCCAAAAGCAACCCTCTTCCCATATGCCCAGGTGGCCAAGAAGGCCAATGGCATCCTGGCCTGTATCAGGAACAGTGTGGCCAGCGGGAGCAGGGAGGTCATTCTGTCCCTGTGCTCAGCACTGGTTAGGCCACACCTTGAGTCCTGTGTCCAGTTCTGAGCTCCTCAGTTTAGGAAAGATGTTGAGTTGCTGGAAGGTGTCCAGAGAAGGGCAACAAAGTTGGTGGGGGGTTTGGAGCACAGGCCCTAAGAGGAGAGGCTGAGGGAGCTGGGGTTGCTTAGCCTGGAGAGGAGGAGGCTCCGAGTAGACCTTCTTGCTCTCTACAGCTACCTGAAGGGAGGGTGTAGACAGGTGGGGGTTGGTCTCTTCTCCCAGGCAACCAGCACCAGAACAAGAGGACACAGTCTCAAGCTATGCCAGGGGAAGTTTAGACTGGATGTTAGGAAGAAGTTTTTCATAGAAAGAGTGATTTGCCATTGGAATGTGCTGCCCAGGGAGGTGGTGGAGTCACCATCACTGGAGGTGTTTAAGAAGAGACCAGATGGAGCACTTGGTGCCATGGTTTAGTTGATTAGATGGTGTTGGACAATAGGTTGGACTCAATGATCTCAAAGGTCTTTTCCAACCTGGTTACTTCTATTCTATTCCCCCTCTGCCTCAGACTGGACTTATTCTCAGCCCTACACCAGTGCACACAATATTGGTGTGAGATCAGTAGTCAAACAATTTGTTGGACTGACTGCCCTTGGGTCCCAGTCCTTCTCCATCTGAAGTCACAGATTCACAGATTGCATTGCATTGGAAAGGACCTTCAAAGATCATCTTGTTCAAACTCCCCTGTGGTGAGCAGGGACACCTCCAACTACATCAGGCTGCCCAGGGCCACATCAAGTCTGATCTTCAATGCCTTTAGAGGCAGGGCCTCAACCACATGCCAGGCAACTGGTTCTGGTGTTTCACCACCTTCACTGTGAAGAACTTCCCTCTTACATCCAAACTAAATCAACCCTGCTTCAGTTTAAAACCATTGCCCCTCTTCTGTTACTACAAGCCCTTCTAAACAGTCCTTCCCTAGCCTTCCTGTAGGTCCCCTTCAGATACTGCAATGCAGTTACAAGGTCTCCCCAGAACTTTCTCTTCTCCTGGCTGAACAGGCCCAATTCTTTCAACCTGTCTTTGTAGGAGAGTGGCTAAAAATCCCTTTTTTGCCTTAAATGGAACATATGTTTTAATTTTCTTATAGTTCCAGCTGCCAACCACATGCACTTACCTACATGACACCACATATTAATATTGTGCTGTAAATAATGCTCTCTGATACACACTGAATGCATCAAAATCAACCTCAAGCTGGCTTTAGTTCCTCCTGTCAGAGTTCCCATTGCCTCCTACCAGGAGCTAGATACACCTGTATGCAGGGAGTCACTGTCACTGGAGGTGTTTAGGAAGAGACTGGATGGGGTGCTTGGTGCCATGGTTTAGTTGATTAGATGGTGCTGGATGGTAGGTCGGACCTGATGATTTCAAAGGTCTCTTCCAACCTGGTTAACTCTACAGCAGGAGAAAGGCAGACTGCCAGTAGATAATAACATATATCTGTTAAGATGAATAAAGATCGAATGCACTGTATAGCACCACATAGCCCAGTCCAGTCTATCTGTTTTGATCACTAGTTTGCTATTTATTGGGTTCAATTCCATGGTCTCATAAATTTCCAATTCACTTTAAGCTGAATAAAATCATATTTTGCTTCTATCCCTCAAGCATGTTTCCATGTTCTATTTTCAGACACTGCCTTGATACGAAGGAGGTTGCACTGCTCTCCATTTCACCCCTCTTCCTCACCATTTTACAGCTGCCCCAGCCCAGCAGAGCTCAGGAGCCCCTGGCTGCTCACTCAGACTTGCTCCAAAGTCTGCATGTGTGAAAAAGACAGAAATGGATACCCAAACTTTGAGTATTTTTCTGATTAGCCTTAACCACACTAGAGCTATACAGCTGGCACAAAAGTGCAGGGAAGCCTTCCTCTCCCTAGAGTGCCTTTTTGTTGTGAGCAGGAATGGCCATTGCAACAGAAGCCAGCTACTGACCACACTAAGTGCTCACCACTGCTGAGGCTAGAAAATCAGTTCTGAGAGAGCAGCTGCCTGGAGCGCAGGCAGCAAGGTGTACCTTGGGGTGCTGCACAGCATGAAATCATAGATAAGCAGGCAAGCAAACGTGCTAAACAACCTAGTGAAGGTTGCCTAGGTCATATGTAACTTGTAGGTGCTTTTTTCTGAACCCTTTTCTCCTTTTGATTCACATGTGTGATGAACCAGGGGTTTGGAAGTGCAAGGAGCCGATCCCCTCCTGTGGCATCAGAAAGTCCCCAAGCTCAGCTCCTGCATTTTTCTCCTCTCTACCCCATCCATGGGTCTTCATCTTTGCTTCCTTTCTACTGATCTTATCTCAGCCTCCCCTTCTCCTCTCCCCCATCCAGCGCCCAAGAAGATCCATGTCCCTTGGTCTCCACCCCATGTCACCCCACTTCTCCTTTGATCCAGGCCCTTTGTCCAGTCAGTCAGGCTCCCTAAAAGCCTTGCAGTTTCATTTAGCTGCTCACCCTTCTGCTCCAGGCTGATTTTGGCCAGAAGCCTTGGAGAGTAGGACACAGAAGGGCCAGAGGAAGAAACACCAGAAAGTTTAGGGGGTGGTTTTCTAGTTTCAGCTGTCAGCCACTGCATTAGAAAAAACCACTGGCGCTGTTGGTCCTCAAAGGTCATTTTGTGGAAGAAGCCAATAACAAACCAAGCTGTGGAGAGCAGGATGTCGCAGGCAGACTGGGAAAGGGCACCAAGCACCAACGCTCACCAGATCTGTGATCAAGCACCTTCTGCTTCCAGGGTTGTTATCTGGTGCTTCCTGCATGCCCCAAATTAGAACTCCACCAAAGACAGAGTGTGTGTGTGTGTGTTCCCCTGTGTGCGCACACTAACGCCTCAGGACTGGTGGGACTGGATAGAGCTGTCATTACAGCCACGCCACAACCTACCACAGGCGCCAAGGGCTACAGCTCTCCATGGAAACTCTAATCCCTGTGAAATGGGATCTTAGTTTGGTTTTGTTTTAAAAGAAAGCCACAAAACGTAGCTGAGAGGTCAGAGAGCTGGATAAAAAAGCTCTCAGAAGGCAAGAACGCCATCGTCTTATTGCACAGACTACTCCTGGCTCTACTCCCCAAACAGTCAAGCTGGCTTTTAGGGTTTGCTTCTGGAGACACAAGTTATTTATGTTTAACCACCCACCTCTGTGTCAACACACACCTCAGCTGTGGTCTCCTCTTTGTCAGTTAAAAAACCCCAGAAAACAACAGATAAATACGGGAGGCCATTTCATCACCTACACATTCTTTCCTACATAATTTCTCCTGGACAGATGAATAGAAATGATGGAAGTGGTTTAAATGTACAGTGGAAAAGCTGTTTGCCCATCATATGCTTAAGAGGAAAAAAAAATAGCAACACCACCCCCTGATTATGCAGAGAGCATCCTAACTTCTGTGTAGAATGGCTTCAGGAATGACAGTATCCTGATCCTAGGCTGCATCAAGGGGAGCATGGCCAGCAGGCCAAGGTTCTTCCTCTTTACTCTGCTCTTGTGAGACCCCACCTCAAATACTGCATCCAGTTCTGGTGTTCCCATCTTAAGAAGGACATAGAACTGTTGGAGTAAGTCCAGAAAAGGGCCACAAAGATGATCCAAGGGCTGTAGTACCTCTGCTATGTCGATAGGCTGAGGGAGCTGGGGTTGTTCAGCCTGGAGAAGAGAAGACTCCAGGCCTTTCAGTACCTGAAGGGAACCAACAGGAAGGCTGGAGAAGAACTTTTCTTAAGGGTGTTTAGCGATAGGACAAGGGGGAATGGTTTTAAGCTGAGGGACAGTAGCTTTAGACTAGATTTTGGGATAAAGTCTTTCAGTATGAAGGTGCTGAGACTCTAGAACAGGATGCCTGGAGAGGTTGTGGATGCCCCCTCCCTGGAGGTGTTCAAGGCCAGGCTGGATATGGCCTTGAGCAACCAAATCTAGTTGAGAGGTGTCCCTGGCCATGGCAGGGAGGTTGGAGCATATGATCTCTAAGGTCTCTTCCAACCTAAGCCATTCCACGATTCTACGTTTTACCAGTCAGCTATACATTTACTGGCTAATCTATAGCTCAGGTCATTACTCACTAGGCTTACAAAGCACAGCTCTAGCCAGGATGACTATCCTGTAATAACAAAGTGATAAGTCTAACTGATTTCCATGCAGCCTCTCTCTGCCTTCATTTGTGGAATTGGTGCCAATATCACTTTTTTAAGGGAGTGCTGGAATAATAAACCCTGTCCTGTGCAGCTGGGTAAAACTTCACAGCCACTCTGTTCAAACAGCTGCAAAGCACCAAGCACTTTCAGTTCCCTGTCCTGGGAGACAGACTTGCACACCAGTGTGATGTTACCTCAGCACAGCAACGAAATCACAGGACTAGCTTCTCTCACCAACAAGCATCAGGCTGTGGCATGAGTGGTTCAAGCGTCAAACTGCTGAACTAGACCTGATGTGAAGGAGGAAAAAACTCCAACACCCTAAGCAGATGCAGAACACATCCCCATTCTGTTCTTCATAGGAAGCATGGATATGGAGAGGCTGAAGGAGCCGGGATTGCTTAGCCTGAAGAGGAAGCTGAGAAGAGACCTCATTGCTCTCTACAGCTACCTGAAAGGAGATTACAATGAGGCCTGTGCTGGCCTCTTCTCCCAAGTAACTAATGACAGGACAAGAGGTGATGGCCTCCAGCTGTGTCAGGGAAAGTGTAGATTGGGAAGAATTTCTTTACTGAAAGAGTGGTCAGGCATTGGCACTGGCTGCCCAGGGAAGTGATCCTTGGAGGTATTAAAACAAACAAACTAGTAGATGTGGCACTTTGGCACATAGTCCAGTGGTCCTGAAGGTGCTGGGTTGGACTTGATGATTTCAGAGGTCTTTTGCAACCTTAATGATTCTAGGATTCTGTGGTTTTCAAAAACTATGTCCCTGTTTTGATGCCCTAAATCTTAACACAGTGTCTGTGCAGCATATGGACTTCTGAGTTCCAGACCAGTGCAGCATGGCCCATTCATGCCACAGATCATCAGACATTACATGGGAAGCAGCAAGGGTCACTATAAACATCTGATTTGTGAGATGAAATAAAATGTGCCTATCCAGCCAGTGAGATGCCTGTAAAGATATGAAATCATGCCAAATGCCTCAAAAGTCTGTCTTCTAACACACAGGCAGGGTTCAAATACAGACTGAACAGCAGCATTTTGGGGGGTGGGTGTGAATCTAAACTTCTCTAAGCATCCTTTAAAAGATTTTTGTCCATCTATGGATCATGGGCTGTCCTTCCCCTCTCATGCCACTGGGGTGGGGGCTCCAGACCAAAGGGTTTTCTCCATCTCTGTTGAACCTGCAGGATTTAAAATGTTTAGGTCTTTGTGCAGGGAGCTGATTTCTGGAATTCTATCTGTTAATTAACTAGATGCCAACTGGAGAGTACAGGTGTTTGGCAGTTTCATGAGCCACACACCACAGAGTCAGCAGCTGCTGTAATATTACCTGGAAGTGCCAAATGTTCCTTGCTTGTAGCCCAGCACAGAGGACTGTATTGGGGGTCACCCAAATACTGTGACTGTCTTTGCTGTGACAAGATTTTGGTCAATCTCAGTTGTGGAGGAGAACCAAGTCTCAGACTGATGTGCCCCAGCAGATCTAACCATTGGGTTGAAGATATTGCAGTCCCAGCTGTGTTTCTGCATGAGGTCTGCCCAGACAACAGGGAGGCCCCATGGCACTTGTGCCAGCATGTCAGCTCCCATGGTGCTGGTAAGCCCAGCGAAAAGCAGTCAGGAAAGAATCATAGAATGCATTGGGTTGGAAGGGACCTTTAAAGGCCATCTTGTCTATCTCCCCTGCAGTGAGCAGAGACATCTCCAGCTAGACCAGGTTGCACAGGGCCCCATCAAGTTTGACCTTGAATGTCTCTAGGGATGGGGCCTTCAAAACCTCTCTGGGCAACCTGTTCCAGCGTTCATTACCCTCACTGTGAAGAGCTTCCTCTTACTGTCCAGCCTAAATCTATCCTTCTGTAGTTTAAAACCATTGCCATTCAATCCTGTCGCTACATGTCCTACTAAACAGTTGCTCCTCAGCTTTCTTGTAGGTCCCCTTCATATATTGAATTGCTACTATAAGGTCTCCCCAGAGCATTCTCCAGGCTGAACAACCCCAGCTCTCCCAGCCTGTCTTTATAAGAGAGGTACTCCAGCCCTCTGATCATCTTCATGGCCCTCCTCTGGACCCACTCCAGCAGGTCCATGTCCTTCCTGTGTTGAGGACTCCAAAGCTGGACACAGTACCCAATAGGGATGGATGTAAATAGCACAGGCCTGGTAGTTTCTTGAGCAGCCAGGAGTAGCTTCAGGTGAAAAAGATATCCAAATTTTAACACCAGTAGTCTCCTCTTCTCTGAGTGCCCCCCCTCCATTTCCCCATCTATCTTGCGTGCTTTGGTTTGGTCTGTGGTGGAGGATCTGGTCTGCAGGCAGGACAGAGCTACTGGGGACTATAAACTGGATGCTGTCCTGAATCCATTCCCACTGCTATATTTCAGGCCACCAGTTATCTCCAGTCACAGCTTTAAGGAAAATGATCTTAAATGTAGTATAACCAAGGTGCCCATTGCTCATAGGACAACTATGGCCACAGGTGAGAGGAAATAGAGTTGAGACTCCCAAGAGGATACTCGGTGAGCATCCAGGATTGACCTTTCAAGGGAGGCTTAAGAAAACAATGCATCCAGCTCCCATGAAAAAAAAAAATAAGTAAAAATCCATACTTCCTGCCAGGGACAAGAGCTGTCATGCACCCAGCAAGTTTATCTGCAGGAGGCTGCAGAGTGCCTGACGCAGACACAGCACTAACAGAACAGCAGGGTTCACTGGCGAGGCCAGTGGAGCTGTGAACAGACAGCAAGGTCTCCTTCCCCCCTGCTCCCCTAGAAGCTGATTAACATGCTCCAGAAAGGTGTTGTGTGTGCAAGATATCTGCAAGGCCTGCTGCCAGCTTTGTGCCAGAGCTCTGATTTTGTGTGTGATGTGAGTTACTGCTTTCTTCCAGTAATTATTGATAATGCTCTTGGATGAGTTACAGACGTTTAAAAATGAATTAGATTGTATGTGTGTCTGTCTCTCCCATCCCCTTTCTGTTTCTCCACCACAGGATCTCTGGCTTTGAAATGTTGATACATATTCATTACAGCTTCTCTGACTTGAAAGGCATAGCTAAAGGGAGAGCTCAGATCAACAAGGATGCGAAAGCGGCACTGAAAGCAGGATACGTGGCTGTAAGCACAGTGAGTAAGGAGCATTTGAGCAGTTAGCACAGGGAACAAGGTAACAGAAGATCCAAATCCTGGTCCCAGTTCTGCAGCTATCCCTGATGGACAAGACTTTGTGCCTCAGCTCCCTTAGCCATATGATCAACGCAACTGTGCTTACCAGTGCTCTGGAGCATTATGTGCCTAAATACAAACTCAAACTGGTGGCAAATGAATCCAGCTGTCACCTTTCCTCTCATTTCCAGCTGTCAAATCAAAGAATCCAGTAAGAAATTCTTTGGTGGGCAGGGGGGAGGGAGGGGGAGCCCTGAGCAGGTATCAAAACCACAGGTGAAAGCATCCTTGGCTCGTGGTGCTAAGAGCAGAATCTGAGTGGCATATGGTGCACATCAGCTTTGAAGAGTCATACACGCACATGTGTTCTGTGTGTACACAGAGACAACTTTTGTTCTGTCTTATTTTGAAGAGTTCCCAACTCAAAAAAGAAACAAACTTTGGAAGGATCTTCCATGCCTGTTCCTGTAAGCTGAGATTTAGTGAGATAACACAGATGAATCATACACTAACTGTTGAGGTTGGAAGAGACTTTTGAGATCGTCAAACCCGACCACTCACCTAGAACTCACAGTCCCACTACTACTGCTAAGCTGCTACCACTGAACCATGTCCCTGAGCACCACAGCCATGCATCTTTTAAAAGCCTCCGGGGATAGTGACTCCACCATCTCCCTGGGCAGCCTGTTACAATGCTTGATAACCCTTTCTTTGAAGAGGTTTTTCCTCATATCCAACCTGAACCTACCCTGGCACAACCTGAGGCTGTTTTTTCTCATTCTGCCATTTGTTGCATGTGAGAAGAGACCAACCCCCACCTCACTCCAGCCTCCTTTGTAGTAGTTGTAGAGAGGGATGAGGTCTCCCCTGTGGTAGTTTTGGGATGTACCTTGAAAATTTTCCACAGATCTTGAGCAGAAAGTAGTAGAATGTAAATAAATTACCACTGGATGTGAAAGGAAAAAATAATGATAAATTCTAAATAATCCAACTGGCCTGACTACTAACATCAAGTTAGTTTGTAGAAGCTACCTCTCTTTTCTTTGGCTTCCTTTGCTCTGGCAGATACTAACTTCTGGCTCCTGCTGGCTTTGCTGACCTTGGCTGCATTGCTTTGTTGTGGCTAAGTATTAACAAATGACTCTCTGCTTTCTTCCTTTCTTCTCTCCTCCCCTGTACAGAGGGGAGGGAAGGGAGAAGGAAGGGGGAAGCTGTTGTAACCCCCTGGTTTTGTCCAGGGGGGGTTCTTGTGTTGTTTATAAATTGCAAATATATGTAAATATTGTATACTTCCTACATATTCATAGAATTGTTAGGGTTGGAAGGGACCTCAAAGATCATCTAGTTCCAACCCTGCTGCCATGGGCAGGGACATCTCACACTACATCAGGTTGCTCAGAGCCACATCCAGCCTGGCCTTCAAAACCTCCAGGGATAGGGCATCCACCATCTCCCTGGGCAACCTGTTCCAGTGTCTCACCACCCTCATGGGGAAGAATTTCTTCCTCACATCCAATCTGAATCTACCCATTCCTATTTTTGTTCTATTCCCCCTAGTCCCATCATTACCTGACACCCTAAAAAGTCCCTCCCCAGCGTTCCTGTAGGTCCCCTTAAGATACTGGAAGGCCACAATAAGGTCTCCTTAGAGCCTTCTCTTCTCCAGACTGAATAGCCCCAACTCTCTCAGCCTGTTCTCATAGCAGATGAGCTCCAGCCCTCTTCTCATCCTCATGGCCCTTCTCTGGACACGTTCAGCATGTCCAGATCCTTCCTGCAACAAAGGCTCCAGAACTGGATGCTGTACTCCAGGTATTTATTGCATTTCATATTTTAGATTGTAGTTTTGCTTGTAAATACATCTTCATTTACTTTCAACTGAGCTGGTCTGGCAATTTTATGTGGGGGGGTAATTTCAGCCCACCACACCCCCCTCAGCCTCCTCTTCTGAAGGCTAAACAACCCCAGCTCCCTCAGTTGTTCTTCATAATATTTGTGCTCAAGACCCTTCACCAGTTAAATTGCTCTGATTTGGACATGCTCCAGCACCTCAATGTCCTGCAGATGAAAGATGAGCTTGTGCTTCTTATGGGCATTGCAAGAGTGCAGGTGTGAAGAGCAAAGGAAACACTCCCATCTGCCTCTTTTCTCCTTTTCTGCTGTGGCTTATTGTCTACATTTCTATAATGTGAAGTTGTGTCTAACACCAGAAGGCATTTGGCTAGTGGCCTCCATCTATGGCAAGACAGAAAATCACATTGGGGAGGAATTCAGTCATCAATCTCTGAAAAGTCCTTCATAACTGAATTTTAATCAGAACTACTGCGAAATTTAGGGGTTTAGCAAGCTGGCATTTTTTGGATAAGATCAATGCAGCTGAAAAATTCCCAAGCAGGCTTGGCAGGGACATCTGAGAAGTTCTGCCTCTTTCTGGCACAGCTTCAGAATGAAAAACTGTTGCATATGTGACACATGAAGGCCCTTGTGTGAAAGCACATTCACCTGGTAAAACTCTAACTCAAGAGCAGCCCTGCAGAGAAGGACTTGGGGGTACTGGTAGGTGAGACTCTTGACATGGGCCAGCAATGTGTGCTGGCAGCCCAAAAATCCAGCCATGTCCTGGGCTGCGTCAAAAGGTGTGCGACCAGCAGGTCAAGGGAGGTGATTCTACCCCGCTGCTCTCTCATCTGGAGTACTACTGCATCCAGCTCTAGAGCCCCAAACACAAAGACAACAAGAATCTGTTGGAGAGGGTCCAGAGGGGGGCCACAAAGATGATCAGAGAGCTGAAGCACCTCTCCTTTGAGGACAGGCTGAGGGATTTGGATCTGTTCAGCCTGGAAAAGGCTCCAGAGAGAATGTAGAGCAGTCTTCCAGTACCTGAAGGGAGCTACAGGAAAGCTGGAGAGGGACTTTTTACAAGGGTCTGCGGTAACAGGACAAGGGACAGTGGTTTTAACTAAAAGTGGGGTAGATCTAGATTAGACATTAGAAAGATGTTCCTTACTATGAGACTGGTGAGACACTGGATTGAGTTGCCCAGGGAAGCTGTGGGTGCCTCATCCCTGGAAGAGTTTAAATTCAGGCTGGATGAGGCTTTGAGCAGTCCAGTCTGTGAGAAGTGTCTCTGTCCATGGCAGGGGGATGGGAACTATACAATCTTTAAGGTCCCTTCCATCTCAAGCCAGTTGTATGATACTCATTTAGTGCCTTTCCAATCAAGACACCACCTGCAATTTTCCCCTTTCTTCCCAAGAATCCCTTTATCCTTGTGTTAAATACAAGGCTGGTGAACAGTTTCACATTAACGGCACCAAGCCTCAGCAGAGAGAAGGTTGAGCACTAGCAAAGCTTGAATAAGCTTTTTTTTTTCTTTCCCCTTACAGCTCCTGATGCTAATGTGTCTCAGATAATATCCCCAGAGATGAGAGAGTTGTTTGCAGCTTGTTCATTTGCTAGCCTCTCTGCCAGGCTTGCCAGCGAAGGAGGGAGACAGTTCCGGCAGCGGTGGTGTTTGTGTCGTTCACTGATGGAGTAGCAACTGGACTGGGACTAAGTTCATTTCCTCTCGGCTGACAGCCAGTCAGTACATGATAGAAATCTTCAGTCCCTGCTGGTGTGGGCTGGATTCATACTGGCAACCTCCACATGAAAGGGCTGTCTAACCCATTACTGGATTGTCGATGCCAAGACATTTCCCCATCCTCTGTGAGTATTCATTTTATGGTCTCTATGATGAATAGCCTTTGATATGAAATAGTTGGGGATAAAGAGGTACAAGAAAATGGGAAAAGCATATACAGAAAGAAAGCAGAGCTTTTTGTTTCCTGAGGCACAAAGATCTACCTCTAAACTCTAGAAATATACAGGCTGGACAATGGATACCACTGGATTTATAAAGGAGACCTTCTTTTGTCACCTTCACAAAGGTCACATCTGGAACGTTGGCTCTAACCACCATGTGCAAAGCAGGATGGAAAGCAGATTTCCAGGAAGTCTGACCAGCTGCAGTCCCCAGGAGTGATCTATGAAGATGAGGAGACTTGGGACTTGCCCCTGACACACCCAGAAGGGAGGTCATCTAATAAATGATTCTCACACAAGCAAACTGTCTGACACAAAAGCACCTGGGCTGAACACTTTGCCAATCAAAGTTCAGAGTATGAAATAATACTCTGATTCACCTCATAAGTAACCAGCAACCCTGAGGGAGAACATCATGAAAAACCCAACATACCTATCACATCACAGAAATCATGTGTCAGCCCCCAGATCTGCTTTTGGTTGGGTTTCTCTTGGAGGTTTTCCTCTGCCTTTGTCAGAGGCTTCCTCTACCCAGTCTAGAAGTCGAAATACCAACTTGCCAAGGTGATCAGGCAGAAGGCACAGGCCAGACACTTGGCACCATGAACCATCTTAGGGGCTCTATCCCAGTTTCTATGTGCAAGAGTAAGTGCAAGAGTAAGTGCAAGAGTTGTTCTATTCCCCCTAAGTTACTAAGAGTAAGTATAAGCATGGCCCAAGTATGGCATTAGCTAAGCTTTGAAATTTGTTCCTTAAAATAGCAATGGGTGGATTCAGATTGGATGTTAGGAAGAAGTTCTTCACCATGAGGATGGTGAGACACTGGAACAGGTTGCCCAGGGAGGTGGTAGAAGCCTCACCCCTGGAGGCTTTTAAGGCCTGAGTTACCTGATCTAGTGTGAGGTGTCCCTGCCCATGACAGAGGGGTTGGAACTAGATGATCCTTGAGGTCCCTTCCAACCCTAACAATTCTATAATTCTATTATTTCCTCCTTAAGCTCTTCAAGAGGCAGCAGGTAGAGTGAAGGAACAATGGTTTGAAGAGTCAGCCCTGCTCCATGATGAGATGCCATAGGACAACACCATCTTGGTTCTCCTCACACAAGACACATGTGTTTAGGAATCCTTTCATGAATGGGCCTAGCTATGCTCCAAGTGTTATTACAGACACTCCTTGGAGAGGTCATGCTTGTGGCAGCTGATGCTCCTTTGTAAACCATTACAAGTAAATCACAGAATGGTTTGGGCTGGAAAGAACCTTAAAGATCATCTAGTTCTAACTTCCCTGACAAGGGCAGGGACACCTATAACTAGAACAAGTCACTCAAGGCCTTGTCCAGCGTAGCCTTGAACACTTCTAGGGAGAGAGTGCATCCACAGCCTCCCTGGGCAGCCTGTTCCAGTGTCTCTCCACCCTTACTGCAATCAGTGTCTTTGACTCACAGTGGCAAAGAATGTTCAGTTTGATGTCAGACAGCTTTAGGGAGGCTTTTATCAGTGTCATTCACACAAGACAAGGAGAACATCAGAAAGATATCAGTAGTGGTTTACAGGGAGATGGATACTGCTGGAAAGCAGCCAGGCACAAAGGGATCTGGGGGCACTGGTTGACAGCCAGCTGAACATGTGCCAGCAGTGTGCCCAGGTGGCCAAGAAGGCCAATAAAATTCTGGCCTGCATCAGAAATAGTGTGGCCAGCAGGAGCAGGGAGGTCATTCTATCCCTGTACTCAGCAGTGGTTAGGCCAAACCTTGAGGACTGTGTCCAGTTCTGGGCTCCTGAATTTAAGAAGGACATTGAGATACTTGAACATGTCCAGAGAAGGGCAACAAGGCTGGGGAGAGGCCTTGAGCACAGCCCTATGAGGAGAGCCTGAGGAAGCTGGGGTTGTTTAGCCTGGAGAAGAGGAGGCTCAGGGGAGACCTTATTGCTCTCTACCACTAGTTGAAGGGAGGTTGTAGACAGGCGGGGGCTGGTCTCTTCTCCCAGGCAACCAGCACCAGAACAGGAGGACACAGTCTCAAGCTGCACCAGGGAAGGTTCAGACTGGATGTTAGGAAGAAATTCTTCACAGAAAGAGTGATTTGCCATTGGAATGTGCTGCCCAGGGAGGTGGTGGAGTCACCATCACTGGGGGTGTTCAAAAAGGGTTGGACATGGCACTTGAAGCCATGGCTTAGTTAGTCATGAGGTGATAGATGGACTTGATGATCTCTGAGGGTTTGTCTAACTTTGTTGATAATATGATATAACTGAACAGCTCCTGCTCCACCATCGCCAATTTTGAATCCATCCCAGAGCCAGGAGCAAGACCCTCACCAGCCAAGACTCCACACAGAGGAGCTCAGCCCCAGTAAGGAGGACAAACCAGCACCTGTGGGTGACATTGGAGGAGTCAGCAACCACTGCCCTAACAACCGGGGGGCCACCAGGCCCCCCGGCCTTTGTTGTCACCACCACCATCACCCAGTGCACACCATGGGCACTCACCAGTGATGAGAGGAGGATCCTCAGCCCAAATGGGCTCAGCTTGGGGCTTTGCCCTTTCCTGGGGTGGATTAAAAAGGGCAGTGGGTGGGGAGGACCAAGTGGGCACACCTGGGGTGGGAGGAGTCTCCAACAGAGCCCAGGTGCTCTGGGATTTGAGGGGAAAAAGGAGGAAAATGGGGCAGGTAAGGGACTCTTAGTGTGTCAGGTAATGATAGGGCTAGGGGGAATGGAACAAAAATAGAAATGGGTAGATTGGATGTTAGGAAGAAATTCTTCCCCATGAGGGTGGTGAGACACTGGAACAGGTTGCCCAGGGAGGTGGTAGAAGCCTCATCCCTGGAGGTTTTGAAGGCCAGGCTGGATGTGGCTCTGAGCAACCTGATGTAGTGTGAGGTGTCCCTGCCCATGGCAGGGTGGTTGGAACTGGATGATCCTTGAGGTCCCTTCCAACCCTAACAATTCTATGATTTTAATACAATTTTGGAGAAATTCTTCCCAGAAAGAGAGATTGGCTATTAGAATGTGCTGCCCAGGGAAGTGGTGGAGCCACCATCCCTGGAAGTGTTTAAAATAAGACTGGATGAGGCATTTAGTGCCATAGTTTAGTTGATTCAATGATGTGGGTAATAAGTTGGACTTGATGATCTCAAAGGTCTTTTCCAACCTGGTTAATCTGTGATTCTGTGAAATTAATAGCAGGACAGCTTCCATTCATATCTCCTGGTATAAGGCACCAGAGGAGGCTTAGCCACAAAGACTCTATGTGCTCTTTACTATCAACTGTATCATCTCTACCAAGTTATTTTCTGACAGTAGATTAAACTCTAAGTGGGCTGCCTGTTCCCTTCTGCTACCAGGCCACCTCATCTCACACTGCCCATGTCTGTCATCTCCAAGGCCCAAACTACTCAGGAATCATAGAATCTTAGAACTGTTGAACTTGGAAGCAACCTTTGAGATCATCAAGCCCAACTGTTCACCTAGAGCTTGCAATCCCACCACTACTGGTAAGCCACTACCATTAAACCACACCTTTAAGCACCATATCCACATGTCTTTTAAATACCTTCAGGGATGATGACTCTACCACCTCCCTGAGCAGCCTGTTCCAATGTTTGATAATCCTTTCTGTAGGAAGAAGTTTTTCCTGATATCCACTTGAATCGCCCTTAGCCCAACTTGAAACCGTTTTCTGTTGTCAAGTCACGTGTTGCATATGAGAAGAGACCAACCCCTGCAAAACAATAGTCTGGGGAAACAAGCTACAACCTGGAGCATGGGGAATAGAAGGGAATATGTAAGGGTGGAAGCTGTTTAAAGCATCTGGCCATGGAAGGACTGCAGTTTGAGAACAGCTGCATTTCTGAAAAGCCAACCAGAAGTTCCTGTGGGTTGACCCAGGAGATAACTCAGTGGCATGCCAAGCACTAGCGCTTCAGTGTAGACCATGACTTTCTAGACCCTAAGAGATTAGTGTGGTATAGACCAAGGCAGATACAGTCCCCCACAGAAGTCAGTGCAGAGTACCAAAAGATTTAATTCAGACTTAAGATCACCATGTGGCTCCTCATTGATACTGGGAGAGGTGGGAACATGAAAGTGAGGGGAGTGAACTCCAAGCCATGAGGAACAGGGCTAGTAAACACAGGTAAGTGATTAAAGGAGCTAGTTGCAATGGGTGCTGTGATAATGTATTGCCATGGGCAAGGAGAGGTGGCATGGGAAGCAGTGAAATAAATCTGTCTGAAAGTCTTTCATTGCCCATGCCAGAGTGCATGAATATGCCAGAGCTGGGATATGTGCTGCTGGCTGCCTTCCCAAGCCAATGCAGAGGGCAAAAGGGCAATGACAAATCTATTTCCCTGAGATTCTGGCAAGGGAAGGAAAAACTAACAGCCTATTTTTCCTCATAAGAAAGAGTTCAGCATGGTTTTTTTACCCATTCAATAAGCCACAGAACCAGAAAAGATAGCAGTTTGTTCCCCTGGACAATATCTCTTCCTTCTTTCACTGCCTGTGCCTTCTCTGGCAGGCTTGTTTAGAGACTCATAAACCTGTGCTGAGAGACCAAGTCCTCCACTACTTCTTCCTGATAGCACCTCACTTCAACTGTGCAAGAGGAAGATAGGAAGTATCTGAGCTTGAGCTGCCTTCAGCCAATGAATCATAGAATCATAGAATAGAATCAACAAGGTTGGAAAAGACCTCAAATATCATCAAGTCCAACCTGTCACCCAACACCTCATGACTACTAGACCATGGCACCAAGTGCCACATCCAATCCTTTTTTGAACACCTCCAGGGATGGTAACTGCACCACCTCCCTGGGCAGCACATTCCAATGGTGAACAACTCTCTCAGTGAAGAACTTTCTCCTCTCCTTGAGCCTAAACGTCCCCTGGCGCAGCTTGAGACTGAAGTTGGGCAGTGTCTCTTACTTTGTGCATGTTAAGGTTGCATACACACTGTCACCACTCATGGGGCTTGGGCAGCAACAATTTTATCCCTGCTGGTGAGGGCTGTACCCTCAAAGTGCTAAAAGATTACTCGAGGAGGTTCCTCCTACCATTCCACTTCCTGCATAGATAAAAATAGCTCCACTGGCCAGGAAGCAGTCTGTAGGGATAGCTGTGGTCATAAGCATTCTCCATCACTAATGTCCATTGTCCCTGTGATTGCAGGTACCTGACCCAAGTGAGTCTCCCTGGCAGAAGTGAGTTTCCCTGGCTGTTTCAGACTTCAGTGTGATGCATGAGGGCGCCTTTAAGCTATGCCCACAGCTCTCCTTCTTCATAATCCAAGACAAGTCTCTTTCCTTCTCTTCTCTGGGGAGGATCAGAGAGCTAAGTGGTTAAGTTATCTTTGTCTTTAATTCATCCATATATGTAACAGCCTTTTCTCTGAATTCCAAACACAAGATCAATTCTCATTACACTGAAGAGAAAATACAGGGGTCCCTTTCTATTCTCATTTTTAAAATCAGATGCAATGAATTCTTATATTGACCATCTTTGATCAAGAAAGACTTCACCAAAGCAGCAGAGGAACATGGCTATTTATTTATCTGTATCTGGTGGAGTCACCATCCCTGGAGGTGTTCAAGAGGGGATTGGATATGGCAGTTGGTGCCATGGTTTAGTCGTCATGAGGTCTTGGGTGACAGGTTGGACTTGATGATCTTTGAGGTCTTTTCCAACCTTGTTGATTCTATGATTCTATGAACTCTCTCTCTCTCTCTCTCTAGAGTGTGTGTGTGTGCACATAGATTGCCTCTGAAAAATAAAATCCTTCTGTATGGTAATTTTTCTCTTTGAGTTTCCAGGACAACAGTGGTTTCACTCAGCACTGTCCCCATGTAACTCCTGGGTCCTTTCTTTCAGAGATGGCTTCATGAGTTTTAAGGGTGTTTGCATATGCTTGCAATGGCCCACAGTGAACAGTCTGTGAACACCAGCACACAGAGAAGTTAGCCCAGAACAAGCTGTGTTGTGACCCTGAGGAGAGCAGCAGCAACTCTGGCGTAATGCCCTCATGCATACATTCTTTCTCCAATGTTGCATGTGGAGACACTTACCACACTTACTTTACCAAATGAACTATCTCATTTGGCTATGAGGTAAAAGTATATCCATGGGCAGGTACTGTGCTGCCACCCCTTAAGTTTGGCATGAAAAATCTTGATTGGTAGGGTTCAGGAAACTGCAATAGGTAAGCCCACAAAATTTGGGACAAAACAATAAATACTAAATGCTGATAGGAGGTAGTGGCTCATATTGCAATTTGAAGGAGGCTTCTTCTTCACCTGGGCCCCTTAGTTTAGGAAGGATGTTGAGTTGCTGGAATGTGTCCAGAGGAGGGCAACAAAGCTGGGGAGGGGTTTGGAACACAAGCCCTATGAGGATAGGCTCAGGGAGCTGGGGTTGTTTAGCCTGGAGAAGAGGAGGCTCAGGGGAGACCTTATTGCTCTCTACAACTACCTGAAGGGAGGTTGTAGCCAGGTGGGGGCTGGTCTCTTCTCCCAGGCAACCAGCACCAGAACAAGAGGACACCGTCTCAAGCTGCACCAGGGGAGGTTCAGACTGGATGTTAGGAAGAAATTCTACACAGAGAGAGTGATTGCCCATTGGAATGGGCTGTCCAGGGAGGTGGTGGAGTCATCATCATTGGAGGTGTTCAGAGGGAGACTTGATAGGGTGCTTGGTGCCATGGTTTAGTTGATTAGGTGGTGTTGAATGATGGGTTGGACTCGGTGATCTTGATGGCCTCTTCCAACCTGGTTTATTCTATTCTTTCTATTCTATTCTATTCTATTCTATTCTATTCTATTCTATTCTATTCTATTCTATTCTACTCTATTCACCTTTGCTAGTAGTTCTCATTCCTTATCAGCCCAAGAAGATCAAACTTGCTCTCTACCTGATGGGACATGAATGCTAGTGGGATATAAGCAAGTGCTTATGATAGCAGCCCAGTTCCTGGGGTGTTAAAAGAAAGCACAAGAACAGAACTGAAGAGCTGCATATTCTGCAGAGATCATGTGAGTAAGATGTTTCTGCTTATCTTTTTGCCAGACTCTATTTTCCTTCACTTTAAAAGAAAAAACAGCAGAAAAAACCCAGGTCCAGACCTGGTTAAGAGCAGTTTAGATTTGGTACATTCAGAAACCTGTCCAAGTCTAATAGAACCTTGTGCAGCTCTGAGAAATCCCCTTGGAAATGGAGTCTTCCCTCCAGAAAGATGGAAAACTAGTGTTGGGAAGTGAGCAGAAATAGAGATGTTCCAAATCATTATCTAAAGGTTATGTAAAGGTTATGTGAGGTAGAAGAGTCATATTCAGTATTGCTGTAGGATACAGGGCAACAGCTGTCTCAGTGTCCCCATCCATGAAGCGTCTGTGACAAGTCACAGAAGACAGGGAAGAATACAACCATGTTTTTGAAATGCAAAAATGCTTACAAATGAACTGTGTGTGTGTGTGTTTAATCTAGGTGTTACTGTTTCAGAAGGACAGAAATACTGAGAAGATGAAGAGAACAGACTGATCAGCATTTCTCTTACAAGGAGAGGCTGAGAGACCTGTGGCTTTGTAGCCTGGAAGGCTTTGTAGACTGAGAGAGTATCTTATCAATGCTGATCAATGTCTAAAGCCAGAGGTCATAGAATCATAGAAGCAAAAATGTTGGAAAAGACTTCAGAGATCATCAAGTCCAACCTATCACCCAACGCCTTAAAAACCTCCAGGGATGAGGCTTCTACCACCTCCCCGGGCAACCTGTTCCAGTGTCTCACCACCCTCATGGGGAAGAATTTCTTCCTAACATCCAATCTACCCATTTCTATTTTTGTTCCATTCCCCCTAGCCCTATCATTACCTGACACACTAAGAGTCCCTTACCTGCCCCATTTTCCTCCTTTTTCCCCTCAAATCCCAGAGCACCTGGGCTCTGTTGGAGTCTCCTCCCACCCCAGGTGTGCCCACTTGGTCCTCCCCACCCACTGCCCTTTATAATCCACCCCAGGAAAGGGCAAAGCCCCAAGCTGAGCCCATTTGGGCTGAGGATCCTCCTCTCATCACTGGTGAGTGCCCATGGTGTGCACTGGGTGATGGTGGTGGTGACAACAAAGGCCGGGGGGCCTGGTGGCCCCCCGGTTGTTAGGGCAGTGGTTGCTGACTCCTCCAATGTCACCCACAGGTGCTGGTTTGTCCTCCTTACTGGGGCTGAGCTCCTCTGTGTGGAGTCTTGGCTGGTGAGGGTCTTGCTCCTGGCTCTGGGATAGATGCAAAATTGGCGATGGTGGAGCAGGAGCTGTTCAGTTATATCATATTATCATAGAATCAACCAGGTTGGAAAAGACCTCAGATCATCAAGTCCAACCTATCACCAACACCTCATGACTAAGGCATAGCTTCAAGTGCCATATCCAATCCTTTTTTGAACACCCCCAGGGACAGTGACTCCACCACCTCCCTGGGCAGCACATTCCAATGGCCAATCACTCTTTCTGTGAAGAATTTCTTCCTCACCTCCAGCCTAAACCTCCCCTGGTGCAGCTTGAGACTGTGTCCTCCTGTTCTGGTGCTGGTTGCCTGGGAGAAGAGCCCCCCCCCCCCCCCCCCCCCCCCCCCCTGGCTACAACCTCCCTTCAACTAGTAGTAGAGAGCAATAAGGTCTCCCCTGAGCCTCCTCTTCTCCAGGCTAAACAATCCCAGCTCCCTCAGCCTCTCCTCATAGGGCTTGTGCTCAAGGCCTCTCACCAGCCTTGTTGCCCTTCTCTGGACACGCTCAAGTGTCTTGATGTCCTTCTTAAACTGAGGGCCCCAGAACTGGACACAGTGCTTTACAAAAGAAAAGAAGAAAAACCACAAGCCAGCACAAGACAGAAACCTAAAGCTAGTATCACACCACAGAGAAGGGAACTGTGTTTTGCAGTCATATGTCCTTAGCCTTATTGTGACACTGGCCACTATAGAATAGCGCTCCGGAACCATCCATCATTCTGAGAGATCCTTGATCTTCTGGCACAGTAAGCAGGTTATTGCAGCTATCTGCTGTTCCTGCAGAACAGCAAACACTCACATCAGCTCTGAAGCATGCACGTATTCCCTTCCGTTCCCAGAAGGGCTGTATGCAAGACTAACAGCAAAATGGCTTTGTCTACAGCCGCGTGCCTTAGGATAGCATATCATAAACTGTGCTTTACCCTGACTGTGTGTGGTGGGTTGAAATTTCTCCCCCACCATTAACTTTGCCAGACCAGCCCAGTTGGAAGCAAATGAAAGCTGTATTTACAGGCAAAACTACACTCTACAATGGAATGCAATGAGTATGTACAAAATACACAGGATTTACAATTAACAAACAGCACAAGAACCTCCCCTGGTCAAAGGCCAGGGGAAGCTACTAGCTTCTCCCTCCCTGCCTACCCCTGACACCCCTGTACAAAAGAAGGGATGAGAGAAAGGAGCAGAGAAGTTAATACCAAAACAATACAGCCAAGGTCAAGCAGAAGCAAGTTAGTATCTTTGCCCAGAACGAAGAAGCAAGAATTGTTTTGGTACCACTAGCTTAAGTTCCTTATCTCTCCAATGGGACTGTTTAGAATTATCTTTGTTTTCCTTTTTACACCCAATAGTGATTTATTTACATATTACTACTGTTCTGTTCAAGAGCTGTGAAAAAATTTAAAGGCATAGCCTAAAAGTACCACACTGTGACTATGTCTGTTTATGAAGTACAGGAGATCAAGTACAAAGAAAAAGATAAATAATATCAGATAGAAATAGTGAACATTCTATGAGTAGTAGAGGAAGAAAAGAAAAGCCTCAATCTTCAGTGTTATTGCACATCATAGAGTCATTAAAGTTGGAAAAGACTTTAAGATCAGATCCAACCTTCTACCCAACACTTCCATGGCCACTGGACCATGTGCCAAAGTACCACATCCTCTCTCTTTTAAATGCCTCCGGGGTGGTGACTCCACCACTTCCATGGGCAGCCTGTTCCAATGCCCCACTGCTGTTTCACTAGCAAAATTCTTCTTAAAATCCAATATCATTGACCCAACTGGTGCAAAACTGCTGTGTGGGAGCAGTTTAGCTCACCTCCTTTTCCAGCCTTGACTGGAAAGGGAGTAGCTGAGGACATCAGAAAGACAACAGCTTGATTCTTGGAGTATGACAAACAGCAGGACACTAGATATTGACCTGAGAAGACAAAGCTGCAGATGAAAAGCCCCATCCCAAAGAGGGCAAAGCCTGATCTGAAGACAATTCCCCCATGAAGACAAGTCCTATCCACTGTCTGCAGCCACTTGACTTTATATGAAGCAGCAGGATTTACAGAGCATCTGCCTTATGTATTAAAAAAGAGTCAGTTTTCAGGTTTACTTCCTTCCCTCTTCCCTACCTCTTTCCTTGCCTCCTTCTTTCCCTCCCTCCTTCCCTCCCTCTCTCCCTCTTCTTCTTCCCTTCTCAAATTTTAAGAGACCTAGCGATCACAGTGCATAAATATATGGTGCTTTTAGGCACATTTCAGAGTTCAAGAGCAGATTAAACTGCTCTGTGGATATGAAAAATTGCATGTTTTGGCTGGATTTTCTCTAACCACACTTCAGGAGAGGGTCGGGCACAGCCCAAGTCTTCTGTCAGTGTTGTTCACACCTGACTGTCACTAGCAAGTGCAAAGGTCTTCAGCTACACTATCAGCTGAGGGAGGAAACAATGCACAGTGCAAAATGGCTCACAGCGAGTCACTTGCAGCTACATGTACAACTGGCAGCCTCAAGAAGGGAGCATGTGCTTGCTCTGTGATCCTGAATTTACTGCTATGGATTAACATCTCCCTCCCCTCTCCCCCCTCCAACTCCTGCAATAGCTCACTATGGGATTTACAATGTCATGTGAAGACCCCTTTTATAAACTGCTGCCTGTAATAGCTGGAACACTGAAAATCACCAAAGACAAGCTGAGTTCTGGCTCAGAATTTTAATGCATTTTGCATGTGGGATTTGATATTGGGAGCAGACTTTTGCAGTCCTTGCTTAGGAATCACAGTTGAAGGTATCCTCCAGATATGTCCAACAATGCCAACTTTGAGCCTAAGCATCATATCCTGACAGCAGTTCTAATGTAATAATTACAGATTGAGTTGATGTAAGAACTTAAGGTCAGCTATCCTAGGTGACATCAGAACTCAATCTAACTAGGAAGTCTTTGTCCAGCAGTGACTGGAAGAAACTATATCAATTGTACATCTGGAATATCCAGAAAACCCTAACATCCTCCAGCAGGCTGCAACTGGGATTTCCAGAGCCACTGATGACATCTTGATAACCCCCAGTAAGTCCCCATTCCCTAAAGTAGTCCAGACCCCTCTGAAGTCCCCATGTAAGCAAACATGTAACATCTACAACATCTGCAAAAAACATCCACATGTGAACCACTTGTTTAACAACCCAAATCCTTTTAATGGCTCTGTTGAAGCTGCTCTTTTAATCCAGTGCCCCTTACTTCTCCCACCATTGAGCAACTATTCTCTACACCATTAGCAAGAAAACTAAAAGGACCTTGACTCATTCCTGGGCACAACTCTCCCAGCATGTGCAGGAAGTCCTTAAACCACCCCTACTCATTCCAAAACCAGCTTAAGTTCTGCATCAAATCCAGGCCCAAGAAGTGTGGGCATTATTAAAGATAGAGTCAGGATATCTGAGTGAGGACTAATTCGTGACCATGTATGTGGACTGACATCTGTTTCTTTAAGACCCTTTTGGTAGCCTACATGGGAACCCAGGGTCCCAGGGTTGAGCATGTACCCATTACCATGAGGTATCCTGGTGCCAGCCACTTGGAGGTTACAAAGAGCATCCTGCACCATGAACAGCATCCTGCACCATACACCTCAAAGGTTCAAAAGGTATTTACCTCTCTCCTCTGTGTCCTTTCAGCTCCAACATGCTCTATGTTTGCATTAAAGGATGTTCACTCAGAGAAAAAGAGGGGAGGTATACCAGGGAGGCATGTTGCTGGACTGGAGAAGGCAGGGTTTGCAGGACACATTGCAAGTTAGTAAATAACAAGGATACTGCAGAAGTCTGCTCTGAGGCTGAGTAAGCTGAGCTCAGGGATGAACAGTGAACACCTCTCTTCATCTCTGTTCGCAGGTCAGCCCAACAGGATCCAGTACCTATTGTTCTGGAATAATTCTAAGCCTAATTTCAGGTGTGATCAGGAAGTAGTTATGATCAGATGTGCTGAAGAAGCAATACAAATGTTAGCTTGTGGACCTCAACTTATCCTGCTTTATAAAGGATGAGGAAAAGACTGAGGTGCTTAATGTCTTCCTTGCCTTAGTCTTTAGCAGCAGAACAAGCTATTCCCTCGACACCCAGCCCTCTGAGCTGGAAGGCAGGGGTGAGGGCTGAATGAGACCTTCACAATCCAAGAAGAAATGGTCAGTGGCCAAACACACAGGCCATGGGGCCAGATAGGTTACACTGAAAAGTACTGAAGGAGTTGGCAGGTGTGCTCACCAAGCTTCTCTCCATCATTTGCCAGCAGTCCTAGGTAAGTGAGGAGGTCCCAGAGGACTGGAGGGTAGAAAATGTAACACCCATCTACAAGAAAGGCCAAAAGGAGGATCCAGGAAACTACAGACCAGACTTTCTGACCTGGGTGCCAGGGGAGGTCTTGGAGCAGATAATCTTGGCCTTAAGCTGCACTAGGGAAGGTTTAGGCTGGACATTAGTCAAAACACTTTCACTGAAAGGGTAGCTGGGCATTGGAACAGACTGTCCAGGGAGATGGCTGAGTCACCATCCCTGGATGTGTTTTAAAGCCATGTAGATGTGGTGTTTAGTGGTGGACTTGGTAGAGTAGGGTTAATGGTTGGACTTGATGATCTTGAAGGTCTTTTCCAACCTAAATAATTCTATGACTCTATATAACGTCTATCCCTTTAACCTAAGGTTAAAATAAAGTCAGGATAAGGCAGTTTTTTGTTGGAAAAGGTGGGAAAACAACATTCTCCTGGGTGTTACCTGTCAGCATCCACACATACTCAGATACATGCGTGCAGCATCTACTTAAAAGGAGAGAGCACTGTGAGGTCAGCAATCCCTACTCATTTTCTGCCCTCATGACTACAGAGAATACAGCTCATTGAGGTCATCCATTGCCCCAGAGCAGGGTCAGTATTTGTATAAACTTTCCCTGACAGACAGCTGTCCTACCTGTTCTGAAAAAACTTCGGTGCTGGCAGTTCCTGCACTCATCCTAGGCCATCTCTTCCTGACCTCACGTAGATTCATAGAACGGCAGGTGTTGGAAGAGACCTCTAGAGATAGAGTCCAAACCCCATGCCAAAGCAGGATCACCTAGGGCAGGCAGGGTCTTGAAAGTCTCCAGAGAAGGAGACTCCACAACCTCTCTGGGCAGCCTACTCTAGTGCTCCAGCACCCTCACAGGAAGGAAGTTTTTCCTTATGTTGAGGTGGAACTACCTGTGTTTGTGTTTGTTATCCATTTCCACTCATTCTGTCACTGGGCACCACTGGAATGAGACTGGTCCCTTCTTCTTGACACCCACCCCCTTTTCTTTAGCTTAAAAACCTTGTCCTAGAGCTTAGATTGGGTATCCTTTGCTGCAGTTTCAGCTCAATACTCCTTTCCATACCCTTAGTGGAAAAGTATGTTTTTATTCCCTTTCTCTTAACAACAATTTCCTGTGTATATGGAGACTTGCATTTTCCTACTGCTTCCCTCTACACCCAGTCTTTTCTAGACCTCAGGTAGCTTTTATTCATCTTCCCTGCTATCCCCACCAAGCAAGCCCCTATCTTTTTATGCATGCAGCATGCAACGCTGGCTGCAGTGCTTCAGCAAGGCTTTATCACCACAGAGCAGATCATGGTCTCCTGTGTTACATGCCTTTTTAATAGCCTGATAGGATATCTGATGCTTGATTGTTTTAATATGGCAGTGTGGCATTTAAAGAATACACAGAAGGATCATCAAGTCTTACTAGATATACCTTAAGAGGAAGAAGGGACAAAACACAGAGGCCAAGTAGGACAAAAGGTAAATCTTGCAGACCTATATTTGATATGGGGAAACAATTATTTCCTTGTACAATTTTCTGGCACAATTTGCTGCATTTTGAAGACTGCATTGTATTTTGAATGGAGAAAGCCAGGCACAGACTGCCAGCATTAAAGAGAAGTTCATTGAAGGACAAAAAAAAATTTATTAAGTAGTAAAAAAAAAAAAAAAATACTAAAAATCATTCTCCATAGTTTAATCAAGAGATGATTTCAGGAAAGGATTATAGGCTTAAACAAGCCTCCAAAATCACAGAATCACCAAGGTTGGAGGAGACCTCAAAGATCATCAAGTCCAACTTGTCACCACAGACCTCATGGCTAAACCATGGCACCAAGTGCCACGTCCAATCCCCTCTTGAACACCTCCAGGGATGGTGACTCCACCACCTCCCTGGGCAGCACATTCCAATGACTAACAACTCTCTCAGTGAAGAACTTTCTCCTCACCTCGAGCCTAAACCTCCCCTGGTGTAGCTTGAGACTGTGTCCTCTTGTTCTCGTGCTGGTTGCCTGAGAGAAGAGACCAACCCCCTCCTGGCTACACCCTCCCTTCAGGTAGTTGTAGAGGGCAATGAGGTCACCCTTGAGCCTTCTCTTCTCCAGGCTAAGCAACCCCAGCTCCCTCAGCCTCTCCTCGTAGGGCTGTGCTCAAGGCCTCTCCCCATCCTTGTTGCCCTTCTCTGGACACGTTCAAGTGTCTCAATGTCCTTCTTAAACTGAGGGGCCCAGAACTGGACACAGTACTCAAGGTGTGGTTTGGAGTATTAAGGGACAGCAAGCAGATGGTCATAGTCAAGAGGGGATTAGACGTGGCACTTGGTGCCATGGTCTAGTCATGAGGTCTGTGGTGACAGGTTGGACTCGGTGATCTTTGAGGTCTCTTCCAACCTTAGTGATACTGTGATAAGCAAATTCATTGACAAGAAATAAATGAAAATCCCACTTCAGCATAACCTGGGAAAGAATGGGATTCAGTAAGCAATGGAGTACTTTTCACAAACAGTGATGGAAGCCTCATTGCTTGCAGCATTTGAAGCCATACTGGACACAATAAACAGTGAGTGGATAGCAAGAGAAAGGTCACTGAAGCAATTAGGGCTGGATCATTTTCTCTAGGGCCTACTGTTCCCACTTTCAAAGAAGAAGACTTTCTGATTATGTATACAGCAACAGAAAGACCTCTCTGCCGTGTCTTCAGCTCAGCTAATGGAAAGTTCATGCAGGAGATTTTTGGGGATGTCTTGATAAGCAAGAAGACTAATCTGTAGCCCACAGAGATAAACAAGAATCCCTCTTACAGCTTTGGTGGAACTAGGGAAAATCCAAAGAAAATTACCTCAGGACATCTAAGGCAGATGGCAGCTTTTCTGTTGTGTCTTGGCTTGTCACAGACAAGAAAAATTTGCTACTGATAGATCAGGAGTTGAATAAAACAAACATGACAGCAAGGAAGCAGATGAGATTTTTTTTTCTCTGTGTGTTTTTGCTGAATCATTTCCTGCTAGAAACACTTTCTGGAATGCCAAAATAGTCAGTGAATTCCAGACAATTCCAGCTGAACTTGTCAAATGATTTCATGTGAAATGAGGCTAAAGTGGGATATGGATTGGATGGGTGGACTGTTCAGTGGGTAAGGAATTAGCTGGATGTGTCCAGAGGGTGGTGCTCAATGGCTTGAAGTCCAGATGGAGAGCAGTGACAAGCGGTGTCCCTCAGGGGTCCATACTGGGATCTGTGATCTTTAATATGTTTATCAACGATATAGACAGTGGGATCAAGTGCACCATCACCATGTTTGCAGATGACACCAAGCTGAGTCATGTTGTGAATACACCAGAGGGGCCTGGACATGCTGGAGAGGTGGTGCCCAGGTGAGCCTCATGAAGTTCAACAACAGCAAGCGCAGGGTTCTGCACCTGGGATGGACAATCCCCACTATCAATACAGGCTGGAAGATGAGGTGTTAGAAAGCAGCCCGGAGGAAAAAGACTTGGGGGTGCTGATGGATGAGAAGCTGGACATAGCAGGCAGTGTGAGCTGGCAGCCCAGAAGGCAGATTACATTCTGGGCTGCATCAAAAGATGAGTGGCCAGCAGATCCAGAGAGGTGATTCTGCCACTTTGCTCTAGTGAGACCTCCTCTGGAATACTGTGTCCAGGTCTGGAGCCCTCAATATAGGAAGGACATGGACCAGAGGAAGGCCATGAAAATGATCAGGGGGTTGGAGCACCTCTGCTACAAGGACAGGCTGAAGGAGCGGGGTTGCTCAGCCTGCAGAAGAGGAGGCTCCAGGGAGACCTGATAGCACTCTTCCAGTACCTGAAAGGGGCCTACAGGAAGGAGGGGGAGAGACTGTTTACAAGGGCCTCTGGTGACAGGATGAGGGGCAATGGCTTCAAACTAGAGAAGGGCAGATTTAGATTGGATATTAGGAAGTTGTTCTTCACTATGAGGGCGGTGCAACACTGGAACAGGTTGCCCAGGGAGGTGGTAGAGGCCCCCTTTCTGAAGATATTCAAGGTGAGGTTCAATGTGGTCCTGGTCTAGTTGGGGATGTCCCTGCTGACTGCGGGGAGGTTGGACTAGATGACCTTTGGAGATCCCTGATGACCTGGACCATTCTGTGATTCTATGATCACAGCTAGAGCAGCCAGGCTGCCTTCCTGCCCTGGTAGTATCCTCTCAGCACAGACATAATATCAGCCTCTAGAACAGGAGGAGTTTGAACCCACATTGTTTTGAATTCCACAGAGAAGGGCTTGGTCACCATGACCAAGAAACTCTGAACCAGGCTACTGCCAGTCTTTCTGGCTCCATTTGTCCCACTTTGCGTTGACACATGTGGGAGAAAATAAACATTTTTGTCACTTGGCCCTCATATGACAAAGTCCTCAGCAGCAATGAGAACATTACAGATTCTTGCTTTCCCACAGCTGACTCTTGCCCTTGCACTGTCACATTGTGAACTAGAACATGAAAGTGGTGTCTTGGCTTAAAGCTAACCTGCCAAAACATAAACTGTGCTTTTAAAGCCCCAGAGATTCTTTGATGTGTGCCATAACCCAGCTGCCAAAAGACCTGAGCCATCACAAGAAGGAACAGGGTAAAAAAGACAAAAAAAAGACTCTATCAAAGATGAGAGAAGAGGTATTGCTGTCTTACCACTCAAGAAAAGACATTTATCCCTGGGAATGATAAAGAAAAGTCAGAGGAACCCAGAAAAGGTGATGACAGGGAAGTGTATGGTCTAGCATCTACGTGTGGAAAGATGAGATCTTGCCCTCTCGCATCATGACCCCCAGTGGTGTGGTCTGGTGCTGGAGAAGGGTGATGTACAGCACAAGCAATTGGGTACCAAACATTTATATTGCTCCTGGATCTCCCTTTCCTCCAGCTTTTGCAGCCTGGTGCCAAAATCCAGTGTGACCCCCACCTCCAAGTCTAAGAAATGTGCTTTTTCAATAAGGACAAGGAAAATTTGGACTTCCTGAGGAAAACCCCAATCACTGCTACTTCATGCTGTATTTATGTATATGCAGGCTTGCAGGCTTACATGCTTACCCTTCATCTCCTGACCTGCAGTTAAGACTGAATTACAAATCACAAGGTGGCAGCCTTTCAAAGACAGGCCAAGCCAATGCCGCATTAAACCAGAGCACCCTCAGCCTTGACCTGTCAAGAGGTATCACACTCATCTTCCTAGAGAAAGGCAGGGCTTCATAACTCACATCAGGTGGTGGTTCTCAGGTCCTGAACATCTATGCCCTAAGCAAGTGAGCTAGTTTAGGTTTTTCTCACAGGTGTTTTATTTCTTTTGGCAAGAACTGCTGGAGTACAATGCAGTTCCCACATCAGCAGGCTGCTCACTCCCTCCCTGTCACATCAGTCAGTCTCTATGGACCTGGGCTGCCTTGCCATGCGCCTCAGCACAGGAACAGGCAGACTTTTCCCCTCCCATATCTCGTCCCTGGTGTGAGTGAGCAGCTGGGTTGTTCCCCTATGCACCGCAGGAAGGCAGAAGAAAGGAGCCACAGAGCCCCACCACACAGAGGAGAAGCTCGAGAGGTTGCAGAACAAGGGGGTTGGTGAAGCCACATCCTTCATTATGGCTGGATTTACAATCAAGGCTGAGTCCAGGCAGTAGAGTTAATCCATGCTCCCTGAATCTCAGCTGGAAGAAAATGGATTAGCTTTACTGACTTCACTGAAGCCGAAACAATTTACCCTGGCTAAGGATCTGATCCTTATCCTGGCCATCAGTTGCATACAGCACAATAGCATGATTTTTCAAGCTGACCAGGGCTTGAACAAGGCTTTTTCTTTTTGCTGGAGGGAAGCAGCAGAGCCATATCCAGGCAGTACAATTTCAATTTGCTGAGATAAACACAGCACCAGGGGAAAATGAAAAACCCAGGTTACCTCCTATGTAAAAACAACTCCTGTCTCCCACCCCAATACCAAGCAACTGAGGTACCTTTCCTATCTGCATAGCTGGTGGCTCCCTGGGTGAGGGCAAGACAGCATAGATGGCAGAAACAATAAACAGGGAACATGGGAGGCTTTCCTAATTAGAAACTGGTCAGAAGCACACAAACACACAGGGGTTCCTGATTTGGGGTAAGCTGCTCTCCTAGAGGCCAAAGTAAGGAGATGGCAAAGGACACACCAATGGATGAAGCAGCAGGTGTGTGTATGGCACTTCCAGCTGCAGAAAGCCATAAAGGCCAAGGAATAGGTCAGAGTCAGGAAAAAACCAGGTGTATACTGGCAAAGGCTCTTGAAGCTGCAGGGGCAATTCTGAGCTGTTAGCAAAGGTTATCAGGAAGTGAGAGAAGATGTCAGAATATGAGTAATGTGCTAACATGCTCAGTCTAGGAAGTCCACATAGCTGGGAAGGGAAAACTGAAATGTGCAATCAGCAGGTCAGGAAATTTGCAGTCTGAAAGACTTCAGTGGGATAAATCCCTGTAGCAAAGAACAAAGGAGTGGAATTATGGAGATCCTACAGTTCCCAGCAGGAGGTGCAGTGCTAAGCCAAAGTAAACTCTTTGGTGGGAGAGGGGCACACACCTTTGTGGAATTTATTATATTTTTTACATAAAGGCAATTTCAACTGCAAGGACAAATACATTGTCTGGGCTGTGCAGGCAACATATATCCTGCTGAAGAAAGAAGAGTGTCCTCCCCAGACAGCCCTTGTTGGGTATCCTGTGACAAGGGAATGGCTATGACACTGCGCCTTCTCCACATCACAGCTGGATCCAGCCTTTGTGGGGACACAGATGTAAAGAGGAGAGAGTAAAGGAAAATCTCTCAGGGAAAACAGAGGGGGATCCTCTGACATAAAACTGGCTTGGATAAAGTATTCAAAAGTGCTTGATAGGAAGAGACCAAATAGGACCTAATAATATTCTCTTAATGAGGCAATTTAGCTGCCTGTAATTCTGAGTCCTGTGCATTCTGCCCTCCCAGCACAGGAGTTCAAAGGGTTGTCACAACAGGCCCTCAAAGGAGGGGTTCTATAATGAGTGATATTTCTTAGGGACTCAGTATGGGGCTGAGGAAAAAGGACAATGTAGGATGCACTGAATTACTGGTCATCAAGCCAGACAGTCACGGAGACATAGTGCCGCTTACCGTAAAGCAGCACTCAAATCAGTGGCACTCTGCCATGGTCAGTTCTGGTTTTAAACCAGATGTGAGTCCAATTTAGTTTGACAACTTTAGGAAAGCGACTTTGGAGGGTTTCACCTCCTCAGCGCTCCCATGAGCAACCGTTTTCCCTCACTGCGAGAGGAAAATGAGGCTTTTCCAGCACAACTGGAAGGGAAATTAACTGGCAGAGAAAATGTTTTCTCTCCCTCTCATCTCTCTGTCTCTCCTCTTTCTGTAAGACGGCGTCTGTCCTCACACCTGAAGGTCACCCACAGAATGTGAGTCAGGAAAAAGGTACAGAGCAGCCTAGGCTCCTGCTGTGGCAGCTGCCACCTCAGTAACCTCCACAAACACAAACATCAATTGTGCACAGAATGGTATCTGTTTAAAATAGGTTAAAAAATAAAGCCTGGTTATTTAATTTAGCATACAGGCTAGGTGGGTCAATATCTATCACTCTCACCCCATCCTTCTTCCCCATCCCTCAGGTCTCTAAGGGCAGAGGTTTAAGTCTCAGCTGAGGAAACAGGGCATGCTTCATTTAGTAGCACCGCAGCAGGGCTTCTGGGGATGTCATGCTTCTGATGAGACATTAAATCAAGGTAAACACTAATCTTATGGGCATCACTCCTTAAGAAGCACAGGAAGGAAAAAATAACAAAACCTTTGTGGCTCTTGTGCTTTGACCTCTCACTACAGCATGACTCCTGAAAGTGAGGAAGCCTAAAAGTGCATGGAACAAGACGTTCAGTTTTCTGACTGCCTGCTCCTGCATCTTCCCCCTATCTGTTTGTTCAATTTGTGAATAAAGGGGCTCTGTTAAACAAAATTTTCTTCAGCAAAAGCAAGCAGATATCATCCTGAGACCCTGATTAACATCCATGCCACAAGACTATCCTCTCCTTCTTGGCACCCCTTGCCATTCTTTCTTGCCACCCTCTTGGCTTTCACCACCCCATAACACATGTGCTCCCCTACTCCTACACCCCAGCTATCATGGGCCATTTATTCTAGCTGATGATTTTGAACCCTACTAGAAGGCCTACAGTTCAGCTCAGGCTGAAGCTGCACAGCCTTACAACAACAACTTATTTCTTTTATGGGTAAGAAACAGCAAGGAAGACAGCTGCAGTATTTCAGCCTATCCAGCTCCCAAACCCCATCCATGCACAGCCATGATTTCCTCTCTGAAATAATCTTGATGGTAATTGCTGGAATTCCTGAGTGTAATGGCTCAACAATAATTATCTCATTTTTTTTCATCCTTTATACTAATTCTTGTTTAATAAAGTTGCTTCTCTGTATGACTGAGCTGTCCTATAGACAAATAAGGAAGGAAAATATTGATTCATAGAATGGTTTGGGTTAGAAGCGACCTTAAAGATCATCTGGTTCCAACACACCCCCCACCAGCAGGGGCACCTTCCACTAGACCAGGTTGCTCAAGGCCTTGTCCAACCTGGCCTTCAACACCCCCAGGGAGGAAGTCATCCACAACCTCCCTGGGCAACCTGTTCCAGTCTCTCACTATCCTCACTGTAAAGAACTTCTTCCTGATATCCCCATAAATATTTTTATAGAAGCTTCCTCACTTGGTGAGCAAATAAAGTAGGAATTAAGATCCTATATAGATTTTTAAAAATAATAATAATAAATGATTGTGTCCTCCTGTCACTTTTATGCCAGCAGGTGTCATGATCAAAATATTCTACACAGACCATGATAAACACGAGCCAGCGGTGTGCCCAGGTGGCCAAGAAGGCCAATGGCATCCTGGCCTGTATCAGGAACTCCCCTGGCACAGCTTGAGACTGTGTCCTCTTGTTCTGGTGCTGGTTGCCTGGGAGAAAAGACCAACCCCACCTGGCTACAACCTCCCTTCAGGTAGTTGTAGAGAGCAAGAAGGTCTCCACTGAGCCTCCTCTTCTCCAGGCTAAGCAACCCCAGCTCCCTCAGCCTCTCCTCACAGAGCTTGTGCTCCAGACTCCTCACCAACTTTGTTGCCCTTCTCTAGACACCTTCCAGCAACTCAACATCTTTCCTAAACTGAGAGGCCCAGAACTGGACACAGTACTCAAGGTGTGGCCTAACCAGCGCTGAGTACAGGGGCAGAACGACCTCCCTGCTCCTGCTGGCCACACTGTTCCTGATCCAGGAAGAGACTGGATGGGGTGCTCAGTGCCATGGTTCAGTTGATTAGATAGTGTTGGATGACAGGTTGGACTCGATGATCTCAAAGGTCTCTTCCAACCTGGTCTGGTCTATTCTATTCTATCCTATCCTATCCTATCCTATCCTATCCTATCCTATCCTATCCTATCCTATCCTATCCTATCCTATCATTCAGGAACAGCACAGGTTGCACAGGGAAGGCTGGAGCTGCAGTTCACAAAAGGATGAAGAAGCTAAATCCAGATGCAGTTTGCTCCTTGAGGATGGGCATCCTTGTGAGATGAATGGAAGTTGCAACACAAGGTATTGCATTTCTGTAGCAGGTACATGTGGAGTGACAGCGCACAAGTACTACTCTCTCCATCATATGTAATAAAGGCTTATGTGTGTCAGCACAGGTCCAATGCAGGCACAGCTATAGCCTCTCACAAGCACCACCCCCATGATGGGCAGAGAGAGGTTTTGTCTAAGAAGGAAGACAGAAGGGCCAGGGGAAGGAAGAGAAAAAGACTCCATTTTAATATTTTTTGTTATAATTTTGGATGGGTAAAAGAATTTGGAGACTTTTGATACCAACAACAAACAGTTCACCTCATTCTGCCTCCATTGTGTGGCATTAACAGAAAGACCTAAAGCTAAAGCTGCTGATTTCATTAGGCTTACACTAGGGATGAGTTTCTTGCTGCATACCAAGCAAGTGATTGTACATGTTTAAAAGTTTCCTTTGACTGAGGCTCTTCAGTTACTTTCCCACCTCCTCACCCCCCTACACTCCATGGACAGGCTGCATTGACCTCCAAAGAGCCTTAGACTCAGTCTGGAGTCTCACTGTCCAGCTTTTGTCACCTTCCAGCTTCATGAACTGCCCATCCAGAAACACTGCACTGGCCAATTCCTGAGTCCCAAGCTTCCTCTCTCTGAAACCTTGCCACTGCTTCTGGTTCATTCACTGTCTCAGAGCCTCTCTCTGCTGGAGCTCATACCTTGATTGTACACTATTACTCCCTTTTAACTTAATCTGCAGGGGCCTGTTGTGTGTACACATGACCCCACTTCAGAGACTGAATTATCATTCTGCACCCTGGACCTCTCCACAATCTTCATTCTCATACCTTTGTTCTCCAGCACCTCTTTAAAGTTGGCTTATATTTATCAAGCTCTGTGCCAAAATCTTCTCCACTACTTGTGTTGCTTACTAGTAAGGCTCCTGTCCTCCTATCATCTGAGCTGGACACACAGGAGTCATCCTGGACCCTCTCCCATCGCAGAATATGGCTGATTTCTTTGACACTATCCTTTATTCTTTGCATTTGCCAGTTTTACATCCTTCTCAGCCCCACCAAGATGTTACAGAATCACAGAATTGTTTTGGTTGGAAGAGACCTCTGAGATCATTGAGTCCAGCCATTAACCCATCAATGTCAGGTCAGCACTAAACTGTGCCCCTCAGCGCTACATCCACACAGCTTTGAAAGCCCTCCAAGGGATGGAAACCCCCTGCACCACTACCCTGGACAGCCTGTTCCAAAGCTTGACAGCCCTTCTGGGGAAGAAGTTGTCCCTCATGTCCAACCTAAACCCCTACTGGTGCAACCTAAGGCTCATTCCACTTATCATAAAGCCATAGAATTGTTGCAGATGGAAACAACATTTATGATTATTGAGTCACAAAGCACACTGATGGTGACATTGTGATTTTTTTCCATCCTTCCAATAATCCCAATCAGCTCAGTGGCATCCCACCGTGCCTTGCCAGTGCAAGATGGTGGCCAGAAGGTGGTGATTCTCTGCCACCCTGGAAAAACCACAGAGAAAGTTTCTGAAATGCCTGGGAAGTCTGGGCAACTTCTGGAAGTGTTTAAAAGACAGATGTGGTGCTATGGGACACGTTCTAGCACCAGAGTTGACAGAGTTAGATAATGGTGGGACTCAAATGATCTTTCCAATGATCAAAGGTCTTTGTCATCAAAACTATTCTATGACTTCTTCTGCCTGCCTGAGCACTCAGACATTTGACCCAGGAAAAGGACTGACCAGTTTCCTTGGGGATCATCCTTAGGTCTCTCAGAACAGGGCTTTGGCCAAGAGGTTGGTCCAAGGGTACCCATGTGGGGAATTCACATGGCCTCGTATTCCCACCTGCCTCTGCCTGAGAAGGATGTCATGAAATGACTTTTGCTGGATGATTTAGTGTTAGAAAAGTCTTTGCCACTGGATTTGCAACAGCAAAGCTAACATACATACACACACACCCCCACACACACCCCCCCAATCCCTAAGCTTATCCACCCCAGAGGGACTCAAGTGCCTTTCAGGCATTGCATGCATCGGTGGCTGTCTTTATACAAGCCAAAGATGACAGGAGTGCCAACTGAACGCAAGGGAGAGCATCTTCACACAGCTCTACATGACGGGAAGCCGTTCTCCCGGTGCTGGTGCAGGCATGCTCTGGCACACAACAGCACCCGCTGGTGAGCGTGCCCTCTCCCATTTTACACCAGGCACACCCACGCTTTACTTCATGTCTCCTCTCCTGGCAGCTCCTCTCCCATTCACATTCACAGCCATGCCCACGGACACACACTCTCTGCACACAGATCTGCTCTTTTCCTCACAGGCACACCCACTCCCTCACATGAGCTCTCCCTTTGTCTCTCCTTTCACAGCCACAACCACCCTTTATCTTAAAACTGCACCACCTCCCCATTCTCCCCCACCATGAGATGGATGTGGCCTTGAGCTCCCAAGATGAAAGGAGCTTGTTCCTATCTAGGAAGAAATGTTAGTGCTCCTTGTGTAAAATAAATGATTGTTATTATTTTGTGTTTTCTGATGAGCCACAGGAAGGCAGAGGTTGGACTCACAACATGCCCTGTGAGTGGTGAGGCTGTCCAGAGTGCTTTTCCCCTGCATGAGGATCCTCATCCATTAGGAGAATAATAAAACAGCCCAAAAGCTTCGTCACTGCACTGCAGCAAGCAGTGTGCAAAATGGGGCTTCGGAGCCCTTTTCTGCTAGGAGAGAAAAATGGTGCGGGCACTGCCTCCCCAGGGCTGCGGATGTGGTTGCTGTGGCAACGCTACATCTGAGTCAGAACTATTAAGGATCACCATGGCAACAAGTGTCTCACTTGCCATTTCCAGAGAGCTGACGGGGTTTGGACTGAAACCATCACACCGTAGGAAAGGGGCAGGGTGGGAACCATCACCCAGCGGGGCCTGGATGGGGGTAATTGCACTGAGCCCTCAGAGACAAACTCGGTTTGGGGTACTTCCTCTCACACTCCGTACCCAAGCTTTGCCAGGGTCGACTGAGCCACAGCATTGGTGCACTCCAATGTGAACATGCAGGTGTCACACCTCTTGGCAGCCCCCAAGAGAAGGTGGAGGCAGGGGTCAGGGTGGTTGGGGTGAGCAGACTCTCCCTGTAAAGCCTCTCGAACAAACAGAATTTTTAACTGGTGGACTCCAGACAAAGGAGGAGACAAAGCTCCCTGCTGTCTGCCAGTTCTCACCCTCCCCTCCACACAGGAGCTTTCATGCTCCTGTGAATATTGAGTGGAGACAGAAGCCTGGAGGGATTTGCGTTTCACACTTGCCAGCAAATGAGCAACAGGAAGATCACACCGAGACCCCGGCATGGTGCGATTACCAGCATGTGCACCAGACATACCCTGACTGCAGAGCCTGAAACTGCTCCTTTCTCTCTCTCTCTCACTCTGTGCAGAGGGACCATGCCCTCTCTTTGTGGTCACAGTATCAGTGCCATCTCAAGGCTGGTGCCCTGGGTTGTGCACTTAGGACTGCTATGACCATGCACAGCAGGGTGATGGTGTGGCTCCTCCATGCCGTGAGGTCAGGCACATGTGTATGTGCAGAGAATGGCTCTGTGTTTCACCCAGTGAGGTGGGTGTCACTGTTGCACAGACTGGCTCATCCTGCTTGTGCAGGCAACACAGAGGTACTCTGGAATTGTAGAATCAGTGTTAGAGGTTTGAAGGGACCTCTAGAGATCCTCTAGCCCAACCCCACTGCCAAAGCAGAATCACCCAGGGCAAGCCACATGGAAACACATCCAAGCAGGTTTTGAGAATCTCCAGAAAAGGAGACTCCACAACCTCTCTGGGCAGCCTGTTTCAGTGCTCTGTCACCCTTACAGTAAAGGAGTTTCTTCTCGTGTTGAGGTGGAACCTCCTGTGTTCCAGCTTATACCCATTGTTTCTTGTGCTGTTACTGGGCACCATCAAAAAGAGAGTGGCACCTTTCTCTTGACACCCACACCTCAGATATTTATAGACATTAATAAGATCCCCCTCTCAGCCTTCTCAGGACTGAATAGCCCCACAAATGCACGCCAAGTTTCTAGCACCACTATATCTCCCTGTGAGAATTTAGGTGCAGGGAGCACAGGCTCTGGTCTGCAGGAGAAGAGACGATCCCAAAGACATCCATATTGCAGCTCTTTTCCCTGCCATGTCCAAAATGATTCTCACCACTCTCCTGCTGTAAGACCATCTGAGATGCTGGCAACACAACTCCAACAGAAAATATCAAGGAATCATAAAATGCACTGGGTTGGAAGTGACCTCAAGAGGTCATCTAGTCCAACCCCCCTACAGAAAGCAGGGATATCATTAACTAGATCAGGTTGCTTAGAGCCCCATGAATGTTTCCCCCTCCTCTCTGAGCAACCTGTTCCAGTGTTCCACCACCCTCATGGTAAAGAACATCTTCCTAATGTTCAGTCTCAATCTACCCTCCTCTAGTTTAAAACCATTGCCCCTTATCCTGTTGCTATGTGGGAATTTCAAGTTTCTTAGCCCAGGCATTAAGCACTCTAGATACTAGGACTCTGCCTCACTCGCCTTTCCTTCTCAGCAATCTCTGCCCTACCCTCCACACAAACTACCCCCTTTACACCAGGGACTGCTTATTGGAAAGGTCATTGATGTTCGAATAGATCATCTCCAGGTCAGAGAAGCCATAATGACAGAGCTGCCCAGGTGTATGGGGTCTGTCACAAATTAATTAGACTGGTAAGAGTACCTGCATGTTCCCACATCCCTCCAGCCCATGTTCAGAACAGGTATCTATTGATAAAGCCTGCTGAAGAGCAGCCTGGGTCCTTCAGCCACTGCCACCTTCCTGGAAAGGAGAAACCATCCCAGCTGTGTTGGTGAGTGTTTGAGAACTGCAACTGTGGCAAGTCACCTCTCTGTCTGTCCTGAGCCAGGGGACCAGCACAGCCCAGGCTGAGACAGGCTTCTTACAGTACCAGATTTGGTGATCCTGGCATCCCTGGTGTCACTGGTTTCCCCCCATGGTTCACACACCGCTGGCAGATACAATGAGCTCTGTCTTCTGTTACCAGAAGAGAGCAGCAATACTGTCCCCTTTCCTCCTGCTCACATCATCCTACTTCTGAGTTTCTCTGCACCATCCTGCCAGTGGCTGCAGCACACCACTGATCCCCAAGAGGCCCAGACAAACCTGCTCCAGTAGAAAGGCTGTCTTTATACCAGGAAAACATTAGGTGCTTGTTGTTCCCTGTTTGTCACAGCTGAACCTGCCTTTACCTCTGAGCTCTTTCAAGCCAAGTTGCAACGTGGCTTCCTGCTGGCAGCCCTCTTGCCTGGAGCTATTACAACTTGACTGAGCTAGGGCTTTTTTGAGATATTTTTGTACTGTGGCAACTAAATTAACAGGGCAGTGACAAAGCCATAGTCGCTGTGGATCAGAGCACTGGTTCAATAGCAAACACTCAGCTGCACGCAGGGGAACTCCCCTTCCACCTGAGACTATGAAAATACATGAGGAGGGAAGCAGTTGCACTCACAGTTGGTACCTAAACCAGATATGACACAGATCTTCAGGGTCCTTGGAAGATTGTAGACTGTTTTCCTCAAGACAAGAAACTAGGTGGGGATGGCAGTAAGCCAAGGCATCAGGGAATTCCCATCTTCCACACCATTTCTCTGCATGCTTCCTCAGTGACACAGGCCAAACCAAGCTGAGTGGGAGCTGCCAACTGCCTTTGCCTGAAATAATGAGATATTTATTCTGAAATAAAAACATGCTGTGGTGTCTGTGCCTAGCCTGTATCTGAGGCTAAACTCTAGCAGTTGCTCTGTCACCTGATGACCCCTTCCCAGCAGAGAAGGGAAGTCAGGGAAAGGAGAGAAGACCCACAGTTTGTCATGAGAATAGATTTAATGAAATAGGCATGTTAGCACTAATGTTAGTACAAGATAAATAAAGTTATATTTGCCCAGCAAAGGTGCAGCAGTCACAATACCCAGGAAGGCAGTCCTGGAGAGCAGGAGAGCGGCGAGGAGGAGCCAAAGCAGAAAGCCCAAGTAAGAGGGTCTAGAAGGAGACTCCTCCTCAGCATACCTCCCCCTTAGTACTGAGTGTGATGCTGATGGTCTGGGACATACTTGTGAGCCAACTCCAGTCAGTTGTCCTGGCTGACTCAGAACTGCTAATGCATCTGCCACCCCATTTTCTGTCCCAGCAAAGCCAGGGCACAAGGGAAAGCTTGCTGTGCTTTGCTGTGCTTTCCTGTCTTCAAAAATACGTCTAGTTTCTTGGTTCTTTGTATGTTACAAACTTTCATAACCTTTGTGTGTGTGTGTGTCAGACAAGGATGTTTCTTTTTCTCTAATGAAAAGGGAAGAGTACTGATGAAAAGGTAATGCTCTGTTTTTCTCCCCAGAAAGGGAGCAGGGAATTGGACCATCCCTTTTATTTCTGTAGTCATGATGGCAGGGCTTATTCTAGGCTTGGTGTAGGACTTTGCAGTCCTTCCCCATCCAGCTTTCTCACATTAATTAATTCATTTATATATATAAGGGCCTGTGGTGATAGGATAAGGGGCAATGGTTTTAAACTAGAGCAGGGTAGATTTGGATTAGATTAGGAAGAAATTCTCTACTATGAGGATGGTGAGACACTAGAACAGGTTGCCCAGAGAATCATGGATGCCTCATCCCTGGAAGTGTTTAAGACCAGGCTGGGTGAAGCTTTGAGCAACAAGGTGTAGCAGGAGGTGTCCTTGCCTGTGGGCAACAGTTCTTCACAAACTTCCCAATATGGGAAGCCATATACTGCAGTTTTTTATTAACTGCTTCAGCATGGGTCCCTTCCACAGGACCTCAAGTCTTGCCATCAAACCTTCTCTAGCATAGGCTCCTCTTTCCATGGGTCCACAGGTCCCACAGAAAGAGCTTCCCATGGGATCACAGCCTCCAGGTCCATGAACCTGCTACAGTACTGGGTCCTTCATGGGCTGCAGGTGGATATCTGCTCCGCCTTTAATGCCCATGGATTGCATGGGGTCAGCCTGCCTCACCATGGTCTTTACCACATGCTGCAGGGGAATTTCTGCTCCAGTTCCTGGAGCACCTCCTCCTCCTTCTTCACTGACCCTGGTGTCTGCAGAGATGTTGCTTCCACATATTCTCACTCCTCTCTCCTAGATGCTGTGCACAGCAGATTTTTCCCCTCCCTCTTGAATATGTTATCAGAGAGATGCTACTGCTGTCACTGACTGGCTCTACTTTGGCCAGCAGTGAGCTCATTTTAGAGCCAGATAACATTTGCTCTATCAAACACAGGGGAAGCTTCTAGCAGTTTCCCACTGAAGTCACCTCTGTAGCTCCCACACACACTACCAAAACCTTTTCCACACAAACTCATTACAAAGAGTTACTTGTCTTATCAGTAGTGCACGGAGGGAGCACATCCATTAAGTTGATTCAAGGTCGTTCACAATTCACTCTTTCTCTGAGATTTCACTTCAGGTAATCTTTCTGCTGACAGGGTCCAGCAGTAGCCCACAAGGCTATTCACATGACCTTTTTTTAAAATCAGCAGACACATGGTGCTGCCACAGACCTATAATCCACCAAGCTCCACCCAAAGTCTTAAGCCACTTTCAGACAGAAGCAGTGAGATTCAGCCCCTTCCATTCTTTAGACAAAGTCACAAACTGGGGCCACACACTGATTCACTGTGGACCCTCTCTTGTTCCCCTGCTACAGACAGCTGTGGCCACAAGCCCAACCCACAGAGTGAAGCTTCAGAATCATTGAATGGTTTGGGGTAGAAGGAGCCTTAAAGATCATTTAGCTCCGACCCTCCTGCCATGGGCAGGGACACCTCCCCCTAGACCAGGTTGCTCAAGGCCTCATCCAACCTGCTCTTAAACGCTTTCAGGGGTGAGGTGTCCACAACTTCTCTGGGCAACTCATTCCAGTGTCTCACCACCCTCATAGTTCCTACTGCCTAATATAAATTTACCCTGGTCTGTTTACAACCATTGTGCCTTGTCCCATCACCCCATGTCCTCATGAAAAGTCCCTTCCTAGCTTTTCTGTAGGCCCCTTTCAGGTACTGGAAGGCCATTATAAGGTCTCCCTTGAGCTTTCTCCAGGTGGGCTGAACAGACCCAAATCAGCCTTTGCCTTGTTAAACTTCATTATTTTAGCGTGGGCCCACGTCTCCAGGTCCTTCTGGATGACGTCCCTTCCCTCCATTGTTGCTGACCACGACACACAGCTTGGTGCCATTGTATAACATTCTAAGGGTCCACTTGATCCCATTGTCCACGTTACCAACAAAGATGTTAAACAGCACCAGTCCCAGTACCAATTGCTGAGGGACTCCACTTGTCACAGGTCTCTATGTGCAGATGTGTGCAATATTGATAGCGCTGTGTGGCCAATTACCCTGCACTAATGACAGAATGAGGCTGTTATCACTTCTGAGTCACCTGCTCTTTTCATATCTATTCCTCATATGTTTATTTTCTTGTATTAGAGGAATAACAGCATACCCGCTGGCCAGGAAGCTAAGTGCATCAAAAATAGCAATGAGACAGCTCTGGCTTGCTCAGAGCCTGCTGCTCCTTCAGTTGATCCCAGACCCTTTTGACAAGCTGGAGAACATTGGGTTGCATCTAGGACTATAAAAAGCAGTTGTCTCACACTAATCTGGATTCAAACTTCAAGGGCACAGTGGGCTGAGGACAGTAAGAACAGCACTTTATCTGACTTGCTTTCAGCTGTTTCTTCCCATAAATGTTTGCCTCTCTCAGCTCCTGAGAAGAAATTAAATGCTGCAGGGACCAGCTGGCATTCTCCCACTCCTCCATGGACACAGGCACCAGACAAGCAATTTCATGTGCCCACGCCAGGACTGAAGGAGACTGTACAGGGGCTCTGTGCCATGGCTTAGCCCTCTCCACATCTCTGAAACTCATTTTACCTTAAACACCTACTCAGTTCCAAGGCAACTTTATAGGAACAACCCCAAGTTAGCTTTATAGACCTGACCCAGATTTGTCCTCTTCTCTCTTCAGTCCTTGCTCAGCGCCATGGAAAACTCCTTGGACACGATATTCCTGTACCATGTTTGGACTCCTAAGAGGCTGTTGACAGCTCCAGGATTCCCATGCACACGGATTCCTTTGTACCAGTTTCACTAACTGGGCCCTGGGGCAGTGGCAAATCATGATCCTTGTGTGTCAGGTTTTTGTTTTCCTATGTGGGAAGAGAAAGTGAGGGGCAAGGAAAATATCCTGACTAGTGGATATTTTTTTGCTGCTGTGGCTGAGTCCTTGTTAAGTATTGACTAAGGCAAGCAAGCTGGAGGATTTAAAAAGGATTTTCCATTCAAATCAGTATACAACAGCTTTATTAGCAGTCCCAATGCTGGAAAATCATGTCAGGCCCCATCAAAATCATGACAGTGGCTTAAATAATGAGTTCAAAAATAGATATGTTAGCTTATTATTATTTGCTTTATGGTTTCTGAATCACTAGGTTAAACTGGCATCAAGTTCTTGGTGTTCCTCCATGCCAAAGGCTCTAAAAACTCCCTCTAAAAGTATTAATAAAGCCCCTGAGATCCTCAACTAGTCACATTCCTGTAGCATCTGAATCTGCATGGAAAAAAAAATGCATCACACTGTCATAAGACCCCTGCTAAAACCATGAGAACAGCCAACTTCTTTCTTCTCCTTGTGTTTCAAATAGATGTTTTATTTCCTCATTTGGGCAGAGAGCCCAAGGATGCTGCTGATAACCCTCCTATGAACAAACTTCCAAACTATCATATTGCCTGCACACTGCTATGATCCCTCTGCTTAGGATCCCTCTCTGCCCAGAGGGGTGGTGAGGTCTCCTTCTCTGGAGACTCAAAAGCTACCTGCCTGTGTTCCTATGCATCCCAATCTTGATGAAACTGCTTTAGCAGGGGCACTGGACTAGATCAATCTCCAGAAGCCCCTTCCAACCTCTACCATTCCATAATTCTGTGATTAGACCAAATGCACCATAGCAGATGGAAAGAAGTGTGGCCAGCAGATAGAGAGAGATGGTTTTGCCACCCTGTGGTGAGGGTCTCTGGTGAGACCTCACCTGAAGTACCGCTTTCAGCTCCAGAGTCCTCAACACAGGAAGGACATGGGTTTGCTGGAGCAGGTCCAAAGGAGGGCCACAAAAATGATCAGAGGGCTGGAGCACCTCTCCCGTGAAGACAGGCTGGGTGAGCTGGGGTTGTTCAGCCTGGAGAAGACTCCAGGGAGACCTTATAGCAGCATTTTAATATCTGAAGGGGCCCTACAGGAAGGCTGGGGAGGGACTGTCTAGAAGGGCTTGCAATGATAGGACGAAGGACAATGTCCAGGGATGCTGCCCAGCCACCAGTAGCCAAAGCACCCTCCTTCATGGCACTTCAAGACAGAGCCCACACAGCATCACAGCACTCTCTAGCACCATTTAAAGGCATAGTCAGTATTTAATTAGACCAAGAGGCACTTGCTTCTAGTCTCCATCATTCCTTATGTCCTTGAGCCACTCAAACATGATTTCCTTGCAGTCAGCTCTGGAAAGCACCCTTTCCTGTAAGATACAACAACAGTCCCATACAGATCCACCATAGCAACAGGGAGTGAAGGGAGAAGGAGGCTGTTCATGATGACAGAAAGGAGGCACAGTGGCACACAGATGGTGGACATGAAGCAGTGGCTCCCTTTCCTACATGCCAAGGTGAGTCTACCTGCAGCACTTCTGGCTGGATAGCCTAGAGGCCTAAAAAAGACTTAGTCAAGACTTGGATGCATGTGCCAGCTGGCTGCTCTTTTGCATCCAGCCCTCTCCTGAGGGACTGGAACTCTCCAGCATAAATTGCAATTTTAAGCATTACTTCCTGCTCACCTGCAGTTGGGTAACTGTCTTTTGGCCACATTGCCTCCTTTCAAGCTGGTTGTATCCCATGCAAAGTCTCTTGGGCGGCAACCTCCCTGCCTTCACCCATGCTGGCAGAGCTGCTCCGAGGAAGGGTGGCCTGGTGTTTTCTGTAGCAGTAGAGCAGTCCCCAGCAGATGTCAGGTTCACACCTCAGTCTTGAGTGGAAATTTCAAAGCTCAGGCTGAAACAACCAGGCTCATGGTTAATTCACACTCAGCCAACTTTTCTGCAAGTTGTGGAAACACTACTGTGTCCAGATGTGCTAAGCACTTGCTGCTCCATCATATCACTGGACACTAGTGCTCAGGTGCTTACTAGCCCTTAGATATTTAAAGCAGAAGACAGTCAGAGAGCAGGTTACCTTAGATTTGATGCACAGTTTATCTGTTTTCCTGGAAGTGTTTAAGACCAGGCTAGATGAGGCAGGCTTTGAGCAACCTGGTCTAGTGGGAGGTTTCCCAGCCTGTGGCAGGGGGGTTGGAACAAGATGATCTTTAAGGTCTCTTCCAACTCAAGATGTTCTATGATTCTGTAAAACTTAGGTTGTGTGATTTGAGGTAAACCATGCACCCTTTGCTGGCTACCTGGGGCTTGCATGGGCAGAGATCAGAGACCTGCCACCGGGTTTGGTAAATGCTGGTAGACTGGGCTAGTGTGGAGACTTCAATGGGTGCAGACAGCTGGTGCAGCTAAAGGAAGGGCCCCAGGGAATGTAAAGATAGGAGAAGGACTGAGACAAGCTGCTAGGGGATGCAAGTGCTGGAAAATATGAAACACTGAGAGAGCCAGCTGGGAGAGGCTAATAAAGCCTGCCTGTCAGGGGAGCTATCTGACAGGCAGACAGCCAGAGGAGGGGAAAAGACAGCTCATTCGAGTCCACAGAGCCATAACTTGGTTATGGACCTATGTAATCTACTTACGCTCTACAACTGTCCTGTTTCCCTCCCCCAACCTTTACTCTCCTCTTCTGTACCTCTAATATTCAGAAAGGTTTCCTCGAAGCTTCACAGGAAGTCTTGACAGTGGTTCAATTTGATTAGCGCAGGCTGCAGAGTTTTCCCAGAGGATCTCGGGAAATACAGCGATGCAGATACATACCTCCCCCTCCCACAGACCTGCAGGCTATTGATGAGTTCATGCAGTGTCTGCAGCACAGGAGAGACCTGCTCTGTGAGAGGGGCATGCATGCCAGCAGAGACTGGGGTGGGGGATTTTTAACCTGCATGAGGAATTCTGTGTGGGCGCTTAATGCAGTTTATTCCAAACCGGCTGTCATTTCCACTCGGTGTCATTTACCCCCAGGATGGGGAAGCACAAGATGCTAAAGGGCCTCTTAGATCATCCAGCCCATCACCCCACAAATGAAGAATTAATCCCATTAAGGGCCACCATTTGCTTCGGTGCCTTCAAGATTTGGTCCTAATTGCACAAACACAAAACCACTGCAAGACTGCAGTATGACAGAGGAGCTTTCCTTTTGTTATAGGATACATAATTTCTTTAATTAAAGGGCCTTATCTGCATGCTAATAATCAGGAAAAAAATAGTCCACCTCTGTTCTCATTTTGTTCTTACATCCTGGTGTGCTGGATATAAGCAGGAGGTGAGAATGTGCAAACATGCATACGTTCTACAAGATCAACGATGCACAGGCATATCAAAGAGACAGGCCCTTGCCCATGAGGGGATTATAATCTAATTTATCATATGGATTGCAGCAGCACATTACAAGGAAAAGACAAAAAAGGGGGGGTGGGGGGGGAAGAAAGAAAATAAGTTCATCTTAAGGGAAGGATCAGGAATGTTGCACCAAACCCTGATCAAAAGGGAGGGGTCCACACTGCTTTTCACATGCTTTGGATCAGCAAGCCACAATAGCTGAACACAGTGTTAGCTGTGTACACAGTCTGTTTGCTCTCTAATTATTAATTTAGAAAGGGCATTCAGTTGGGGGGACAACTGCATGAAAAATGTCACTGAGAGCTGCCTAGAAAAAGAAAATTAACAAGAAGGGATTTACAGAGCGAGAGGGATGGAGTCCAGAAGGTAGTCTCCTGCAGAATGGGTACAGTGGGCGAAGGTAAGAAGGCAGCAGGAGGAAGAGGACAAGGCTAAATGCACTGATATTGTCAAGGATGCAACTGGTGATGGACTAGAGAGTGGGAAAATGTGCCAAGTCCCTTAAGAAGTGTGCACAAACAACACAAAAGCAAAATGCAGAACTCAAAGAAGGAACAAGGTTGGAACTAGATGATCATAGAATCATAGAATCAGTCAGGGTTGGAAGGGACCACAAGGATTATCTAGTTCCAACCCCCCTGCCATGGGCAGGGACACCCCACACTAGATCAGGCTGGCCACAGCCTCATCCAGCCTGCTCTTAAACACGTCCAGGGATGGGGCCTCAACCACCTCCCTGGACAACCCATTCCAGGGCTTCACCACTCTCCTGGTGAAGAACTTCCTCCTCATGTCCAGCCTGACTCTCCCCACCTCCAGCTTCATTCCATTCCCCCTAGTCCTATCACTACCTGAGATCCTGAGAAGTCCCTCCCCAGCCTTCTTGTAGGCCCCCTTCAGATACTGGAAGGCCACAATAAGGTCACCTCGGAGCCTTCTTTTCTCCAGACTGAACAGCCCCAACTCTTTCAGTCTGTCCTCAGGGGAGAGGTGCTCCAGCCCTCTGATCATCCTCCTGGCCCTTCCAACTCAAGCCATTCTATGAATCTATAAGGAATGCATGGCTGGAGAATCAAGCTATCACTGCTGTTCATCCATCTTCTTGCATATCGTTGATGACAACTAAGGGCTCAAAATCTTTGCACAGCAATTAAATCTATTCTAAAATAAGAGCAAGAACAGCAACAAATTACCAAACTCAACTTGCATTTGCAAATTTTGGGTCAATAAATGCTTTGGTCATCTCCCTCATTAAAAAATGTGCCCTGCCATTGATCAATGCTAATGGTTTTCAATAAAAGCTAATTAAGTAATGCTATGAGATTGGACAGATCATAAGCCAAGTTCCAAGGATGCCCTAAAGCAAATTTGAGGGGAAAACAGAACAGGATCTTACCCTTATGAAGCTACAGGGGATTACTTTACCTACTGCAATCTTTAATAAGACTATCAATCAGCCAGGAGGGATGTTTATCCCTGTCTCCCAACATATCATACAGATAAAGCATTTGTTCCCCAGGCACAAGCAAATAATGAATTGTTCCTTGAACCAAGAGGAAGATGAGGCCCATCTAGTCACCACCTCAATCAAAATGGAAAGTACCAAGTCAGAAATATAACCCAAAGCAAGACAGGAGAGCAAAACAGATTAAATAAGTGTACAAATGTTTCTCCATAATAAAAGGTGGGGTTGGAACAAAAGAGTAAACCATAACAACCCTGAAGGATAATCCAAGAGCTTTCTCAGAGTTGCTAATGGGAGAGACATGTGAATTGTTACTGACATCTTAACTTCTGCTGAACATCAGTGTAGAGAATAAAGGAAGGAGTGAGAAGCAACATCCACATAGACTACTGAAAGATTAAAGGCTTGGAAACATAAAGCAATTGCACCCTAAAGGCAAGTGAGATGAACTCAAACCTTGTTATTTTGCAATATGTTACTATATTCAACTCTCAGGACTGATCTCTTTGGGGACAGTCTCCAGTTTTGTGAACAATTAGGACTGAGAAACAGGTGCCCAGAGAAGAGGAAAAGAAAGCTTCTTTCTGCAGGCCACTTAGACCAGATAAGAAGGAGAGAAGGTGAAGAAAAGGTGGAGGTGAGAGACATAAGAAAGAGACATTTGTCTTGGTAAACACAGGAGACTAATATTTACAGAATCCTTAATATTTGTTCTGGCTCTTTTCTGTCTCCTCTACACAGCAAACCCCCAAAAGGTGGATCATACCCCCAGAAAGATCAGGAATAGCTTGTACCTATATGTAAGGGCAACAATGCTGGTGAAGGGTCTAGAGAACAAGTATTAAGAGGAGCAGTTGTGGGAACTGGGACTGTTTAGTGTGGAGAAGAGAAAGCTGATGGGAGATCTCAATGCTCTCTACAACGATCTGAAAGCAGCTTGGAGTGAGGTGGGGATCAGTCTCTTGTTCCTTGTGTCAGTTGATAGAACAAGAGGAAAAGGCTTTAAATTGCACCAGGGAAGGTTTAGGCTGGGTATTAGGAAAAAGGTCCTTTACTGCAAGAGTAGTCAGGCATTGGAACAGGCTGCCTAGCGAGGTGGTGGAGTCACTGTCCCTGCAGGTGTTCAAGAAATGTGTTGACAAGCCAGCTCAAGACATGGTTTAATGGCCATGGTAGTGTTAGATTGATAGTTAGACTCGATGATCTTAGAGGTCTTTTCCAACTGAAACAATTCTATGATTCCATGTGTATGTGACATTGCACTTCATAGTACTCTTCAGAAGCTTCTATATGCATTACATACAATGTCATACAAATTCTACTGCAATGTGTGTAAAGGTAATACCTTGGCCCTGGTGGTAGTGAAATCTTTGCAACTTTCATTTAGGGAGTACCATATGAAGATGCAAAGGTTGATGTCCTGTTGTAGTTTGAGTTGGGTGCCCCCCTGGTGCATTCACTTCCTGTGTCCAGAAGTCCAGCCCAGAGGGATGGACACAGGAAATTGTGTATTTCCTACCATAATCCTTTGCACCACTATAAGATCCAGTGCGGAGTCTGGCACTTCCTCTTTCCTTCCCTCTCCGAGACTTGGTAACGGGGGGAGAGATCTCCCGGCCATGGGCCTGATTAGGCCCAAGGCCACAGGGGGATGGGCAGTCTCAGGCCTGGCCAGCTGAGACTAGCCCAGCAGAGGGAGGGGGAAGAAGGAGCCCTGGGGGTTTTGCATGCACCCTCAGGTGGGGATGGGATCTTTCTTTGTCACTGCGCTTTGGGTTCTCTGTAACATTCACTGCTTTCTATTTAAACTTTCATCACTTTTGCAATCCGTTTGCCTGAGTCGTTATTTCTGCCTGTGGTGGGGAGGGGATCTGCCCCAACCCATTACATGTCCATAGAGAAATTTGTCTAGGAGTAGACTAAATATGATGCAGTCACTGAGCTTTCTAGTGCTAGCTTTCCTGCTTCAGACTGCAAAGAACAGTGTCCATTAGTGGTGGATTCCATATTACACTAGCAAAATGTGCTTGAGAGGCCTTGAGCACAAGCCCTATGAGGAGAGGCTGAGGGAGCTGGGATTGTTTAGCCTGGAGAAGAGAAGGATCAGAGGCGACCTCATTGCCCTCTACAACTACCTGAAAGGTGGTTGTAGACAGGAGGGGGTTGGTCTCTTCTCCCAGGCAACCAGCACCAGAACAAGGGGACACAGTCTCAAGTTGTGTCAGGGGAGGTTTAGACTCGAGGTGAGGAAAAAGTTCTTCACTGAGCGAGTCATTCGTCATTGGAATGGGCTGCCCAGGGAGGTGGTGGAGTCGCCGTCCCTGGAGGTGTTCAAGGGGAGATTGGACGTGGCACTTGGTGCTATGATCTAGTTGTGAGGTCTGTTGGAACAGGTTGGACTTGATGATCCTTGGGGTCTCTTCCAACCTTAGTTACTGTGATACTGTGAGACTCAGACTGAAGTGAAAAGACATTTGAATCCTTCTTCCTCAAACACTAATGAATCGTTTATTCCCATATCCCTATGAACTGTGGTAGATCTATGCATGGGAGATAAATGGCATATAGGTGTCAATGGTGTAAGGAGTTAAGTTTGTCTTCCTCTAACTGCCTCAGCATTGTTTGCCTTCCCAAAGTGTTTCACACCACTGTCCCAGAGGGATTCCTGCCTCAAGCTGATGCTGGAGCTCACTGTGCCTTCTCACTGTGAATAGGACTCTAGCCACAATAGCACATCCTCATGTTTGCTTTCACACCATCATCTCAGAAGGGATCCTTGCTTATACATAAGACTATGCTGATAACCAGAAGATGCTGGGACTCACTGTGACAGGTTTTTATGGACCTTCTCATAGACAGGACTCTCAAAAGATGACTGACACAGCAGCTTCCCAAGGTGTTTTCACACCATTACCACAAGCTCTGTGACAATAGCAGCTGATAACCAGACAAGGCCACAAGTTCCACTCTCAAGAGTGTTTCCGTGAGACCAGGACTGGCCCAGGTAACTGACCGTGGGCCCGGTGCTGACACCAGTCAAAGGTGCTCAACTGAATGGGGCAGTGTGACTATGTTTGGGACAGAAAAAAAAGGTATAAAACCCAAGAGACAAGAAGGAGAGTTTGAAACTTCCACACTGATCAAGACCTTCAGGATCAGTGAGACAACACCTGGATCTACGGTGGTAATTATCTTTTGGTTTGCTACCCCTTGCTTATTTCTTCCTCCTTTTCTATACTTCTAACTTTTCCTCCTGCATGTGTAAGCAATATAAATGCAAGTGTTGTTCGCAAAACAACTACTCAGTTCCTTCTTGGTTTCATTTGGGGGGATGCATAAAAGAACCATCCCTTCCACAACAGCAGATTGAGAGAAATGGATAGGGATAAAATGGCACACAGATGTCAGTGCACTCTCGGTCCACACAAGCTTAACACAGAATCATTGAAAGAACAGAAAAGATAGTCATCACAGTCTAAGGAAATCACCAAGACAAGCTGTTGAGAAAAGTAATACCTTTTTTTTAGACTAGCTGATAAAGTCAGAAAAATGATAAAGCTTTGAGACACACAAGTTCCTCTTCTTACCCTCCCTCCTCCCCACCCCCATATATCAGCCAGTCTCATAAGATGTTGCAACTCCTTAGAAATCTTGCTTCATTTACAGAGAGATGAACTTGTGGTCAGGTGGGAAAATATGGCAAGCAGGACTGGCCATGCGTGCAAACTGGATCCTGAATTATTGAAAGGCAACCATGTGGCTGCCAGCCCAGCAAAGACACACAAAGAATAAAAGAAGTAGTCAGAACAGCAGGCTCTGTGGCCATGGATATTTCACCCAAGCGCTAACCTTTCATTTGTGTCCATGTTTATTGGTGGCCTAATGAAAAAGGTAGTCTCACGTGCACTGTCTCTGTGTATGGGCTCACTCCCCCTTACTTTCTGCTGTTACTCAACAGCTAAGGAAAAGGGAGAATCAGTCATGATTTGGCCTGTGTAACCCCCCATGTCTCCAGGGTTAGAACTCAAGATGATGTAATCTCATGGAGACTCACTGAACTTGCACAGTGAATTATGCCAGCAAAGGATCCAACTTGTTTACTTATCAGCTGTTTATGACTTAGATGATGAATGGCTCCTGTGCTGACAGTTAATAGAAAATGTATTTATGCAAATGAGACAGAGAGCATGTTCTCCAACGCTGTGCCAGACTGGAGTTCATTTAGAGAGGAGTGGTTTCTCTGCAAAACAAAAAATGCCAGTTTAAAGACAGACAAATGCCATGTCTGTATTCAAATATTTGGGCTTCAGCAAAATGAAAAAGCACAAAAGATATAGATGTAGATATCCATATATATATATGTATAAATTTCCATTTGTTGGCAAAGCTGATTTTTTTCAGGTTCTGCTGGAAAGCATTCAGCCCAGAGAAGGTCTTAGATTCCCAAAGGCTTTTCTGTTGCAAGCCTTTTCCCCTCCAAATCATAGAAGCAATAAGGTTGGAAAAGACTTCAGAGATGATCAAGTCCAACCGGTCACCCAACACCCCATGAAATGTGGCAGTTTATCTGACAAAAGATATTTTCCAGCCTAAAAACCTTATCTAACTCACACTTTGAAACATTCATGCCATTTCTACAAGAGGTTATATCATGATGGCTTAATATATGATGGCTTATATATATGATGGCTTAATTAGCAGCAAGTATGGAATCACAGAATCATAGAATCAATAAGGTTGGAAAAGACCTCAAAGATCATCAAGTCCAACCTGTCACCCAACACTTCATGACTACTAAACCATGGCACCAAGCACCACGTCCAATCCCCTCTTGAACACCTCCAGGGACAGTGACTTCACCACCTCCCTGGGCAGCACATTCCAGGGGTTAACAATTCTCTATGTGAAGAACTTTCTCCTCATCTCCAGCCTAAACTTCCGCTGGTGCAGCTTGAGACTATGTCCTCTTGTTCTGGCACTGATGCTGGTTGGGTCTAATAAAAGTAGGGTCTAATATTCTCCATTTTCAGGTATGTGAGTATTACACATGTGTTGCAAATGCCTGAGAACATGCAGGACCAGCTTGTGGTCCTCCCCAAAAGGGAAACTATGAATCAGTCACAACATACAGCTGCAACATAACAATAGCTATTGTCCTTTCATTTCATGTGGCAACTGGAACACAGATATTGAACAGCAGGACAATGGGGTTGTGTCAACATGCAGGAGGATTTCAGAGTGCTTACAGATATGAGTCATCCCAGTCTGTTATTGAAAGGTTTACTTTGGCATTACAAGACTTTCTCAGGGGTTTGATTCTCTTTATTTTTGTCTTTTTTTCACACCATCATTTTGGATGGTGTGAAAGGAATGCATTCAGTGCTTGCAGAAAAAGTGCTCTCTCTCAGGACCATGGAGAATGCTCAAATTTCCCCAGGCTTTCTCAACTGACTTATTAATTCTTACTCCCTGCCACAGATAGCACACAAACACATGCTCAAACATAAAATCTTCTACGAGCACTATGGAGGAGGTAAATGTTGTCAAGATACAGCAGGAGAAAAATCTTTGGGCTTTGTTACAGGTATACACAACAGCGCCAGCACCTGCCTTGACTAATACTTCCCAATATGTTTAGGGTTTGACCTCTTCTATATTGTGCTCTTTTGGAGCACAAGCCCTATGAGGAGAGGCTGAGGGAGCTGGGGTTGCTTAGCCTGGAGAAGAGAAGGCTCAGGGGAGACCTTATTGCTCTCTACAACTACCTGAAGGGAGGTTGTAGCCAGGTGGGGGGTTGGTCTCTTCTCCTAGGCAACCAGCACCAGAACAAGAGGACACAGTCTCAAGCTGTGCCAGGGGAGGTTTAGACTGGATGTTAGGAAGAAATCCTTCATAGAGAGAGTAATTGCCCATTGGAATGTGCTGCCCAGGGAGGTGGTGGAGTCACCATCACTGGAGGTGTTTAGGAGGAGACTTGATGGATGCTTAGTGCCATGGTTTAGTTGATTAGATGGTGTTGGGTGATAGGTTGGACACGATGACCTCGAAGGTCTCTTCCAACCTGGTCAATTCAGTTCAATTCAATTCAATTCTATTCTATTCTACTCTATTCTATTCTATTCTACTCCACTCAATATTCACTAATATCCTGTGCTACTGGTTACTCTGTAGTGTCCATTTTCTTTCCTGTTAGACACTTTCTTACTGTTGTCTGTAACAGATCATCTTATGTCTCTCCTCATCATTAAAAGAAATACTCATGTCCCCTCCCTGGCCTTTCGGGACTTGAATGAGAAATTGTTGCCCTACTTCTTTTCCCCATTATTACTCTAGGTGAATAGTCATCATCTCTAAAAGTAGTTTAAGACCACTGATTCTATATTTGGTAACAATATGGCAGAATTTAACTTACACAGGGGTGAGGTCATTTGGTAGAGCAGGGACATTGTGGGGATCTGTTCCTCCTTGGAACTCTTCTGCTGTTTTAGCTTGTAAGCAAATATTTTGTGTGTCATTCCTTTTCTGGAGAGATTATTTGCTCCATTGTCCTGAATACTAGTGCTACAGCCTCAGAATGATTTGTAGGGCTGGCAAGTGGGACTGTGTATTCATTTGGAAGCTGTGTTTCATTGTCTGTTAGATCACATTCAGGTCTTCTTGGGCTTAACGGTGGAAAGGAACATTTGCAACATGAATCATTTTGACTGCATCCTGCCTTGTGCACTGCTCATCTACCAAGCTAACAAACTCAAAGCCCCTCCTGCCCTGATCACAACCTTTTACATTTAAGTCATTCCAGCAAGGCAATTGGAACACACTGGGGAGATGGTGAAAGCTGAGTGCACAACACATACACCAACTGTTCTGCAGCCAACGCTGTCCAGATCCCCATCCCGCTTTTATCTGAGTCCCTGCCACGGGAAGTATTGAACTGAGCTAATGCGCAGCAGAAAGCAAATGCATGTTGAAGAACTGCACAAGTTTCATCTAGCCAATATTAAATGATCTGGAGTTCAGGGCAGAGATGGGCAAGGGAAGAAAACAAAGCAGCAAATGATGCCTCTGACAGGGCTTTGGAATCAAGCCAAAGCTGTCCAACCTCCAGTGCTTCCGTAATAGTGTTGTGGAGGGAGAGGTGGATGCATGAAGGGAGGGAAAGCCAGGCAAGGGAAATAGATCTGTATGAGCTGACCCGTTTCTTGCTTTTCTCCCCCCCATCTCCCTTTTTCTGCCTATCTCTCCTGAGAGATGACTCACACCTGCTCTGCCCTGATACTACCATTTCCCATCAGAAGCACACAGTCACTCTGATGTCACCCAAGCTATTGTGTGTTAGATCCCTGCATTGTTAACATCTGCTCTCCGGTGTGCAGGACCTGAATGCTGTGATCAAAAGAATGCCCATAACTCAGCACAGACTCATGAAATCCAGCCACCCACCCACAATACACTGATGTCTTCCTGGCATCACGGGCTTCCGAGTGCTCCAGCCTACTGGGAGCACCATTTTAGAGCGGATCATTGAACCTCCTTTGTCAGAGATGGTCTTTATGAGAGCCCAGGCAAAACATTCACCAGTTGACATCAGCTCCTCAGGTAGAAAGACTACTGACTTTTCAGTTCTAAAGGTCTGAGTCATTTTGTCTGTGTCTGACCTTATTCCACCCACACCTCCCACCTTAGCCAAAATATATTCTCCTCTGTGGGTAAACAACCGCAGTGACATTCTCTGATGCTGTCTATGCAGGACGTCAAAGCACTTGGAAAACATTTAAATGGCTACAGAGTCAGGATCCCATCACAACGTGGACAGCCAGTATTGCAATTCACACTTGAGAAAACTAAAGGCATAGAGATCATCAGCATCTTCCCCAATAAGAGACAGAACAGTGGGAAAGAATGGGGGAACTTGGCTTCCAGGGATGGATTTGAGAGACAAAACCATTCTTCAGTTCAGTCCAAAGGATGGCAAACATTTTGCAGCTCTTAGCTGTGCAAAGTTTTGGATTTCTAGGTTTCCAGTTTCATGCTCAAGTGAATCTGTATGCTTTAGGGACATTCAATTATGATAACCTCTGTGGCTCAAAGCATGGGTGTGGACTGAACAAACACTCAGGAGATCTCAGAGGGTTGTAGGTCCCTGATGCCCACCAAAATACCACACAGGACAAGCTGCACATTGTTCTGAATGTCACCAAGAAGATATTGTTCACCATTATCATAGACTCATGTAATTGCTTTGGTTGGAAAATACCTCCATGGAATCCAACCACCGACCTATCACCACCATAGTCATTAAACAATGTACTGAAGTGCCCTGTCTACATGTTCATTTAACACCTCCAGGGATGGTGACTTCACCACCTCCCTGAGCAGCTTTGTTCCAATGCAGTAATGAAACTTTTTCTAACACTCAATCTAAACCTCCCCAGCACAACTTCAGGCCATTTCCTCTCATTCTATCCCATGATAGTAGGGGGAGGAGACCAATCCCCACCTCACCCCAGCCTCCTTTCAGGGAGTTGTAGAGAGCAATGAGGTCTCCCCTCAGCCTCCTCTTCTGTGGACTAAATCCCAGCTCCCTCACCTGCCCCTCATAAGACTTGTTCTACAGTCCCTTCAACAATTTTGCTGCCCTTTTCTGGACCCACTCCAGCACTCAATGTCCTTCTTGTGTTGTTATTTTTTTGTCTTTGATGAGTACACCTAAAATACCTACCCAGGTAGTATCCAGAGCGCCTTACAGGTACTGTCAAAGACAGGGAAGATGGTTTGACTGCAAGCTGTCAGAAGCAAGCTGTCTGTGTGCATAGATACTGTACTTACCCAGCACATACTTCTACAGCAGACAGCTAGAATTATCTGAAGAATCTGACAAATGAAGGCGTGATGGCTTTCCCTACCTCAGAAGATGTTTTCCTTCATACATGATACCTGTATCATGCTTTGACAGTTGCAAGCTTAAGGCTGGTCTTCAGGAGAAGCCAGAGCTAAGTTGCAAGCCTTTTGGGATGGCAGTGAAAGCTCCTGGAAGAGGCTTCCTGGGAACACAAGTGGAGTCTTCAGCCACAGCTGTCACTCCAGCTCTTAGGGAAAGTGGTAGGCAAGCCAGCTGCCCATCACAGTATGTATGACCTAATTCTTGGAAGTGCTGTGGGCCTCTACTGCCATGAACTCAGACTTCCAAACAATTGGGAGCAAAAGGAATTTCCTTTCTCCTTAACTCAGGAGATGCATTCATCTTTTTACAATTAAAATAATCACAAGCATATGTTTGACTGCTTGCATAAGGCAGTAAAATTACACCCACAGTTATATTTCACTCTCATTTTCTTTGGAAAATGTGATACTGATCTGGTGCCTTGGCCTTTCCCAGTGATAAATTCCCTCTTCTATTATGGGAGGGATAGAACAATAGCAAGAATTCAGCACAGGTTTCCAAGAGGGCCTGTATGTAGACAGAAGGATGCATAGTATTCTTTCTACAGATCCCTATCTCCATTTGGTTTAGTATTCATTGTTCCAGATGTCAGTGTGTCCCTTTAGCCCATACCTGGGGCTAGACTCTGGCAGTTGCTCTGGATCACCTGATGATGCCTCCCCAGGAGAAAAGGGGAATCAGAAAAAGGAGAGAAGAGGAGAGGCATCAAAATAAAAACAGATTTAATGAAAGAGCCAAATTAATACCAATGTCCATACAAGGTAAATTAAGTTATACTCAGCTCAGCAGAGGTGCAGCAGTCACAATGTCCAGGAATACAGCCCACAAGAGCAAGAGAAGGAAAAGGGGCAGGAGAAAGGAAGAGGAGCAGGAGAAAGGCAGAGTGAGGAGGAACCCAAGCAGAAGGGTCTCCTTTTCACCAAAGTTCCCCCTTCCTGCTGTGTGTGATGCCCGTGATCTGGGCTACACCTGTAGCCAAATCCAGTCAGCTGTCCTGTCTGACTCAGAACTGCTAATGGTTTGCAGCCCATAGCTGGCCTGGGATTCTGTCCCAGCAAAACCAGGGCACACTGGAAGTCCCAATTAAAGGCCTATTTTATAGATAGTGCAGAGTATCTATAAAATACTCTGCAATTTATCAGTCCTTTACTGAGCCCCTGCATTTATGCTCTGCTGCCTTCTCTGCCTCTCCTGGATCTGTTTTCCTGTCTCTTTGTTCAAGCTGTCATGTACCTCCTTCCACAGCTCTCTGCTCCCTACAATGCTGCTTTGATTCAGCCATTTCTTCTTCAGCTTTCAGTCTGGCATTGATCAGCAGAGGCATTTGAGAACTACAAAACCTGCCCCATTCCTCCAGTTTGATACTGATCACAGTTGGCAGACAGGTCTTACAGCCCCATTTACCCAGCTGCCTCAAAACATGGTAGAGAAGCCAGTCAGACTCCACCAGCAGTAGGAAATAATGTCAGCCAGGAAAATAGCTCTGCAGTCCTGGTTTCTAACCCTCTCCCAGACACTTTAGGTCTAGATCAGCTTTTCATCATGTTCCCAGGCTATACAGGCTGTATGTCAGTGAGAAGAGAGAAAACTGTAAATAACTATTCTGGGTACTACCTGCCCAGTGTTGGGATGGCAAAACAGTAGCCACATCTATACTCAGCTGACCCTCTGAGGATGAAGGCCTCCCTAAAGCCCTTCCCCACAGCTTGGGACTTCTCTTTCACACTTTGCTGATAGGTAGAATGGACCTGAGTTGCCCTTGCAGTCTTTTATAACAGGAGCCTGATGGGAGGATCTCACTCCATTTCTCTAACATCAGGTCACTTGATATCATCCAAAGCCTCTGGGATAGGTGGAGTCTATCAGAGCATATCATCCAAAGCCTCTGGGATAGGTGGAGTCTATCAGAGCTGTCCTGAAGGGTCAAACCCCAAAACATGCCCTAGCCCAGGCAATAGGCTAAGCACCTGTGCATATGCTAACCTGGACAGTTCCTGGGGTCCACATGGTCAAGGCAAAATACATAGCACATGTGATTAACCTTGTAAGCACCTGCTAATGTGCAAACCTGGGCACTTCCTGGGGTCCAGGTAAACATGCAGCACATGTAATTCACTTTGTAGCATAGCGGTGAACTGTGTGTGCCCCTGGCCATGTTTGGATATGCCCCATCCTATAGGTCCAGTTATCAGGTTTCTGCGTTACCAAAGGGCATTAATTGTCTTGGGACAGTATTTAAACCAGCCAAAATGTTAGGCAGCTTGCCTTGTTCTCACCCAGCAAACAATAAGAGCCAAATGTTGCCCAACTAGCAGCTGAAGACCCTGTCCTAACAGGCAACAACTATACCCAGGGCTTGCACCTGAATGAAGGCAAAAAGGGGAAAAGCTCCAAGAGAACTGAGTCCCAGAAGAAGCTACAGCCCAGCAAGGGAGCACACAAGAGAGAACCCCCCTAGTCCTCTCCAAGCCAAGGACTTCTCAAATCACAGCCACAGCATCTCAGAAGATACCAGAGGAGCAAGTCATGAGTACCCACATAATCTGCCACAGAATCCCATCTGTGGGAAAACCACAGATCACAGCACCTGTATTTCCAATTTGAACTGCTGTATTGGAAATGTTAGATCTGTGCTTAAATCATTTAACTGTCTTTATATGTGGAATGGAATGGAATGGAATGGAATGGAACAGAATGGAATTAACCAGGTTGGAAAAGACCTTAGAGATCGAGTCCAACCTATCACCCAACACCATCTAATCAACTAAACCATGGCACCAAGCACCCCATCCAGTCTCTTCTTAAACACTTCCAGTGATGGTGATTCCACCACCTCCCTGGGCAGCACATTCCAATGGCCAATCACTCTTTCTGTGAAGAACTACTTCCTAACATCCAGCCTAAACCTCCCCTGGTGCAGCTTGAGACTGTGTCCTCTTGTTCTGTTGGTGGTTGCCTGGGAGAAGAGACCAAATAGAACCTGTAGATATACTTTGTAAGTAAGTTATGGTGGTGTCTGAAAATACTACTGCCCAAGATATTAAACAGTAAAATACATAAAAATATACATTTTATTACAGAGCAAGTCTGGATGTCTGCAGTCAACCATGTGCTGGCATGTGCTTCAAGACACAGGGCACCACATGCATATCCCTGCCCTGGAACTTTGACTCTCCTGCTACCAGCTATGAAGGTACTCAGCACAAAACCACAGAGCTCAAATGCATGCGTAGACACTGCTTCCTGGCTGTCCCACAGGACTCTGCTGTCTTGGTTCAGCATAAGTTTAGAAAGCACCACTTTGCTGTGCTGTGGCACTGAAGTTCCACTGTGCAGCAGCAAGACAACCCACCTTGCTGCTTGAGCTGATATTGCCAGATTTTACTACCCACCTGCTACACACACACACACAGAGTCCTTCTAAACTGCTAATGAAATGTGATGGATTAACATTTAAAGGCCAACACAAAACCCCACTATTGACCTGCACTTACACTGATGAATGTTTCCAAGAAACCTAAAGCTACAGATTGTTGAAGATGGAGCCCAGCCTCCAAGGAGTGATTTCTGATGCTGGACCGTATCTGCTTTGGATTAACTCTTTTGGATAGCGTCCCTGTGGCTCAAGTGGATAGCAGGACTGCACCTGCTCCTTCCTTGAGGAAAAAGGAATTGAAGAGCTTGTTCAGAGAGCACAGACCCAAAAAATGTTGAGTGCTTCTAGAACTGTAAATGGTGACATATTTCAGAATAGCTGGGGAAAAAAGGGTTGTGATGGTGGTAGGAAAAAAATATTGAAGAGGAAAGTTTAGTGCTTTCTACTTAGTAATCATCCTGCTTTGGTCTTATGAAGATAATGTACAAAGGCAAGTTTTGATGCCTAGAACATGGGACATGTTGGTATTGCCTAAAGACCCCATGGCTTTGGGCCATCAGTGCCTAAGGCTTCTCCCAGCAGATCCACAATTTTTTGGTATCTTCTAAACTCCCCCTGGCACAGCTTGAGACTGTGTCCTCTTGTTCTGGTGCTGCTTGCCTGGGAGAAGAAGACCAACCCCCTCCTGGCTACCTTTCAGGTAGTTGTAGAGAGCAATAAGGTCTCCCCTGAGCCTCCTCTTCTCCAGGCTAGTTCAGAGCTCCATTTTCAGAAGAGCATTTTCAAGATAAGGTAGTAAGGAGCACACCTCACATCCACAGACACAAGCTGAATGGTTACATGAAGCCATGCAAAGCAGTGTGGGAAACCAAAAGTATCAACTGAGATATGGCTCACGTATAAGAACAAGCTCCCCATGGAGGTGGCTGAGTCACCAGCTCTGGAGGTGCTCACAAGACACAGAGATATGGTGCTGCCATAGTTTAGCACCAGATATGGTAGAGTTAGATAATGCTTGGATTGGCAACATTAAAGGTCTTTTTCAACCTAAATTATTCTATGATTCTATTACTGAGCATCACAGAGTAACCCCTTGCAGAGATCACTTTGCACCACCATAAGGTTTGGGGTTGGTTTTTTTTTCCCTTTTTAAATTGGTTTTGCTGGAAATGAAGAGGATAAGCATCCATATCACAAAAAAAGCACAGATTTTCAGTCAGACCAACTTGAGTTACAGCTTCATGGGAGAAACCAACACCGGGAAGCACACAGAAAGAAAGCTACAGATCAGCTGAAGAATCTCTGCAGCTGGGTAAGCTAGGCTGTGATAAAGCCCATGGGTGTCCCATGTTTTAGTACTTCTGAGGGGTTGAAAGGAGTCTGGATCAATAGTGTTTGCGCTGTATTAATTTCACGCGTCTGTCTTTCTCTAGTGGCCTGTCTGGACCAAATAGAGGAATTCTTCCCCCCATTTTTCATACCTTAATTGTCTGTAGAATGAGAGAAGAACTAATGCTGCCTGTAACTAGTGTCTCACAGAATCACCAAGGTTGGAAGAGACCTCAATGATCAAGTCCAACCTGTCACCACAGACCTCATCACTAAACCATGGCACCAAGTGCCACATCCAATCCTTCTATGTTGACTAAGATGGCTATAACCAGTCTATAAAACTGCAAGGTCCACGTCATCTTGTCCATTTGCTGAGAAGAGTGGCAGCATACACTAATTTTGTACTTTCTTCTAACCAACCACAAATGCCATTCCTAGAGCTGTACTGGGCATCCACTTCATGCTCCTTTTCAGACACTAGTCTCAAGCTACACCAGGGGAGGTTCAGACTGGAGGTTAGGAAGAAATTCTACACAGAGAGAGTGATTGGCCATTGGAATGGGCTGCCTGGGGAGGTGGTGGAGTCACCATCACTGGAGGTTTTTAGGAGGAGATTTGATAGGGTGCTTGGTTGCATGGTTTAGTTGATTAGGTGGTGTGGGATGATAGGTTGGACGTGATGATCTTGAAGGTCTCTTCCAACCTGGTCTATTCTATTCTATTCTATTCTATTCTATTCTATTCTATTCTATTCTATTCTATTCCTCTCCCTTTGATTTTTCCATTATCTCCCTTACATTCTGATCTTGCTCTGGCTGTTCCTTCAATCAAAGGCTGTGACTTTCCTTCCTGAGATTCAAACAGGCTGTCATATCTCATCAACAATGATCTCCCTTTTTATTCCCCCCTCCAGAAAAAGTGCCTGTCTGGCAGACAAAGGAAAGCACCTCTCACATAAAAGTGGAGCAGAACTAATGTATTTACTGTATTTGCCTATTTTATTATTCCTTGGAGATGTATTAGTCTAACAGGTTTATTTATGGTACGTGAAAAAGTTAAATATTCCTTTGTCCTTGGGATTTACATAAACTGGTGCAGTGTGAGATTCTGGGGGGTTTAATGAGGTATTTGTCAAAATACCCTCCCCAGTAGATTTATTTTTTTTTTTAATACCTTTGAGATCATAAAGGATCATTTTACTACAATAGTCTGCTTCTGTCAGAGCCTGTTTGAGTGGCTTGTAATATCCTGTGGCTGTATTCCCTCTGGACTTCTGACTTCCCTTTTGAAACAGCAGAGATGAGAGGAGCAGAGCCTGAAGGATGTTTTGCAGACCCTCCCCTGAGCCAGGATGGAGCAGGGCAGCAGGAGCTTCATGCATCCCACTTGGGTCCTTGTGACTGGATCAGGGATGCTGCAGAAAGCCAACGCAACAGTCACAGGCCCCTGCACCTGGAGTTAAGATAGCAGGTTGTTAACAGGGTTGACCCAAGCTGTTAGCATAAAATCCTCCAAGCCAAGGAGTCTCCTCCCCCAGCTCTCTTCCTTAGCAGAGCAAGAAGTAGCAGCTTAACATCAACAAAGATCTGGAAGGAAATGGTGGGGTGGGGTGTGGTTCTGAGAACAGGGTGGCCAACATGTGATGCCCTGGCCTGTCAGCATCCAGGGCAGCCCTTGTCTTTACCATAAGGATATCACCCATAAGAGCTGGGCTTTACCACAGCAGCTGAGCCAAACCCACCACTTCCTTAGATTTCAACGTTGGCCCCAGAAGGAACAGTACTCTTGAACTAGTGTGGTAATGATGCCCTAGTTAGACAAGACATGGGCTCCAGGTGAGGTCACCCAATCCTGATCAGGTCCAGGAAGACACACTGCACTTGCCCAAGCAGGGACAGGCCCTTTATCCCTGGCCATGCGCAAACACATCCCAAAGCCTGGGTCCCACCAGGCTGTAGCTGGCAGCAGGTCTCAAGGGGAAGGTTAGCTGTTTCTGGGACATTGTCAGGGATGAACAAACAAGAAGAAAACTTGCTCCAAGTGTAGGAAGCAGACTCTGTCCTGAGACTCTAGCCAGAAGGGACTGGAAATCAGGAGGAACATGAGAGTGGGTTATGTAAGTGGTGCCGATCCCTCTATTTAAGGACACCAGTGGAGATGGAGGGAAGGAGACAATTATGTAAGAGCATTATTTACAGGCCTGGCAAAATCCACATGTCCTTTATTGTGTAAAGTAAGCCAGCCAGGCAGTGAAATTACAGCTAGTTAGGGATACGACCATTAATTCATTTTTACTTCAGTAATTTCTTTGCAAAGTAGAAAACACTGAATGTTCCTTAAAAAACCACACCAACAAGTACAACAAAACCAACAAATACACACACACACACACAAAAAACAAAGCTCTGCCAGAAAATAAAATCATCTCTAATTATTAATTTAGTGCAGTGAATCAATATTTACCTCAAAACATGCTAACAATATACATAAACACATCCTCACTCTTTTCCAGTCTGTGTGGGTGCTGATCTCCAGCTGAGGCTCACTAGGCACAACCTGGGTAGTACTGAACTCCTGGGGATCCCAGAAAGAGATAATGCAGCCTTGACTTGCACCAGGAGTCAGTTGTGAATCATATTACATCCCCACATTGGCGACTGCTGCAGAAGCACTAGGTACACACAGACTGAAGTGCAATACCTGAAGACATACAGCACAAGGCCACGTGAGCTATAGACATCGTTGGGACAGCTAGCTCCTTTTCAGGACTTTTTGTCATGCTGGCATGTAGAGAAATCACTGTACAGGGTGCTGACATTTGTCAGGGCTGGGCTGATGTGCTTTCTTCAGCATGGGTTCTTTGTCTTGTAGTTTATGGGTTCCTTTCCAGCAAACTGATCAAGAGCCCACTGAAGACAGTCAGTCTTTGCATTGGGCTTTAATGGGCTTTCAATCAAGCCCTACAAGGTCAATTCTATAAAGTTTCAACTAATTTTGAGCATCCTCAATTCTCTTTGAAATGCTAGTACTCAGCACCTCCAGAGATGCCTTATAGACTGGGGCTCTAGATCCCCTGTGAGATGCAATGAGGCTTGACAGGATGCTTGGTTCCATGGTTTAGTTGATTGCGTAGTGTTGGATGATAGGTTGGACACAATGATCTTGAAGGTCTCTTCCAACCTGGTTTATTCTATTCTACTCTATTCTATTTGGGTGTTTTTTTTCAGGTGACTTTCCCAAGGTCATCTGAGTCATATGTGGTGGGGTGGGCAAGAAAGGCTATCTCTGTGGACACAAATGTCTCCTCCTCTTCACACTGGCAAAGGAGACAGGATCGATCAGCAATGTCACGCAGAAATGGAAGACAACCAAAGCAAAAATTGGATGCAATATTATGTAGTGTCAGGTTTCTGTTTGCTGTAGAGCTGTTGCAGCTCCTAAAATATTCATCCAATTTCTGATAGGTTATCTGTTAAGCTCAAAATGGGGGGGGGGGGGGGGGGGGGGGGGAAGTACAATTAAAACCCCCAGCAATGCAGTTCTCCAAAACTAAACAAACACTTTTGCTGAATAGAAGCTTAAAATTTCAGAGTACGCAAATAGCTTTAAAAGCTGAAGTGTACCCATTCATTATTTATAACCACTTATAAATTTTAAGTAATCTGCTAAGAGTTATTACCTAACACTTGCTTTGCAGTGTCCAAAACACACTTGCTATACATGCACAGTTGGTGAAATATTCAGTGAGGCAAAGGAATGAATCCACCCTATTGGTGGGCTGAGATATTCCAAGCATCCAGGCTATTAACTGGTCATTTCTCCAACAGGGGTAGGGTGCCTTCCCATCTGGAGGGGCTGCAACCTGAAAGCAAGACAGATCTAAGATATCCCCTGTGTTACTGATACAATCAACAGACATGAATAAAGCATCTTTGGAGGCTCATTTACTTTATCCTAGGAGAAACAGAGTGAATTAGTTGGAATGAGGGGGTGGAGGAGTCTCCCATCTCTTTGTGTTGATTGTAGTTTGGGAAGCCTAGACAGCTCATTTATTTTACCTTCAGCTTTGGGGGGGTTTTCTTAGGGTTTTTTTTGGCAAAGATTTGTCCATTTACCATCCAGTCTAAGTGACATCCAAATGGAAAAGGACTACAGTGCACAGGGCCTCCATGGTAGGAATGGGTTACTATCATGGCATTTATCCACAGATATTAAAGCTCCCAGGCCTCCTTGCCTCCCCCTGGTCCATGTGCAAGCTCCAGGGATCAAGACAAAGGACTGCAGCCCTGGGCTTGGGCATTTTGCATGTTCTTCCAGTCTTCACATTTTGAAATGCTTTCTGTCAGTACTTATCTAATTCCATGGGCTGCCATTTGGTCTCTGAGGGAGTGCAAATGTGAAGTCACTCAGACTCCCTCAGACGAAGGACATTGCTGACATTCCCAGATATGCCTTCTTTGCTCCAGGGGGAAGGCTGGAGCCATGTCTCACACTGAGTGCAGTAAATAGATACCTTAGGGGATTAAAACCAGACACAGTGGGGGAAAGAAGTTATGTCATGGATAGCCTCTACATCTTCCAAGCTGCATTTCTGCAAGTGGCCCGAGTGACTGAAGGACTTGACTGCAAGAAAACAGAGTTGTGACTATACAAACAACTGTGTTGTATCAGACAAAAGGTTCAGTTCACTGCACTGGTTAAGCTGCACCTTGAGTCCTGTTTCCAGTTCTGGGCCCCTCAGTTTAGGAAAGATGTTGAATTGCTGGAACATGTCCAGAGAAGGGCAACAAAGTTGGTGAGGGGCTTGGAACACAAGCCCTATGAGGAGAGGCTGAGGGAGCTGGGGTTGCTTAGCCTGGAGAAGAGAAGGCTCAGGGGAGACCTTATTGCTCTCTACAACTACCTGAAGGGAGGTTGTGGACAGGCAGAGGTTGGTCTCTTCTCCCAGGCAAGCAGCACCAGAACAAGAGGACACAGTCTCAAGCTGGGCCAGGGGAGGTTTAGGCTGGAGGTTAGGAAGAAATTCTACACAAAGACAATGATTGCCCATTGGAATGGGCTGCCTGGGGAGGTGGTGGAGTCACCATCACTGGAGGTGTTCAGGAGGAGACTTGATAGGGTGCTTGGTTGCATGGTTTAGTTGATTAGGTGGTGTTGGATAATAGGTTGGACGTGATGATCTCAAAGGTTTCTTCCAACCTGGTCTGGTCTATTCTATTCTATTCTATTCTATTCTATTCTATTCTATTCTATTCTATTCTATTCAGTTGTGAGGTGTTTATCGTGCAAGAAGGAAAAAGCAGTACCTATGAGTTTGCTACCTCCAACCATTATCCTCTTCGTTGCCCATTTAATTCTGAGAAACATAAACAATGTTATCTCCAAAACTAAATTTGAGAAACCGAGACAGTCCCTCTCACATGCACACTGCCTGCCATTATTTTTCTTTTTTGCCTCAGTCAAAAAATATGAAAGCAAGCTTGAACTGCTGAGGAGAGAAGCAGCTGCACTGATGTCAGAGCTTCTCTGAGGCCATTTCCCAACAGGCCTGGAAAAGGATTACACTGTAGCTGGTAACAGTAGGGGATGTTGATTTTCAAATCCCTTTTATTCAGCATTTGTGTCAGTGTTTTCATGGCGTTACCTCTGGGCTGAGCCAAACATAAATCTGTTTTCTGCTGGTCTTCTCATTAGCATGCATGAAAGAAACATTAGCAGAGAGGCCATCAGCACCGAGCGATAGCGGTCCATTTGTATAGCTTTGGGAGGGGAGACAGGAGGCAGGGGGCAGCGGAGTATGACACACAGACCTGGCGATGCTGCTGCTGCAAGCCTGTGCACGGCGCAGTGTCAGGCTGCTGTCTGTGAGGTGGGGCATGTGACAGCCTCTGTGTCAGCAGCACGTATAGGTACTGGAGTTTCAGTCTTGGAAGCCAGGGGAGGTCTAGCATCCATTTGTGAAACAAATTTTATTTCATGGCAGATTTGTCATCTGCTTCTACACTCAAAGCCAGAGAAGAAGCCATGTGGTTTTTCTTCATTTTTTTCAGTCAGTGCCTCAAAACAGCCCCACGAGAAGGAGGTCCCAGATTTTTTAACTTTACCACTTCCATGGTGGATGAGTTCTGTATTTAAAACACACAGATGGCCTGGCCCCTCAAAACCAGGCGGGATTATCAGCAAAGCAGGGAACACAAAACAATGTAAGTTCCTCTGCTGTGCCTGCATCAAGAATAGTGAGGCCAGCAGGAGCAGGGAAGTCATTGTGCCCCTGTACTCTGCACTGGTTAGGCCACACCGTGAGTCCTGTGTCCAGTTCTGGGCCCTTCAGTTTAAGAAGGACATTGAGACTCTTGAATGTGTCCAGAGAAGGGCAACGAGGCTGGGGAGAGGCCTTGAGCACAAGCCCTACAAGGAGAGGCTGAGGGAGCTGGGATTGTTTAGCCTGGAGAAGAGGAGGCTCAGGGGAGACCTTCTTGCTGTCTACAACTACCTGAATGGTGGGTGTAGCCAGGAGGAAGTTGGTCTCTTCTCTCAAGCAACCAGCACCAGAACAAGAGGACACAGTCTCAAGCTATGCCAGGGGAAGTTTAGGCTGGAGGTGAGGAGAAAGTTCTTCACTGAGAGAGTCATTCACCATTGGAATGTGCTGCCCAGGGAGGTGGTGGAGTCACCATCCCTGGAGGTGTTCAAGAGGGGATTGGACGTGGCACTTGGTGCCATGGTTTAGTCATGAGGTCTGTGGTGACAGGTTGGACTTGATGATCTTTGAGGTCTCTTCCAACCTTGGTGATTCTGTGATTCGGTGCAAAATGCACTATGCTGAAGAAATGCTGCTTCATAACATAGCTATATAATCTATGGCTATAGCTATATAATCTATAGCTATATATCATAGCTATATAATCTCTAGCCATAGATTCCTGTGGAATCTTAGGCACATGTGAACACCAGCTTCACGTCAGGAGTTGTGCTAAAGAAGAAATGTTTCACATGTGCCTGTAACCGTGGTGACTGGACTTCCTCTTTTCATCCAGCAACGCTGCTGCCAGCAAGGCATTGTACCAGACTCTGCAGCAGATATCATATCACTAATGACACTGGAAGGCTGAGAAACTGCTGTCTATCAGCAACATCCCTTGTGTTATATTAATGACATGTACCAGAAGCAACGAAGGAAGATTGTTGCCTTGGTCCCATCTGGGTCCTGTGCTAGGGAAGCAGAAAATGATGTTTTTGGGGGGGGGAGAAACATTTGGTGATCCAGCCAAGTTTTTAGGGTTTTATTTTTTACATATGCCACAGCATCAAGCCCTGGCTGCTTTCTGATTTTTCTCAAATACTTTGGGAAATGTTCTGGTGAAGAAACAATGTGTATTGCAAAGGACATTGCTTGGACATGTTCTGGTTTTGCCAAGACAGAATCCCAGGCCAGCCATGGGCTGAAGGCCATCAGCAGTTCTGAGTCAGCCAGAAGGGCTGACTGGAGTTGTCTACAGGTGTACCCCAGGCCATGAGCAGTACACTCAGCATAAAGGAGGAACTTTGGTAAGGAGGGGAACCTTCTGCTTGGGTTCCTCCTCACCCTGTTCTTCCTTCACCTGCTTGAGGACTGCCTTCCTGTTTAGTGACTGCTGTACCTCTGCTGAGCTGGGTATAAGTTTGTTTACTTTGTACTGACTTCAGTATCAATCTGGCTATTCTGCTGGATTTGCTTTCATTTCACCCTGTGGGTCTTACTTCTCGTTTCCACTGGGGAGGAGTCACTGGGTGATAGATTAACTGCTAGACTTTGGCCCTAGATATGGGCTAAATGCAGACAATGTGGAAAGGGCAATGTTTTCCTCCACAAATGACCTGAGCATATGGAAGTGGAAAGCTCTACAGTGAAGTAGGAGTTTGTATATTGATGGAAAATATGTGAGATCCAGCATCTCCACTCACAGGTTTCACTCAGCTTGTCTGGAAGACCAATGCAAAGCCTCCTACCTGAATCCTAGTGACTTTGTAACTTTAGGGACCTTGAAAAGAGATGATGAAACATGATGCTAGAGCATCCCTACAGATCCCTTCAGTACTGTAAGTAACACTAAAGTACTCCATTAAGCTGAGGCCAGGACAATCTGTCAAAGAGCTGGCAGCTTCTTTGTTCAACCTCTGCCAGTGAGAAACACTGAGCACCTTGGAGGTGTGAGGGCTGTAATTTAAGTTTCTTGATCCCAATGCCAAGGCTTGAGGCTTTCTCCATAATAATGCCACCAACATGTGCCAAAGAGTAAGTATCTCATAATTCAGAGTGCACTTCTAAAAGCAGACAGGTCTGACACTGGACATGTCTGTCTCGGTGTTACTGGCTGCAGAAACTGGCCCAACTTAGCACACTGAGCCAGTGGGTTTGGATGTAACTATCTTTCATCAGCTAGTTTAATTGACCTTCTGTGGTGAAGACACAGCACACAACCTGTTTTGTTTTTCACTGCACAAATCAGCAGAGTTTATCTCCTCTGTCCACAGGTTGAGCATACAGCCCTACTCTTCAATACATGAACAGGTTCTCAGCTACCTTACACTCAGAAAGACAAATTCTTCCAGCATAGCTATGCTGTATTTTGTGGGTACAGTGTTAGAATAGAATAGAATAGAATAGAATAGGATAGGATAGAAATAACCAGGTTGGAAGGGACCTTTGAGATCATCGAGTCCAACCTATCACCCAACACCAACAGTGGTACCATCTCATTCAGCTGCATTGTGTTAGCTCTACGTGATTTAGACACCCACAAGGTCAGGGCTCACCAAGGAAGCAGCTCTTCCTAAACATCTGCAATCCCAGTCAAGGGCCAAAGTTTAAAAGAGGCACTAAGCAGCTTAACATCCTTGAACAGCAGAGGTTTGGTGCTTTGCTGGTAGCCTGTGTAACCAAAATGAGTGGTAGGCTAGCAAGAAACATCTGTGGCACCTGACTTTAGGCATGGAAAGTCCACTTTGTGACTCGTGCTTGGTCTTCTGGGTTTGTTGTTTGATTTTATTTTAACTCTGCTTTGGGATCTTCAAACTGGAAATGTTTGGCTGCAACCTGTAGTACCTAGCAAGTGAAGTTTCACATGATACCTTCATAGGAAGATCTAAACTCTTCACTTTTGTGCTCACTTAGAATACTGCTGCTGGCACACCTGTATGCATAGTGGGAGTTGTTTATCTGGAGGGTGGGGAATAAATTCTTGATTCACCAAGAAATACATCTGGCTTGGTTGGTATTGGATTTCTGGGTTTCCTTTCCTAGCTGACTATTTTCTGTTTCCTGCATCCTAGTGAAATATCAATCTGCTTGCAATGCAATGTGTAAATCTTCAGTGAAAAATTAATAACTCTCTGTTAATCAAAACAGAAACAAAAATACCTCTTCTAATATTAATGTTTGTGGTCTACCTCCCGCATACCCCTCCTCCTGGGTCTAATTGCTGGTGCTAACAGTGCCATCTCTTGCACGAAACCTAAAATGGCGTTTCAGATGGTTTATAGTCATGGTGATTCCTGTAGCACTCCCATAAAGCACTGGTACTATCAAATCCATTGTCTAGCTACACTTTGCCTTCCTCTTCAACCAAATATGAACTTTTTTGCCAGTTCTTAATCTGAAATTTTACTGTCTTAAGCATTGTTGAGTAAGTGTGTTCTGCTTCAGAAGTATCTGTGCTGCAAGGTGAGCAACATGGCTTCCTATAGAACTTCATGGAGAATTTCAGAGTAGGGGAAGATGGCACTGTATAAATAACAATTATTTACTACAAACATCTTCCAAAGAACCAAAGAGAGATTGCTGCTTGCAACTGATCAACCTCCATAAAAAGGGAGATCCTCATTTTGTAGCCAGGTGGGAGTTGGTCTCTTCTCCCAGGCAACCAGCAGCAGAACAAGAGGACACAATCTCAAGCTACACCAGGGGAGGTTTAGGATGGATGTTAGAAAGAAGTTCTTCATACAGAGAGAGATTGCCCATTGGAATGGGATGCCCAGGGGGGTGGTGGAGTCACCATCCCTGGAGGTGTTTAGGAAGAGACTGGAAGGGGTGCTTGGTGCCATGGTTTGGTGATAGGTTGGACTTGATGATCTCTAAGGTCTTTTCCAACCTGGTTAATTCTACTCTATTCTATTCTATTCTATTCTATTCTATTCTATTCTATTCTATTCTATGCAAACTTCTAGAACTATGATAAAAGCTGAGACAAAGTGAAAACAATATGTAAGGAGATGTTACTAAATGGGAAACTACAGTGGGCTGGTGTGTTAGATATTCACTGAGAGCACAGCCTTTGAAATGTGCTTCAGCCGTAAGCTGCTGATGTCCTTTTTGTTTGCAAGTGTTAGTTAATAACACAAGATGTCAATATTGGAATCAGCAGAAGGAACCAATGGCCAAGCCTGTGCTTTAGTCACCAGACCATGTGGCTCACTGCTGTGCAGAGTGAGAGCCCATAAGGATGTGGGAGCTGCACTGCTTTGTTGCCATGGTCCTTAGCGTAGAGCACAGATTCCTGGCTTAGGTTTAGGCTCCTTGTGCAACATCTGAGGCAAGATAAATGTCATGGAAAGACACCTACAGAATCCCACTTGTTAAATAAGGGCACAACTTGGGGTTAGCAGGCAACTGCCAAAACCTAGGCAACTGGAAAGTACTACAGTAAGCAAGTCCTGCCCCCTGCCCACACAATCATCGGCTCCTTTAGGACCCACAGCTCTGTGAGCAGGATTTGACTATATGGGCATACCAGCAAGGATGCCACATTGTGGAGGCTCCTCCTTGGGAAGCTTGCTGCTGCCTCTGTAGCGAGCGTGTAGCTTCTGCACATGTGTTGGCTTTAGAGCTGGGATGGTTTGCCTCAGTTCAGGAAACAAAAATGTATCAGGGGAAGAGAAGAGAAAAGAAAAACCAAAAGCAGTTAAAAAATGCATTTGAAAGGAAATGCAAACAACTGCCCCATGGCCCTGGAGAAGACAGTCCCTCTTATTACTGAGGGACAAATAAGTTGTGACAGAGGGTAGGACCCGTTTTACAAGTGCATTGCTGTCAGAACTCTGGTGATGACAGGTCTGTGTTGCTGTATCTGTCAAAGGAGTAAGCAAGAAGACTTTCTCTAGAAGAATAGCCCCCTGGTCACAGTAGTTGTGTGTGACACTGGGGAGTCCAGGCTCTAAGGGTACATGCAGAATCTCACTGAATCTCTTTGGAAAAGACCCTTAAGATCATCAAGTCCAACCATCAACCCACCACCACCATGGTCATAAAACCACATCCCAAAGCACCATGTCTACACGTTTTTTGAACACCTGCAGGGATGGTAACGCCACTGTTCCAATGCCTGACCACTCTTGCAGTAAAGATTTTTTTCCTAATATCCAACCTAAACCTCTCCAGGAGCAACTTGAGACCATTTCCTCTTGTTCTGTCATTTCCTCTTGTTCTATCATGTCATACTACAGAGATGAGGAGAGCAATGAGGTCTCCCATCAGCCTCCTCTTCTTGAGACTAAGCAATCCCAGTTTCTTTAACTGCTCCTCATAAGACTTCTTCTCCTACTACTTGTTCTACCTACTACTTCAGCTTCCATTAGGATGAGGTAGGAGCTCAGTGCAGACATGCTGCCATTAGACAGACAGAAGGGAAGGTAATCTTGGAAATCCATTATGTGCTGGTTCAAGCATCACCTATGTAGGAATGTAGTGTGGTGTTCTCATTCCTCATCATCTCTGTGAAAAAGATTGGGGTCTTTGGAGTTTATTTTGCCCATGGCTTTGTAAAAGCAGCACTGTGAGCATCCCAGTTTTGGAAAACTGGGCTAAAGGGACCTATGGACTTCTGGAGGGAAGAGGCCTGCAGTCTTGGTGATGGAGTAGTTGGGGTGTGATGGGAAAGGAGATTAAAGATATTGAATTGCATTTTTAGACCTATGCACTTGTCTCTAATCCCAAGTCTCTGTATTTCAACCCTTCTAGCAAGTATTTTACTGTTGTTCTGTGTCCTGCCAAAAGCTTATCGGATTTTAATGTGCCTTCCTGTGGTTTGCATGAACCAGGTCCCTTTAGCATTTAGAAGAGACACAGGAAAGCTACTGATCCCCTTTGCTTTCAGCACACCAAACATCTTTGCTTCCTACTGAAAGAAGTCTGAGAGCAGCAAATCTCAATGGCATCCTGGCATGCATCAAGAATAGTGTGGCCAGCAGGAGCAGGGAAGTCATTGTGCCCATGTACGCTGCACTGGTTAGGCCACACCTTGAGTTCTGGGCCCCTCAGTTTAAGAAGGACATTGAGACACTTGAACGTGTCCAGAGAAGGGCAACGAGGCTGGGGAGAGGCCTTGAGCACAGCCTTATGAGGAGAGGCTGAGGGAGCTGGGGTTGTTTAGCCTGGAGAAGAGGAGGCTCAGGGGAGACCTTATTGCTGTCTACAACTACCTGAAGGGTGGTTGTAGCCAGGAGGGGCTTGGTCTCTTCTCCCAAGCAACCAGCACCAGAACAAGAGGACAGAGACTCAACCTGCACCAGGGGAAGTTTAGGCTGGAGGTGAGGAGAAAGTTCTTCCCAGAGAGAGTTGTTAGCCATTGGAATGTGCTGCCCAGGGAGGTGGTGGAGTCGCCATCCCTGGAGGTGTTCAAGAGGGGATTGGTTGTGGCACTTGGTGCCATGGTTTAGTCATGAGGTCTGTCGACAGGTTGGACTTGATGGTCTGTGGAGAGGTTGGACTTGATGATCTTTGAGGTCTCTGCCAACCTTGGTGATTCTGTGATTCTGTGATATCAGACAACCTCTGCTCTGACCATTGCCATAATCAGTGCAAAAATTAATTACTGGGTGTGATGTGCCTTGCTCATCCCTCTGCTAAAAGCAGTCAGGATTTTGGTAAAGAAAAATATCTGAGCGCATGGTCCTCCCTCCCCTAGGAACACAGAGCACATCCAGCAACCTCTGTGGCCCTGGAAGGCACAGGCTGTGGAAACAGCAATATTTCTGCTCATACTCAGCTTCTCAAGAGACCAAGGTCTGAATGCTCCTGTCTGCTTTTCAGTCAGCAGTCACTTCTTCAAAAGGTCAATAGATCAAGTCAAGCTTTTGCTAAATTCTCATTTCATGGTTTCCAGTTCAGTGCCGGGTTTGTTATACAGTGACTGCAGATATTTTTTCTCTTCATGCTTGGAACCAGCATCCAATGTCACTGTGACAGTGACACTGAGAGCCAAGTCAAATAAAAGTGGAAGTGTAGAACGTGCTCACATGCTGCTTGCTTACTGTTGGGACCATAGCTAGGTGTGGTGAAAGTGTGACAGTATGAGCTAGCTTGGCTGCTGGGCATGCAGTCCAATGACTAGGACGTTTCTATCCACAATAGTATCTTTTCACTGCTCTTTTGATCCCCCCCAGCTATCTGGATTTTACTGATATGGGCATGGTGGTACAAATTCTGCTAATCTTAACTTTGCCAACTAGACACTGACCCTAATGACAGTGGGGGACAGTGTGCCAAACACAGTCTGATAAATGCCAATTTTACTGGCTCTCACCTCCTTATTTTCAGGGCCTAAGTCCTTCTGTGTGGTTTATGGAATGGTTGGACTGAATGAGGGAGATCACTTGGTAAACTACACAGTATTTGAGTCTTTCAGTGCACAGTGGCTCAGCTTGATTTGTCTTTGAAATTGTTCTAGTCAAAATGGTGGAAGCACTTGCAAGCTCAAATACAGCAGCACTCAAACTGCAGATTAGGAACTTTTAATAATACCTCCATTTTCTTCTGTCTGGTAGAATAATTAATCCTATGTAGCTTTAAAGGATCTCAAAGCATTATCTAAAGGAGGTACTCCAATTTTTTCAAGTAAGGCTTGTAGAAGGATAGTGGTGGTGTGTGCCAGGTTAGTAGCAGAGCTGGCAATAAGACCTACTTCTCTTGCACAGTGATGTAATATTCTAAGCACTAGATCAAGCCCTCATATCTTGCTGTAGCAAATTCATCTTCAGTGAGCAACCTTCATCCTAAAAGGTTTGCAACAATATAAATAATGTGCTGTATTAGGAGTGTAAATCAAGTGCCATTTGCTTCAAATTTTCAAGTAAAACCTTCTGCTTTTTTCCCAGTATAATCTAAAAGAGCTTTATTGATGTCCTGTCTACCATCTGTTTTTCATATGAACCTTGTGACTCCTAGTCTTTCAAGCTTGTTAATTAGGCCAATGAGAAGCACATCACAGGAGCTCTGAAATGAAATGCTGGTGACACATCTTTGCCAACATGGGCTTGTTCTTTTTTCCCCAGTCTCCAAGTGAGTGCTGCTTCCCTGGATTGGGAGCCCCTCTGTGATCAATCCCTTGCTTTCCTCAGGCAAACAGAGCAGCACTAGCTATATGCATTTTCTCTTGTCTTCTCACCTGGTGTAGGAGGAACCTGGACAAGAGAAGCTTTTGTGTATTTTCTCCCTTGCTGCAGCACAGACTGAGTTTTTCTAACTGCACCACACCTCCGTTGAGCTCATCAGGAGCTCAGTGCTTGAAGGCTGCCAGACGCACAGACAGCGTGGGCACCAGTGTGGGCTTCCCTGGGCATCCATCTCCACGGATTATGCAGATAGCTGTTTGGAGGAGATGCAGTCGTAGGCAAAAGAGCCCCCCATTTGGTACATGAGCCACTGTGAAATGTTGGAGTCTTCTATTTCCATTTACCGGCTGCTCTTCCTGAAGTTCAGTTTTGGTATTACTTATGCTTTAATATAAAACAGTCATAAAAATGTGGAGCACCCATCCACTTGGTCTTCTCTTCACACACATTCCTACCCAACCTCATCTAGAAGTATCTGCTTGAGCAAGGGAATTGGACTAGGCGTTCTCCAGAGGTCCTTTCCAACCCCTGCCATTCTGTGATGCTATAATTCTGCTTCCTCTCCCCCATCACCCTGTAAGCCTCTACTCTTTGAAATGAAAATGCAGTTGCCTTTCCTGCTGTGCCACCACCTGGGGAGAGATGTTTGTTACCAGGAGACTGCCACGCCTTCTTGCTGGGATAATGGCAGGCATGGGCAGCTAGAAATGGCACACCAAGAACCAACTTGGGTTTTATTTATGGCTGTGTGATAAATGGTCTCCAGCAACTCCAACGTGTAAATCGGTTGATATCTCTATAAACAGACACACAAAGTCTTAAAATTAATGTCTCTTCTAAAATGCCATCTGATAAAGCACTCCTTTTCCTAGAAAGAGATCTGTGGCCAGACAGCTCCTTCCTCCTCTGCTGTTCCAGCTGAGGGAGAATGCTGCCCTCTCTTGGCTACCAAGGCAAGTTCTGTTTGCCACCAGAAACTACCCGACAGCAGTTAGTGTTTCTGGCCATTAAAAGGCCACCATTGCCTATACCTGCAAGAGATGGTGATTTGCAGGAAGCCTGAGCTGTAGCATCAGGGCATAGATTCCAGGATGCTGAATATTGTGGTCTAGGCAGGTCATAGACTCATAGAATCAATAAGGTTGGAAAAGACCTCAAAGATCGTGAAGTCTAACCTGTCACCACAGACCTCGTGACTACTGGAACATGGCACCAAGTGCCATGACCAAGTCCCTCTTGAACACCCCCAGGGATGGTGACTCCACCACCTCCCTGGGCAGCACATTCCAATGGCTAACAACTCTCACTGTGAAGAACTTTCCTCTCACCTCAAGTCTAAACTTCCCCTGGCGCAGCTTGACACTGTGTCCTCTTGTTCTGTGCTATGTTGTGTTGAGCTGCTGGCAGGGTATGGTACCCAACCACCACCCATCCAGAGTGGTCAATTTAGATCCATTTATGAAGGAAATACTGTCCTTTGTTCTTTGGTGGGGTGAGTCTCTGTATCTTCCACTTAGAAATGCCTGGGCTGAAATCTGTGCCCAGAGCCAGGACAAAGGTTACATCAGCTCAGTTTTCTTCCTACAGGTGGGCACAGGAGTTGAGACTCAGCTCAGGTCTAGCAGAAATGCTTGTATTGTCTTTTTAGACTGAATGTGCAGTGTTAGGGCTGGGTTTATGTCCTATGTCTTCCTCCAGTGACTTCAAGAATGGGCTGCTGAGTGCAGGTGTTACACAGAACAGGAGAAGTTGCTCTGCCATGTGTTTAGACACAGTGTTGGGACTTACCATGGATTTATTACCTGGAAAGCTGCTCTACCTTCCACTTTTCCTCACTCAGCAATCTTTTCTTACTCAGCCATTTGGGATCTGCTTAACACTCCCTGATTTCCCTCCTAAGTAACTGCCTTCTACAACTTCTTTGCCTTACAAAGAGTAGAAGTCAATCAGGATGGTTTGAACACTGCTTTGCTCTTTCCCTCCTTCTTGCTTTGAGCTGTTCTCACAACCATCATCCCTTCAACACCAGATGAAGAGTGCAGATCCCTTTAGAATTGTTTTCTCTCCAAAAAGCACAGTTGCTAAATGAGTTGAAGCCTTATCTTTGGGGACAGAGTGGGGTAGACTGGCACAGTTAAGAGCTGGCTAAAGCTAGTTTTCTCACTAGTTGTGATCAGCACTTATAGGTCTGTCCAGAACCCTCTGTGAGTGGACAAAACAGGTTCAAATGTGAGACAAAGCTATCAAAATTACTTACTCCTCTCTCCCAACTTGCAGTTAGATGCAGTTTTGCCTTGGTGAGGTGTGCTGATTCTGAGTACCCCTAGCATCTTGTGGAATAAAAATGTCCTTGGCTTCATACTGGAAAGCCTTGTGTGCTACCTGAAAGTCCCAAATTAGTATTAACACATCAAGAAAGCACCTTCTCTTCCAGACAATCCCCCAAAGTGATACAGACAACAGATCAAAGCTTGTACTGGGGAAATGGCTGTAAAATTTACTGTTAAACTCTGAGTAAGATTGAGGAACATAGGAGCTGTAGCCCATGTGCTGCAGAACGCAACTGGTCTTTGGCTTCAGTGCTACCTCTGTGGACTCAAGAGCAAGAAGCAGTAGTGGATAACTAAACATGAAGAAGGCTTTCCTAGAGGAGATGGCACAAGAGACTCATGATGGAAGGATGCCATTTTCCACTGCAGAAAGACACAGAAGTTGAAACCCTGAAATTTGGGAGAATACTGTGGAAATTACAATGTCAGCAGCTTGGGGGGCCATGCTTCCTGAATGTGGTGATCCTGGAAGAGCAGTAGCTCAACAATGATTCAAATGAACACTGCCATCTAGTGCACTTCCAACAGTGCATCTCCATACTGTGAAAACAAGGGGATTTGGGTCTGTGTGTGATAGAAGAGAAAAGGGAATGAACAACCCCTTTCTAGCACTCCCATCTACAAAATGGGCTCCCACAAGCTCTCTGGATGCAAGCTTGTCCATGACTTTAGCAATGTCTGATTCTTTACTAGCAGATGAGGGCACATTCACACCCAGACTGTCCATGCCCACAGACTTTCACTGCATGCCAGCAATACTTCTGGTTGTAAGGAAAACTCTCATCTGGGAAATAGAGATGGATGGCACACTCGTTTTAGAGACAGCCTGATGGCCTCTACTCAAGCCAATAATGGAGCAGAAAGTGTCTGCAGCCCTCTCCCTTCATTTTGTCCTAGCACATGAGCTTCCCACATGCCAAGCTTGCAGGGTGGAAAACACCTGGACGTGGCACCATAAAACAGCTGTCTTCCCAGTGGCAGATGCAGCTGCTGGGGGGTCAGCAGGGAATCAGACTTATGTGTGGCAGAATAAACTGTCCTCAAGGAGTCACTCATATTTGTTTTCAGACCTATTAGAAATCCTTCCCTGTTTTCTCAGGGCGAGTCAAAATGATCTGTACAGATACAAGGATGGTTAATTCCACTGGCACTAGGGAGTTCTGTGCTGGGCCCTGCTCATCTGACCTGTTAGTGAATATTCTCCCAGGGAAAGATAACCTAAATAGTTTTTGGATCTGTGGCCTCTTCCATGTAGGAAGATGGGATATCTCTTTCTTCATCTTGTCCATGGAGTAGATAAAAGTTCTTCCAAGATGAATCATGACCTTGTGGGGTTGGGGGGGAGGGGGATTCACAGGGAATTGCTAAGTGTTCATTAGCCTCAGAATGGCTAATTACTTGTAATTCTTGGCAGCAATTCAAATTACAGTTCATTGTCATGTTCATGCCCTGTTGCACAATAGGTGTTGCCTGCAGTTAGAGATTGTTCCTTCTTAGTGTAGGTGTCTTCAGCCACTGGCTACACAGCTAATGGAAAATGGAAGGTGACCAGTTTGGGCTGACAGGAAGTCATAACATCAAAATAGCTGCACTGTGGGGTGGAGGGGTGGGGGTGCAAGCAGGGGACTTAAAAAGTTGTAGATCAAGTAATAGATTGTTCACTTCCCTGTTACTCTCAGTGAAGCATTTCTGCAGAGCTAGGTTTCTGTCTTACTGAGCTCAAATGGGCTGACTTGGTCTTCTGATACTACTGTTTACCTGTGCAAACCTTCAGACTTCTTTGTTTTCAGTGTTAAGAAAAGTACACAACTCATTTGATGAGGGATGAATCAATAATGTGTGAGCATGCTGTGCAGGCTGCTTGCATCCCGACAAAGCTGATAGCTCTGCTCCTACAGTCACACCAGAAGTTATGTGCTTACTTAGCAACAAGAAGCTGATGAATTATTCTGATCCCTCCACTAGATGGGATGCAAGCACCATAATTTCTAAGAACCTGTGGTTAAAATGTGAAGTCTCAACACAGCCTGCTCAATACAACTTGTTCCCATGCCAGTTATTACTAGCTTAGTTCTGGTTCCTATTCATCCAAAAGGGCACAAAAAAGGAAATGATCCAGTGCCCCTGGGACATGATACATAGACTGGAGCTGACATCATCCAGCAATCAGGAAACATGGTGCCCTGCAACCCTCTAGGTCATGTCCTAATGTGAACAGAAACCAGGGAGCAAGCAGAGGCTGAGAGCTGCCACTTCAGTGTTGTGAACAGATGCAACAAGTACTGTTAGATGCCCAGAGAAGGGAGAGAGGCAAGCTTATTTTTGGAAGAAGTAAGAAACTTAACATTTTTATAGATCTCTAACCTTAACATTTGGTGCAATCTTTATTATTGCTAACTCTGGCAAGTCCAAGGCTTTCTATGACAAAATGAAGAGGGACTACCATAGGTATCCAGCTGAGTTTGCCACAGGAAATGACAGGAAGGAGGCTGCAGAGAATAGTTTGGTGGCTTACAAAGGTGCTAGCAGTATTGCAATGACAGAACTCCTGCCAACACATCCTATATGCTTAGACCTTGCACTCAAATTCTCTGTATTCTACTGTGAAATTATCAATTCTACTGATTTTACCTGCAGGTTGGTAAAAGCAGCTTTCAATGATGTTATTGCTGAACTGGAAACACCGAGTGAAGAAAGCTATAAGGACTCTACACTCATCACGCCATGGTTTAGTAGTCATGAGGTCTTGGGTGACAGGCTGGACTTGATGATCTTTGAGGTCTTTTCCAATCTTATTGATTCTATTATTCTATGATTCTATGAACTTGTTATATCATAATCTGACACTATGGACTTCAGACATGCAAGGTGATGGTAAAGGGCAGAATAAAGCACTATAGGATGTGGAAGGCGAAAACACAAAGGGCAACAGGAGAACCCATCTCTGACCACCCTTCCCTCCCCACAAAACCCCTCAGTGTCACTCTGAGAACCACCAAATCTAATTTTTACATTGGATCTCAGATTTTAGGTTCCTGTCCTGTTGGGTTTCTTTGTTGTGGTGGTGGTGGTGGTGGTTTTTTTTTCATGGTTTCGAAGTCAGTAGTAGTTTTACACTCTTTAGTAGTAGTTTTAAACTGGTTTACACAGTTTAAAAGTTAGTATAGCAATGTCCACTATGCTCCTAGTTGTCCTTCTCATTCATCACCTCAGAGTAATGACAGCAGATAGTATGAGTAATGCTCATACTACCATACTCCTCTTTCTTTATGCTTTTAATTTTGTGGGCTGAAGTTAGGAATGTTGTTGTTGCTGCTTTCTCTCGGAGGAAAAAGAGACACAAAGGGAGCAGATAGTTGTCCAAGAACTCTCAGCAAGTCTGTAGCACAAACAAGCAGTATCTGCATGTCCTGGTTCCCAGCCTCTTGAATAATATTGTGCATTATCAGGGTCTTTCATCACCATGAACATCAGAGGAAGCTAGACACTGTCTCTTTAGAAAACCTCTTGGATTTTTATCTTGACAGTGCAGCAGTCTAGACATTGATTGTGTTGACTCTAATCTTAAAGGTACATTTCTGCTGAAATTAAATGTGAAAATAAATACAACCTTGAGAACATTAGGTCATGTGCTATATTTTTATATTCAGGTTTGTTTAATCTTTTCAGCTTTCAGAATGCCAAACATCTTTGTCCTGACACCACTCAGACAGGGTTCATGTACTGTCAATCCAAACTGGACAGCTGAGTAGAAGGCAAGGGGAGCTTGTGTGGTCTAGGAAGGTGTGAGCAATAAGTAAGGATTCCAGTATAAGCATGAGTTGATTAGCAGTGAAATGATTATATGCTTTGTAATTTAATGCCCAGCATTATGTTCCAGAGTTAATGTTCCCTGGAGAGGAACTAAACACTTGTAATTCCCCACAAGCTAAAGCCTCAAAGGCCACAGATGCAGTCAGGCAGTAGTGCACCAGGTATGTTCAGCTAATGCTTTCAGTGCTTCCTTAGTAACCCAAAAGACTTGCATTCTGAAGCACAAGTTCATGATCTTCGAGGTCTTTTCCAACATTAATGATTCTACGATTCTGGTACCGCTTTATTTATCCTTAACAGTGCACACTGTAACTACTTTAACCATTGTTCCTTTGAACAACACCTGGGTATGAATACCCTGAGAGCATTGTCATATACTAGACACTGCAGGCAAGGCAAAATCTCTTTTGTTCTGTGGCTATGTTTTGCCACCCAGTGTAAATTCCATAGAAAAACACTCAGTTTTCTTGGCATATAAAAACATTCTCATCTCTGCATGACAAAGAAATATCAGAGGCTCATAAATGTAGGTACAGATCTCCTGGTCATCCCTTTGATGTGCAGATATTGTTCAGTTTTCAGCAACAAACCCAACAACTGAAAGGGCAACTCCAATGTCTAGTATGTGCCTCTGCTGTAGCATTTTCTCACCCCATTACTTTAGAGTACACTTGCTGTTTGTCACCCCATCGTCCTTCTCAGAAAGTTCGCAGGTTGCCTTTGTGTGCTGCTATCCTGGTTATTGCCGCTTGTCTCGTGTGTATTATTCATGGTGTTAGCAAATGTGGCTTTCATGTTTTGCTAGTGTTGGCACAATTCTTAAGGGAACAGCTTTGTACTCCCATTGCAGGCTCCTCTTGGATCAGACACTATCATCCTTGCCTGTGGTGATGGACCAGTCAAGACAGATGCTGGCCACCTTGCCCGTTGGTATTATTTCTCTAGTAGTGAGGTTCAGAAACTATATTCCACAATGAAGTCCACATTTAACAGACAGTAACAAACAGATAGATCCCACCCACAGAGAGCTCACTGCCTGGGGTTATGGAAAAAATATATCAAGTGGAGGTCAAAGAATAGTAAAGGGTAACAATGCAACACCAGCCATCCTGTTTCCCATGGGCCTCTTGCCTCAGGGGTAACAGTCAACCTTGCCTACATGGGACCAGCTGTCTCTTACTTAATACATATATACACACACATGCACACACACGCAGGCTGTGCATAAATTAAACAGTCCTTAGAGTGGTAACAAACAGCAAATGCTAAATTCAAGCCAGATGTGACCCAGTCCCTTGACACCAACAAGCAGCTTCATGCTGGATGTCCATGCTGTTGGAGGCAACTTGGAAAGCAGAACTGATGGGAAGAGTCCAGCACTTGAAACCCAGTGGGCCTCTCCAAGGTCTCACCTTTTTTTCCAGCTTGTGGGTCTTCCTGGACCCAGGCTGTCATCCAGCAGGGAGAGTGGCTGTTCTGATGTCCTTGTGCTTTGCTTAAACACCATACTACTCAGAAGAAAGAAAAGGAGGGAGAGAGTTATGTCCATGATGTGTTCATACTAGGATGTGTTCCTCTTAGATGTTTGGAAAACAAAGGCATGTAAACATTCAGAGCCTGACCATCTAGAGAATTGCCTAATGTAGAATTTGGGTCACATAACCAGTGTAGTAGATGAACAACTCACCCAGAGAAAGCATGAGTGGTCTTGGTGCTCAGAGTGAACATCTGTGGGAAAAGAACCTTCAGAATGGATTTGTGGATTAGGAAGTACTTCGTGAACAGCTTTCAAACCTGCCCTTGGAACGATACTTCTTTTAATTTCAAGAGCCTGCTGCTTCTGAATTTATTCCCATCTGATTCAGCTAGGAATTGCATCAGCATCCCCACTATTATTACTAAATAAAATCCTGTTTGAGTTTCAGTCCATAAAGTTTGATCAAATGAGTTTTACCATTGCTGTCTAAACATTTCATCTGGTTAATGTCTAACTGCAAGTACTTTTAATATTTGTACTGACTAAATTATTCGGAGAGAAGCTACTGATCACAGGCCAAATGCTGATGTCATTTACACCAACAATTAGCCCAACGTTGCTCAACTCTCAGGTGCTGCCAGGGTTTGAGGCTCTGGGTGTCCTCCCAGGGTTCTCCCAACAGATGGCAGCCTCTTGACTTCTCTTGTTGGCCTCCAGGATTTTAGGTAAAAAGGCAGTTTTGCCCGGAACACGAAAAGATTTTCGTCCTTCTGGAGTTAACCTTTGCCTGTCAGACTGATGGTGGTAAGGGAAAGAAACCACTCGCTGAAGCCCAGAGAAACAGAGGGGTGGATTTCACATTAATACATAAAATAACAGGGACAAGTTCACAGTCAATATATCAAAAAATAGCTGTCAGAAAAGTCTGAGTCAAAAGTATTGTGAAATCTTCACAGAAAAAGGAAGCAAGCCCAGCGAAACTCCTCCTCTATAGCATGTTTTGGGGCACAGCCACGGCTCACAAACACTTTTTAGAGACTCAAAAAAACTTCTGTGACTGGCTAAAAATAAGCCATGGAGCCTTGGCACCTTTCATGCAGATTTTGTGAAGCCCTGTTTACACTGGGGAATTCAGGCTCAACAGCCCTACAAGGTTAAGATCTAAAAGGCTTTTATAGACCTCAGAAAGTGAGGCACCAAAGGTGGTCTGCACACAATATAGCACTAGATATAAGTATTTTGGTGAGGGGTGAGTAAACTCCCCACTGTGCCAGCAGTTGTAATGGTACAGAGGTATGTCACTGTGGCTAGATTATTTTTTTCCCAATGTGAACATACTATTCTGATAAAAGCACTTGAATACCAATCTAGTTGGATTAACACTAAAGAGTTTGTACGGCTTTACTCAACTGGTACAGTTAAAGCACTCAACTGGTACAGCTACAGCACTCAACTGGTACAGCTACAGCACTCTGTCATGCAGAGGAGGGCAATGAAGCTGGTGAAGGGCCTGGAGAATAAATCTTATGAAGAGCAACTGAAGGAGCTAGGGCTGTTGAGTCTGAGAAAGAGAAGGCTGAAGGGGGACCTCATCACTCTCTACAACTATCTGAAAGGGCATCGTGGAGAGGCTGGAGCTGGTCTCTTCTCACAGGTAATTAGTGATAGAACAAGAGGGAATGGCCTCAAGCTGCAACTGGGTAGGTTTAGACTGGACATTAGGAAAAAAAAAATTCACAGAAAAGAGTGGTCAGACATTGGAATGTGCTGTGCAGGGAGGTGGCTGAGTCACCAACCCTGGGTGTGTTTAAAGGTCATTTGGATTGGGAATATGGTTTAGGGGTGAACCTTGTAGAGTTGGGTTATCGGTTGGACTGGGTGGTCCTGAGGGTCTTTTCCAACCTGAATGTTTCTGTGATTCTGTGATAAGGACTAAGTATCTTACACAAATATATGGAGCAAGCAAATAGCTGATAGAGGAGTATTACACAGCAGTCTTCCTTCCCAAGCTGCTTTTTTGAATTGCTAGAAACTGTTCTCTTAACATTTCTTCTCACTCAAGAGTAACATTAAGCATCATTGTTTGTCAGAATGTCATGGTTTAAAAAGAGATGCCACACTCTTATTTATACAACCAAGCGAAACAAAATGCTCAGAATTATTTGTCTCCTCTGTCTTTCTCCCAGTGATACCCAGCATTTTTTTGTGTGTTTCTAGAGCGGTGAGTTTCAGCAGTGTTTTCAGTTGGGCCTGACAAAATACAGACGTTTGTGTAGAATTACTTGTGGTAATATTTGGGTTTGGTTTTTTACACTTATTACCCAATGGTCATCCCAAATGAATAGGTTAAAAAAAACAAACAAACAAACGACCAAAACCTAAGCAAACCACAACCAAAACCCCAAACAAACCAAAGAACCAAAACAAAACCCCAGACAAAACAACTTTTACACAAAGAACAGTATATCCAGCTGTCAGATGGAAGTGTGGCAGTGGCTTGACAGTGTATGTTTAACTACTTCTAATACATAAGGTATTAGAAATTATTCTGTCCCTCAGAGATTTCATGAAGCCTTGGATCTCAGGTTTCCTCTCCCTGTAGGTGTGAGACTTAAGCTACTGAGTCCTGCAATGGAGGCAGCCCTAATAAGAGGCCAACATAGTGGAATGTTGTCCCTGAAGGGTCTAACGCAGGAGGTGAGGAGCAAAGGAAAAGGAGAAAAGGTGGAGCTGTGCATGCAGTATTGTCCAGCATCCTAATGGGACAGGCAGTAATACCAAATGAAAAGGCAATGGGCCTTTATGGAGGAAGTGGTAAGGAAAGCCCACAGCTGGACCTCATGTGAAGACCATGTTTTAGCTGTTGTTGCTCTCTGTTCAAGATGCTTTATTTCTGTGACTCTGTGTCCCTATCTGAGCCACCACATACCTCCCTGTTGTAGCAGTTCAGGTAACAGAACAAGGGGACACAGTCTCAAGCTGCGCTAGGGGAGGTTTAGACTCGAGGTGAGGAGAAAGTTCTTCACCGAGTGAGTCATTTGTCATTGGAACGTGCTGTCCAGGGAGGTGGTGGAGTCGCCATCCCTGGAGGTGTTCAAGAGGAGATTGGACGTGGCCCTTGGTGCCATGGTCTAGTCATGAGGTCTGTGGAGACAGGTTGGACTCAATGATCCTCGAGGTCTCTTCCAACCTTAGTTATACTCTGATACTGTGATACTGTAACATTTGCCTCTATTATCCTGTTCAGATCTGCCTTTGTGAGTTGTCTTCTCCACACATTACACCAAAGTTTGTCTTCCTTGCTCACCACCAAAGAGTTTTATAGACAACCTGGTCTGGCCATGGAATTGGTTTCTCCAAGGAGAATAACAGACTAAGCCTGCAGAGCACTGGTGATAGAAGGGTCGCTAGAGGCAGCTAGGGCAAGCACACTCTAATCTTCACTCAACCAGACTGAACAATTTCAAAACAGTCAGCAAGCCCAAATGAAATATTTCTGAAGTTCAGAATATTTTATTATCTTTAAAAACTTCCCTTTCTGTGAAAAGCTCCTCCACTAATTCAGTATTTTGGGACAAAAATTAATTTTGAATTATCTGGATTTCCCTTGGGAAGGAAATTCTGCTTTTCAATGAGTTAGAAGTGATGTATCTTAAAATTCCCAGGCAACAATCTCATATTGGTATTTTTAATTCTGAGGACCATTCCCATGAGTTTCTAGTATTTTTAAAGTAGGTCAAATTTTGAACACAAAAAAAAACCTTAGGAGTTATGCCCCTTTCATCTTTTCTTAGGAGCAGTAAGCCTTTTTGGTATTATTGCTGCTTTAAATATTAAGCAGGAAGCAAATTACATTTCCAGTCATTAAAGTACAATAGAAGAACTCTATTGTCTGAAGCTGCGCAATATTAGGTCAGATCATCACAAAATGCTCAAAAAATGAAGTCATGTTGAAAGAATGCAATAAATTAGACTTTTATGCTTTCACTACGAGCTCTGCTTGATGAGAGATTACTTCTTCATTCCTGTCAACTAAGGTAGGAAATTCAGGCCCCAAAACTTGAACTCTGTAAGCAACTATATGGAATTTTGATATCCACAGAATGGGTTGGGTTGGAAGGGATCTTAAAAGATCATTTAGTTCCAACCCCTCTGCGTAGGCAGGGACACCTTCCACTACACTAGGTTGCTCAAGGCTGTGTCCAACCTGGCCTTGAACACCTCTAGGGGAAGGGGCATCCACAAACTCCCTGGGCAACCTGTTCAAGTGTCTCATGACCCTCACTGTAAATAATTTCTTCCAGTCTAAATCTACTCTCTTCCAGATTCACAAGCATAAAGTTAACACAAAAATGCAATGCATTTCCATGTTGCTGCTTACAGGATTCTAAGCTCATCAGTCCTTCTACTGTGTGACTAGATACTTTATTTTAAAGGCTTGTCTTCAATGACAAGGTATTTTCTTGCAACTTTGTTTGCTTGAAAGGAGTTGTGCTCTTCAGTGGCTTAGCTCCAGCAGCACAGAGATGTAGAAATATAAAGTGGCCTTTTGTTATTACACTCCTCCAGACAAACCATTGTTCAAAAAGATCATAGAATCACAGAATGGTAAGGTTTAGAAGTGACCTCTGGAGATCATCTAGTCCAATCTCCCTGCCAAAGCAGGATCACCTAGAGCAGGCCATACAGGAACTTGTCCAGACAAAAAGTCTCTAAAGAAGAAGACTCCTCAACCTCTCTGGACAGCCTGTTCCAGGGCTCTGTCACCCTTACAGTAGTTTTTCCTCGTGTTGAGGTGGAACATCCTCTGTTCCAGTTTGTGTCTGCTGCCCCTCGTCCTATCACTGGGCACCACTGCAAAGAGACTTGCTCCTTCTTGACACCCATCCTTCACATATTTGTAAACATTGATCAGATCCCCTCTTAGTCTCTTCTTCTCCAGGTTAAATAGCCTTAGGTCTCTCAGCCTTTCCTCATAAGACAGATGTTCCAGTCTCTTAATCATTCTCATAATTCTCTGTTGGACTCTCTCTGGTATTTTCCTGTCTCTCTTGAATGGGGAAACCCAGAACCGGGCACAATACTCCAGATGTGGTCTCACTAGCACAGAGTAGGGGGGAGAACAACCTCCCTTGACCTGCTTAACACACTCTTCTTAAGGTACCCTGGGATACCATTAGCTTTATTGGCCAAAAGGGCACGTTGCTGTTGCATGGATAACTTATTGTCCAACAGGACTCCTCCTCCATAGATCTGCTAGGACAGACCTGAAAGGTCTTGTGGGGACAGGTGTGGAAAACACTTGACAGTATTTGACACCCAGTATCTGGTAGCCTCCCAAAAGTGGAGTCCTGACCTGTTTCAATCCCTGATTTTACACTAAGCCTGAAAACAAAACCAAGCAGAAGCTGTAAGTTGCTGCTGCTTACAGAGGCAATAAGCTGCCACTGAGCTGACTGATGGTAGCCCAATGGTAGCAGTCCTGACTGCCTTCAGGAAAAGCAGGAGCTGCTGCTGGCTGCTGCTGAAAGACATGTGGAGTTTGTGGTTATTTCTCACAGGTGTTTTGCTTCCAATGTTGCAGTTTTCAGCCTGTCTGAGCAAGGCCGTGTGCTGTTCAAGATCTTCCTGCTTTGCTGTCTTGGGCAACTGTCCAGAGGGTGGTTGGCCTCATCTGTGGTAATTCTAAAAGCATTCAGTATTGGGGATTCTGTGGCCTCAAAGGACTCTGTGCTGAACCCACAAAAGGTTTTCCCAGTATCTGAACTAAAACACTGCTGCAAATGAAAGCTGTTCATTTTTGTCTTGACCCAGTGGATTTGGAGAACAATTTATTTATCTTCCTCACAGTAATTTAACTTAAAGCAAGAACTTTGTACCCTTTCCTCTTCCTTCCCTTTTCTAGACTAAACAAGTCTAGTTCCTCTGCCTCCTTTTTTTTTTTTTAAGGCCATGTTTTCTAAGACTATTTCTCTTGCCACTTCAAACTTTTTAGTCTCTGATGTTCCAAATCTTCTCTAAATGCACTGTCAGAAAACAAAGACAGTATTCTAGCTGACGCCTCCTTGGCACAGGGTATAGAACTATTTCTTCCTGGGGTTGTGTTAAATATGACTCTCCAGTTTGTACACCCTAGAATAAGATTTACCCTTTTTACCTTTGCTTTGTATTTCACTTATGATCTAGCCTGACCACTCAGATCCTCTCCTGTGGTCTTTCTGCCTTGTTAGTCATTCCTCTTCAAAGAGCAGATTCCTTAACTACTTCTATAGGTGATTCCTATTTCTGTACCATGTTTAGCAACTCTACTAAATACCAGGCTGCTCACTGGATCACCAACACAATTTGGTTCATGGTCTAATTGAGTCCTCTGAGAGGTCTGTAGCATTTTGAGCATGATTTCAAACCATACATTTTCAAAGCATGCTCTGTATCCCACAGTTATTAACAATGACATTAAAGGAAGCAGATAGACATCACAGAATCACCAAGGTTGGAAGGGACCTCAAAGATCATCGAGTCCAACCTGTCACCACAGGCCTCATGACTAAACCATGGCACCAAGTGCCACATCCAATCCCCTCTTGAACACCTCCAGGGATGGTGACTCCACCACATCCCTGGGCAGCACATTCCAATGGCTAATGACTCAGTGAAGAACTTTCTCCTCACCTCGAGCCTAAATTTCCCCTGGTGCAGCTTGAGACTGTGTCCTCTCTGGAAGTACTATTCCCTGTTGCATCTGCATATCACCAATAACTTGATGGGTGTCTCTGACAAAGCTGTAATTTCTACTAGGAACTCAACCTCATGATTTGATGTAGACAGTAAATACTGCTCATGAAGAGGAACTGCCTCCTCTGCACCTCTTTAAAACCTCCTGTCCTTCTGCAGTATGTCTTGTAATTATATTTGCTCATATATTCATGACCACCTAGAGCTGTTACCTAGAGTTACTGGCTGGGAGGTATCTGACTTCTAATGGTCACATAATTTCTCACTCAGTAAAATAACTCAGTTAGAGGAGCCTTCAGCTCATGCTCCCTACTTAGAGACTGTGAAAGATTTATGTATATGAAGTGTGCTTAGTTTCACTGTCATGCGCCATTGTTTTGACAGCCCAGATGGAGTCCCAGGTATGACATTATCAAACAGAATATGCCCTGGAGAAATTATTTTTTCTAAGTGTTTTACTTCACACACCATCTCATCTTAAAAATGCAGAACAGGCCACAAGAAAATGAAAAGTTAATGAAAACCTAAATTCAGTGAGGAACCTCCGCATTTGCTTATATTTAAGCAGCTATGCTCTCAGAGCTTAAAATCCAAGTGCTTTACTACTGTGCTGAGTGATATAGGAGTCCTCTGCCTTCTTTTACTTCTTCTTTTTAATTTGTTTACTAATTGCTACCATTACATTAAGAAACAGAGCGAAAAATACCTCCAAAACAGCTAATAGACTGAAAACAAAAAGGGTGTGTCCTAACTGGGGCAACAGAAGGGTGGTGGGGTAACCCACATGAGTGGAATACATACATAGAGGCAGTTTTCCTTGCTCAGGGAAGATAGTAAGGGGAGAAAGAGAGGTGGCCTTGCTGATTAGACACCAGTTCTGAAATCGAATGTGCTAAGTGAGTGAGAGCTGCTAGAAGCCCACGAGACTGATGAGAGTCTGGGCACCCTGTTGATAAGGATCTGCTACAAAAACCAAACTCACAAGGCTGAGAAGTATTTTATAAACAGCTAGCAGAAATCACCCAAGCTGCTGGGAATGGAAGATTCAGTTATAGAGGAGGTCAAACTTGATGGGGCCCCAATCAATCTGGTCTAGTTAAAGATGTCCCTGCTCACTGCAGGGTGGTTGCACAAGATGACCTTTGAGGGTCCCTTCCAACCAGGTGAGTTCTAGGATTCCTGTAAGGTGCATTTCTTGGAAAACAATAGTGACAAGCTTTCTCCCAAGTAACCAGCACCAGGGAGCGAGGAAATGCACTTAAGTTGTGCATTAGAAAAAAAAACTGCTTTCCTGAAAGAGTAGTGAAGTATTGAAATAGGCTGCCCAGGGAGGTGGTAGAGTCACCATCCCTGGAGGTGTTCAAGAAGCATGAAGACATCATGCTTCAGAATATAGTTTAGTGGTCATGGTAACTGGGTTATGCTTGAATTTCAATGATATTAAAGATCTTTCCCAACCTTAATGATTCTATTAAGAGACCAACTGGAAGGGGAGCTGTTCCCCACATGGCTGCAACAGACATAAACACTTGTGATACAGTTGTGGGAGGCAACTTGGATGAGAGTGGTAGCTAAAAATAAGGTGATCCATGCAAAGGGAAGGACAGATAACAACAGGCATAATTAAGATGCTAGGATGAGGGAACTGGAGAATTGTTGTGTTGGATCACATAGGAGTAGTCTGTCAGAAAAAATGGAGGTAATAATCTTAGTCTTCTCCACAGCAATGATAGCCACAAAATCTAAAGCAACTTACTGTACAAGACGGAAAGGTAAGCGGCAAATTTGCTTAAAGCATGAAGTTTATTTGTCCTGAAACAAAAAGAAAGCAGGCAGAAAGAGGAAGGTAGATCAGGAGTTCTAAAAGAACAGTGCAAGCATGCAGTACCACACTCAGGGATGCTGATGACCTGAAATAAAAGGCAGAAGAGGTGTTAGCAATGGTAAAAACTTTATAAATACATTCATGGTAAGAAAACTAAGGAAGGTTTTAGTCTTCTCTTTACTGGCAAGGGATGGAGACTGATCCAGTCAACCGCTCTCAGGTTCCTTCTCAAGGCATGAGTGGTGCAAGCCAACTTTGGGCCTCTGAGCCACCTTGCTTTGAACCTGGCTACAAAGCCAACATGTACAAACGATGACTTCACTGCAAAAATAACCATTGCTTCTGTCTGAGGGAGAGGTACCTGCACCTCACTCCTGAAACTGAGAACCATAGTGCCCAGCACCAAGATGAGGAATCCCTGGTCTACAGCACTCTCGAGATGACTTCTCCGTGGTTCTCAACGTGCAAAGGTGGGATCCGACAGAAAGCAGAGCTCGCAACGAGGGCTGTCCCTGTTGCACAGCCCGGGCAGGAGGAAACATCCCGCCACAGCGCGGGGAAAGCTTCCCTCGGGCGCTCGAGGCTGCGGAAAGGCCTCAGCGCGGTACGCGGGGGATGAGCTCAGCCCCGGCCCCCGCGAGCCGCTCGCCCCGTCGCGAGGAAGGAAACGATTAAGAGTCCCTTCCTCCCACACCCGGCCCGAGACTGGGGCCGGGCCGGCCGGCGGCGCCGCTGCTGCGTGAGGCGGACCCCCAGCGCTCTCGCTGCCTCCGTGTGGCCGTTACCGGCCACCTCCGCCAACACAAAAGGGGTACAACCACCATCCGCCTCCTACACGCACACCCCGACCCCGGGCACTGATCCACCGGCGACACTGGGCGGAGGCGGATGGCAGCACTCCATTGGCCGGCTGGGAGCCAAGCGCGGCCTCTCTGCTGAGCTCCTGATGGCTGAGGTACTTGAAGGCTCCACCCCGATCCTCTTTCCCATTGGTCGGTTCTGCCCTCCAGGCCCCGCCTTGCCCCCCGCCCCTCTGGGGTCATTTAAGTTTATGGGTAAAATAAATAAATAAAGCGGGAAAATAGAAATGCGTAGAAGGCGGGGGGGGGTTGGGGGGTGAGGCGGGCGCGCAACCTAACCTGCTGCCTGAGGGAGGAAGGCATTGCGCGGCGGCCAATCGACTCCCAGCTGCCGGACGGAGTGGCACCGCCCTAGAACCAGTCGAAGCTCTAGTCTAGCGAAATCGGCCGCTATCCTTCTAAACTCCGGCGAATGAGAGGCCGACATCTTTTTGACCAACACTTGCCCCTTCCAATAGGAGAATCGCGTAGCGGGCCGGGGAGCATGGCTTCGCCTATAGAAAATTAGCAATGAGAAGCGAGGAGGGGGGCGAACCCATGTAGGGACGGCAGGGGGCAGGGCTGGCCCAAGAGTGGCGGGGCTTTGAGCCAATGGGAGTAGGCCGGCCGGGCAGTGGGTAGGGGCCGGAGGCCAATGAGGGGGCCGGCGAGGCGGCGGCGGCCGCCTGTGAAAGTGCCGAGCTTGCCGCGTCTGGGGAAGGGAGAAGATGAGAGAGGTACCGCGTTTCCGGGGTCAGCGGGGGGTTAGGGGCGGGGCTGATAGGGGCACCGCCTACCAGGGGCTGGGCTAGCCGTGCCGTACTGTGCGGCTGGCGGGTGGGTTGGTGGTGCAGAACGGGGTTCGGGGTAATGGACGGAGCATTTTGGGGTGCATGAGGTGGGGGTTGGCCCGGACTGCGCTTGGGCTATTGCGGTCCCTCAGCCGCTGTTCTGAGGGGTGCTGTGGGTGAGCTGGGGGACCTACCCCCCCTCCCCCCCCGGCTCCGTTGCGCTCCTGAGGTGTCCCGCTGGGGCTGGACGGGGAGGGAGAGCCCGTACCCAGTGCATCTCTCACCCCACATACCCGCTTCCCTCTGCCGCTTCCCGGAGATTTTGTGCGTCTCGAAAAAAGTTTCGGAGCCGGCGGGGCCATCCCGCGTAGCCGCAGCGCAACTCCCTTGAGAATGCGTGCGGCCGGAGGGAGAGTTGGCACCGACAAGCACACGCACACACCCCCCCTGCTCCTCCTCCTCCTCTCCCCGCGGAAGGGCCGCTGGCCGGGCCACTGGGAAAAGTTGCCAGCGCCCTTCGGCGAACGGCGCGACGGCAAGGCGAGGGCCGCGTCCGCCGGGACGGGGGCGGGAGGTGGCTCGGTGGCAGCCCCCGGGAAGGGAGCGGCGGGGAGGGGAGGTGGTCGGGGTGTGCAAGGTGCTTGGCGGGGCGGCGGGGACGGGCGCTGCCTTGCGGGGAGCAGGTGGGTGGTTGGGCGGCGGGGGAGAGCCGAGCTTGGGAGGAGTTGGTCGTCCTCCGACACCGATGAGCTCAGCTGCTTTTTTATGCCGTCCCTTGGGGCTCGTAGCGAAAATATGGACGTTGATCCTCGCTGAGGTTGGCAGCGCGTTTCTACCTGAGCGAGCCATCGGGATACTTTATATCGCGTCTCCAACAGTGGCTTTAAAAGCAATTAGTCGCCTGTCCTTCCAGTGCCAGGCGTCTGTTTATGCCAAGATGGCAGGGTCTCGTACCCAGGTTTCTTTACTCCTGGCAATAGGGAGTGTTCTCACATTTATCAATCGGAGTACAGAGCTAAAATGAATTTGCTAGTCGTTGCAGCGAGGGAACTAGGAAACGGGCTCCCTTACTGACAGTCTTGTTATCCAGACTTTGCTTCCGTTTGTAGCCGAGTAAGTCTCTTATTTTTCAGGCTAAATGCCTTCTTGTTAGGCTTGTAGTCCTCTTTGCTGAACGGCAGAGGAGAAATTTTGAAAGAGTCACGATCTAGTAAAAGCAACTAATACATAAAGCCAGAAGCTAGATTCTCGGATCAAAGTAATTATTTAGGAGGAAGAAGACGCTCCATAAAACCTGTGACTATTTACAAGTGTAATAATCTTGAACTCTGAACACCTTCTGGGGTCTTTCTGAATGCCTGGGATGTATGCAGGTGTAGAAATGATGTGTTTGAAATTACGAGGCCAATGTTGTAGAAATGCAGAATCAGGATCTGCAAATCTTAGGGTGCTGTGCAAGAAAGAGTAACTCCAAAAAAAAAAAAAAAGAAATCTGTGATAGGAAAGCAGTGTCATCCTGCTCTTGCATGAAGAAAAACAAACCAAAACAACCCTTACAGACAAGAGCTCTTTTAGCATATATAAGCTGTCTTCAGTAGATGCTGCGAGTACACAATATTAGAGCTGATTGGGAGGATCCTTCTCACCCCAGTGGAAAATGTGGTGTTTGGGAAGCTGCAGTTTTCTGCAGGAAAGTTCCAGTTTCACTGGAAAAAAAGCTGACTTTTTGTGACCAGAAAATGAAAGTGATGGTTCATGACTACTTGCCTTCAAGAATTCTGTCAATTCCACTTTCTGTTTACGGGGAGAAAGCAACGTTTACTAAATCTTTCCCTGAGAGACCTTCGTCTTTCTTTTCCTGTTTTTTTTTTTTTGGGGGGGGGGGGGGGGAAGAGGCTGTTTGTTTCTCTTTTTTTTTTTTTTCCCATTAAAGGAATTGCTTGGAATTTTTACTCCACAAAGGATGTGAGAGCTTTAATTCTCACCCTGAAATACAACTGAAGATTTTTTTTATATATATATGGGATGAAAATTCCAGTATTTGGCCAGCCTGAATCAAAACTTCTGGAAACTTGGGGCCAGATCTTTGGCTTGTACAAACTGGCTTGTTCCATTGTGTTTAGTCCACAGAGGATTTGGCCCTAGTTAATTAATGGTTCACCCGAGGTCATTCAATGAGTTGATTTTTAAAGCTGGAGACTGAATCCAGAGCTGTTATTATTCAGTCCTGTCATAGATCTTGAAGTTTACTGCACAACACTGTATTTTTCTTAGAAAAAGCTGGATTAATAAGAGCCAGAATCCACGAGAGTCTGATTGCAACTTTTCTCAAAAATCATGTTCTGAAAAAGCTATTCAATTGTGATCTTACTAGAAAAGAGAGTAAATATGTTGTAATTAGTGCATAGGTGACACTGACTACCGAGGGAGAGAGAGAGAGGCCTGAAAAACTGCTTTTGTTATTTAAACCTTTCTTTCAAAGTACAAAAGCATTTGATTGGCACTTCACTGATTTAATAGTCCATTTGTAATGCAGGAAGAACGTTACAGAAGATTTCAGCATTATTTTAAATCTCATCATTTAACCTGTAGGTGTTTTTTTTCTCTGTGTGTGTGTGTGGTGGGGTTTTTTTTTTTAAACCATTCTCATTTCTATCAGAAAAAAACACACCCTTTCTGATAGCACGTAGAATTTGTGACTAGTCAGTTGCTGAAGGTGTGGATGCCTTGTCTCTTCCAAGATGAAAATGGGTTTGTAAGTTTAAAACATGGCTTGTTTGTTGTGTAAGCACAGGGGCGGGGGGGGGGGGGGGGGGGGGGGGGCGGGAAGGAAAGAAAAAGCTCGTCAAGGATTTCATGGTTGCTGTTACTACATTGCAATGTTAGGAATGGAATCCTAACCCCCTGCGTTAAAATCGAGGTTGCCAGCCTTTAGAGTAAAGATGAGAGCAGTTCAGATGCCCTGCGATGGTGATGCCAGGTGCATGAGATACCAGCTAGCTCATTCAGTAGTCTGAATTTACAGAGGCTGCCTTTCACCTGTACTTGCAGAAGGATGGTTTGTGAAAGTTGACGATAAAAAGACAAATCCAGACAGACTGGGATCCACATACCCCTTCTTCTACCCCCACCCCCCCACCCTTTCCCCTTTATTCCCTCTCCCTCCCCCTCACCCCGTTCCTGATTCGGAAGGGAAAAGATTTCATGAAGTTCATGAGGCTTGTCTTTGCCTTCCAAATGTTTGGGGAGTGACTTCATTGCTAAAATATTATGTGCTAGAAAGACCTTGAATTAAACGGCACTGAAATGACTTCCCAATGTCAAAGAGCAGTCAGTGACAGAGTTTGAACAGACCTTCTGCCTCCCAGGTCACAGCTGCACCTATTGGCTTCATTGTCCTAGCCCTCCTACGCACTTGCATGCCTGGCATTGTTTTGGAAACACAGCAGAAACTTGATAATTCAGACTGATGACTCGGAGAGCCACTTGTGGAATTAATTTATTGGGTGAATTAGTGACTAGATATGTAGGCAGATTTGGAACAAAAAATAAATGCTGTGTCATAGTGTATGCTCTCTTACTCCAAGCTGGTTTAATTGTCACTGCATTAATTGTGTGTCCTGGAAAATATTTCTAAAGTAAAGTCTTAAAAGATCTCAGCATGGTTCAGTCCTGGTTATTTAAATTTGTGAGGGGAACTGGGCTTTCAGGTTTTGAACGAGGAGTTACAATTTGAGATTAGAAATTAAACCATAGCACCTATTTTGTGGCAGAGGGTTTATAGCATGCCTTAGAGGTTAAAGCATATCCCCAAGTATACTGGTCGGTGCTGTGGGTTGATTTGATTTCAGCAGGACTGCCTGCCTATGACAAATAGGATTTGATCCTTGCTGGGTAACCTTGGTCAGATTCCAGGTGGCCCTTCAGACTTAGTATTTCCATCATGGGATTAGAAAATAGATGTGTTCTTTTTGTTTAGTTTTCACAGGCCCTCAGTATTGTTCTGTCTAGTTTGTCATGTAAGGCTGTAACTCCCTTCAAGCCAGGTGGGATTTTAGATTTGTGAACTCTTCCCCAATAAACATGAAGGAAGAGGCTTTCCTCTGGCCAAGAAGGGACAGAACTTGGGAAGTTTAGCTCATTAAGATTCCAGAGCGACTGCAGATATTAAGGTAGAAGATGCTATTTTGTAATTTGTTCAAAGTACCAAATTAAGTGAGCAGAATTCATCTGTAAATGCATACACAGTAGCCCAAGAAACCTTAGCAGCAGTTTAAGCTCTCTGAAGAGGCCAGCTATCACAGAAAGTGCAGAAATCATTAAGAAACTGAAAAACAAAATATCATGTGTCTAACTGTCAGCTTTTAGTAAACTTTATTTACCCTTCCATAGTCATGCTGATCTGTGATCTTGGGTATCAGAGCAACAAAACCGAAACAAAATGAGGTTGTTTTCATGAACACTATATACTGACTGAGATGAATCATGGTTCCTTTCCAAAGCAAAAGAGAATAGTTTACATTGACAAGTTTTCACAACCAGAGATGCATTTTGGAAGGTTTGGTTTACTATGTGGCCTGAGCAGTGTGAGCAGAACAAAAAGAAGACTTCAGGATGTAGATTATTTGCTGGTATTAGTAAATCTCAGCTGTTACTCTGTTTTTCACAGATATTTATGAAAGGTGCCTCAATGGATCCCCAAATGCAGCACTTTGTGATCAGATTTTTCTCATCATACCAGAGAAAGTTCTTAGTCTTATTCAGTACTCACTCAAAAAATAAAAAAGAAAGAAAAAACCTCTTGTATTCCCCCTCCCCATTTTTTTTTCCCATCAAGTTTGAGGTCTAGCCCAGTTACTGCTTGTATTTTCATGAAGGCATACTGAAGGCTGAGTACTTGTTTACTGGGTTTGCTTCCTGGCTCAAGACTTGGCTCTTGCGAAGCTCTCTGCTTTGCCCTGAATAGCATATTTGACTTTGGGGAGAATTCTCAGTCTTTGTTTCCTATCTGTGTAATGGCAATTATACCATGTGCTGTCATCACAAATATTTGTAAAGGTATGTACACAGAGAGTTCCAAAATGCTGCTGTTATGGTTATATATAATGCTATGTCAAGCAGTAATTTCAAGTGGAAGGTGCCAATTACTCCATTGGCTATTTGACTTGCCAATAAAATGCCTGTGTCAGTAGCTTTGTAAACTTTGGTGTAGTTATCCTGGGTTTGCATCAGAAAACAGAACGTGGCTTAGACATGAATTTCCTCTTTGAAATGACTGAAGTGACATCAGTGGAATTATACAGGAATGATTTTGGCTTTGATACTACTGAAAGACAGTGCTGTATGAGTGCTTTGGCCTCATACAGAGTGAGCTGTATTAGTAGTACAGGAGTTCAAAGCTTCTTTGGAATTGTAGTGTCCTCTTTACCATTTTAAGTTCTCCAGCACTGCAGCTAGCAAGTAGTGTTTCTGGAGGAACTTACAGGATTCAAAAATGTGCATGTCTCACACGCAATGCTAATTATATACACAAGCTTCTTAATTCTCCCTATGACGTTTACCACATCCATTTTGCTAAATCTCAAGAATCTAAAAACTTTCAAAGCATTTTTGTAACAAGCTGTGGTCAGAAATCTAGGCTGATTTTCTTACACATAACACTGTCTATTTCCATACATTGTAAATATTTGCCTTCAGAAGATCTTTGTGGGGTGTTTGCCGTGGAAGATGAAGAAAGAAAACACTTGCTGTTTCAAAACTTGGGGATGATTTTTAAGTGCTTCTATTTTTCTATGTATCCTTTGAGACACCACCCCACCCCCCACCATCCCGGCAGGCTTTATTTCCACCACTACCACTCCTAGTTCTGTACATTTCCCTCTCCCGCTGATGCTAGTTGTAAGTTGCAGTCATTAAGTATCGCTGACTCAAATGAGATACTGAACACCCTGAAAACTCATGGAGAAGTTATGGCTTTAGTGAGAGGAGAGCAAAGGTCTTTGCAATGGGTTTGGACTACCTGAAGTTTGGGCCACTAGAAAAGTTGTGATTCTTCTGTATTTTTTTAAGTGTAATAGAATGAAAACAGGGAGTGTAATAGAAGGAGCAGCTATGGTTCTGTAGAAGCAGCAGTATCTGTTTCACTAATCAATTTCCTGTTGCATAGCTGTAGAGTAAATAAAATCTTTGTGCTGCACAGTTGAAAATGGAAAGAGTGGGTCCAGTTTATCTGCAAAACACTGGTAGGACTTCTCCCCCATTGTGGTGTATGAATAACACCCACTGAACTCAACGTGAGGGTTTGTTTTTTTTTTTTATCATGTGGCTGAAAAGAAGAGTCCCTATTTATAGCTTTCAAACATTGGCAGGTGCAAGACTAGTGAGAAACTTCAGTCTCACACATACAAACTAGATGTTTAGAAGAGTCTTCTCCGTGGTGGTAGCTGCTCTTAACTGGGCCGCTAGAATCAACAGCGTTGCTCAGTAGCTGTCTTCTTGCTGAGATCAATCAGCTTGCATTTCCAGGAGGGTGTGTAACGAAGAAGGGCCTGATGGTGCTGATTGCAGTAATATACTTAGCTATGGCAGCTTTAGCTATTATTTATAGAAGTGCTAATTATATCAATAGAAATAGCAATATTAATACTGTTAAGTGTCAGAATCCACGCTTGACAGCATGAACTAAACACAGCTACTGTGAAACAAAGCAGCCAGCTTGTCTCCCTTGTCAAACCACCAATATGCATTTCAGGAAGAGCACACACCCACCTTAATTGCTTGGGGTCTCACCATTTTTGCTCATCTTGTTATATCACTATCATTTCAAGCTGAAAACTCACCAAGACCGGCTGTTCCCATGAAACGCAGACTGTATGCAAAGTCAGTCCGGAAAATTCAAACTGTGACTAAAAGTGTAACAGTGGATTCCAGTTTAAAGCTGTCATCCTGCAAGGCTGGAAACTGAAAAGTGTCTCAAAGTTCAGAATCTGACCCAAACTTTTTTTTTTTTTTTTTTTTTTTCCTGAGTCTGTATTCTAGTACTTGTTTACAAAATAGTTGGTGAAAACTCACATAGATTTCAATACCCACAGTTACGTGCAAACTACGTTATAACCAGCCTTAATTGGCATCTTTTAAAGGGCAGAAATCATATTACCCAAAAATAAACAAAACTAAAAGAAAACAAGAGCATATTGAGACTCCCTTTCTGGCTGCTTTTTTAACATTTAAAATGTGCCTGATTTCCTGTCACAGCTCTTGTTACTTCTGCCTACCTCTTATGACAGTGTTTTGGACTGACTTCCCACAGGAGCTTACAAATCAAGCAGGTTAATGTCTTCATTAAAACTGAATAACAGTTTACTTGGGGAAAAAACATCTTAAATATTTCAGGATATTGAACACCAAACTACTATTAAGCTTTAACTAATGCATTTACTTTGCTGACACTTGCTCTCCGATGGGACGTGTAGCTCGAGTTAATGTCACTAGAAGTGATGTTTAAGACTTCATGAGAAAGTGTTTCCAACCCCTTCTAGATGATTTTACTCTAATTCTATCACTCTGTACTTGAGAAAAAGTTTTAAATAAGTTATTTCAGCAACTTGCCATCCTTATTTTGGAAATGTACTGGGTATAAATGTCTCCTTTAGAGTTCTAAATAATCCTTTCTATGTCCTAGATACATGTGGTACACTGTGTAAAGAAAGTGACAGTCTGTTGGCCTCTGGACATGGGAAGAATGTCCTTAGTATACTTTGCCTTTGGGAGGAACAGGCAAGGATTGTTGCCAACAGAAGAAGTTGGGGGTTTGTCACCCAAAATTGTGAGCCTAACTTGAAATGTGACTGGTATAGTGGATCAGTGGAATAGAAATAGAGGCGTGTGGCCAGCAGGTCAAGGATTCTCAGCTGGCAAATGGTGGTTTTCTGTGTGGGCTGCTGTTACTGCAGAATTGTACACAGAAAGAGTGATTGCCCATTGGAATGGGCTGCCTGGGGAGGTGGTGGAGTCACCATCATTGGAGTTGTTCAGGAGGAGACTTGATAGGGTGCTTGGTGCCATGGTTTAGTTGATGGTGGGTTGGATTGGTTGATAGGTTGGATGCAATGATCTTGAAGGTCTCTTCCAACCTATTCTATTCCTATTCTATTCTATTCTAATTGCATACTGGTCTCTTTCTTACTCTTTGCAGAATCATTTGCAATGGTCCCATGTGGGACACAAGGGCATCCCATCTGTAATAGGAATGGGGTTGGTTTGGGTTTCTTTCGTTTGGGTTGCACTGTGAATTCTGTTGGTGTAATTTGCTTTATCAGCCCTTTGGTTTTTGCTGGGATTTTTAATTCATTTTGGTTTTAATCTCTTCATTTGGGAATCCTGCCATATACTTACCTGTTACCAGAGCCACCTCAGTCTGTGATGCGGCAGCATCCCCCTAGATGATGCAATCAAACACCATTCCTACACTGGCAGATTCAGACCAATGGCTTTGAAGTTTGTCAATATATCCAAAATCAAAGCCAGTTTCTGTTCTATGCTGTAATAATGCTGATATTTCATCACAACCTTCCCCATCCTGGAACTCTTCTGACATCTCTTTAAACTCTGTAAACAGGTGATCTGTGAGTAAATCTCCCTGAGGAGTTACAAACTTCCTTGAATTATTTACATCTACTGTAGGAATTCTATCTTGTATTGCATACTGGGCTGATTGCATAGATGAGTACAAACTGGATGATGCAGAAAGAAATGGAGGATGTGCCTAGCACATAAAGGTAAGCATTAAAGCTATTATTATATAAAAGATAATTCCTTCTGTACTGCTGCTGGCTTTAGCTAAGTTAACTTTGGGGGGGGGGGGGGGAGAAGAGAAATGCCCACAAAACTTAGGCTCTTGGTTTTAGCCATGAAGAGGTCATTGTGGAAGATGAATGGCTTAGAGGATAATTTATGCAGCCTAGTTTAACCACTAGTGGGTATCTGAAAGACATTATTGCAACTACCTGAAGGGTGTAGACAGGCTGGGGCTGGTCTCTTTTCCCAGGCAACCAGCACCAGAACAAGAGGACACAGTCTCAAGCTTTGCAAAGGGAGGTTTAGACTGGATGTTAGGAAGAAATTCTTCATAGAGAGAGTGATTGCCCATTGGAAAGTGCTGCCCAGGGAGGTGGTGGAGTCACCATCATTGGAGGTTTTTAGGAGGAGACTTGATAGGGTGCTTGGTGCCATGGTTTAGTTGATTAGGTGGTGTTGGATGATAGGTTGGACATGATCTTGAAGGTCTCTTCCAACCTCCTATCCTATTCTATCCTATTCTATTCTATTCTATTCTATTCTATTCTATTCTATTCTATTCTATTCTATTCTATTCTATTCTATTCTATTCTATTCTATTCTATTCTTTTCTATTCTATTCTGTTCTGTTCTGTTCTGTTCTGTTCTGTTCTATGTGTTCTGGAATACAATGAACCCTATCCTTATCTAATTTGGCAAACTTGGTGACTGCTGGTAGAGAAGTGGGTAATTAATGACTGTGCATGGAATATTAGTTGGCTTTTATCTTTACTCCTGGTCACACCACATTTAAGTTCACTAGAGTAGAAAAAACAATTATCAGTTTTATTTGAGTAATTCTGTGGAGCACTCCACTTTTTGCACAAACAAACACAGATCAATATTTCCTCAAGTTTACTTGTCATGCACATTTATTCATTATCTTGCATTTCTCACCCTTTAAATGGTTCCACATGTCACATTTTTGAGGATTGTACATTTGTGGTCTGAAAATAAAAATTCTCTTGCCTAGTTATGACTTGCAGGATAAATAAGACAGAACTAGTTTTGTTACCATGGTGGATGAGTACTTGTACTCTAATGGTGCAAGCACATACCCAAGGTCACAGCTTGTTTCTGGAAGGCTTCAAAGACATTTGCTTAGGCTTCACTTTCTGTCCCAGTAATGTGTGATGTTTCAAAGAGTGTAGTCTTAAATGTACAGGGTGAGTGAAGTTAACAGAAATCAGAGGTTGGGATGAAAAGGGTTAAGAATCCTTTTCAGTGAATGGATCATCTTCTTGGGGCCATGTAGGAGACATTTACTTCATCTTGCTGTTCTGCACCTGTTCTGTGGGTGCTGTTCTCTGGAGCTTTTTACCAATGCAGTACTGCTTATGGAAAACGCAGTAACCTGGGATTTGGGAAAACAATTGAAACTGAGATTCTCCAGGTTCCTAATTAGTATTAACATCATTTGCATATATGTATCCTAGCAGAAACTAGAAGCCCCAGGTGAGACCAGTGCCCCATCCACTGGTGTGGTGTCTTTTACAGTAAAACAGAAGTGCTGTCTCAGCAAGCTTGTAATTAAACAGACAAATCGGGCAACATATGAGGGAAACAAAATACTACAATTCCTACTATAGTGGTTGCAAACCAAGACCACAGCAAGATTGGGATAATCCAGGGGAAGAGAGGTTTTCAGAGGCAACTAACTCCCACTAAAGCAAGCATGGGAGGGATGTGCCAACCTGCCATTTGTGCCTTTGAAAATTTCCCCAGGGAGTCTATTGTAGAGCCAAGCACTGAACTCTGATCTTCAGTCCCCCACCAGACAGCCAATCCTTTCTGATTTAAGTGTTTTTAATTGAAAAACACCATCTGAACAGTGTCTGTAAGGAATTACTGTTCCTCAGAACCTCGACAAACAAAATGATGTGCTGCAGCAGTAAATTAACCAGTGATCAAAATAAAAACCACAGTCTTGTTATGAAAACCAGAACTGGTGGGTAAATACTGTGAATTTATGACAGCACCGAACAAAAAAAGCCTACTCTGGTAAATGTTAATACTCTCAGAACTAAAGATTTTTGGTTTAATTATTAAACTATTCAGGTCTCTTCTAAACAGTCTTTGCATGCAAAAGCTACAAATTACTTGAAAAGACAAGCAGCAGCTCACCCCTTGCTTTTCTGCAGGCACTATTTATATCTGTGTCGGTGTTTGTTTCATAGAAGAGAATAAAACTGAAGCCCACATGACCCTGTCTTACTCTCCCCAAATAGCAGTAACACTCTTCCGTTTTTTTTTACAGAGTTATGTATCTTAGCTCCAGTGTTCTCAGCACTTCATGAGGAGGTAGACTCTCTTCCCATTTTGCAGTTTGTGAGACAATGGCAGAACTCAAGGTTATACTAAGTCCAGGAAAATTGTTAGTCATATTACGCTGCTGGACTGACCCATGTTTAAGCCACTCCGGCATGTCCCCTAATAATATTTTACAAGACTGAGCCATCTGTGTGTGTGATGAGATCAGAAGTAAGGAAGCCAAGAGAATGTTAGCTTGCAGAATTGTACAACTACAAAGAAATCCTATGGCATCAACAAAGGAAGCTTAGAGGAATATTCACACTGAGCTCCTTTGGCCGACTTTAATTGGAGACCGTTTGTTCTTGTAAAATTGCAAGGGTTCATTCTTTCTTTTACACACTTAATTGTTACTGACAGTATTGTAAGCTTTGCATACATTATTAGTAGACTCCAAAAATGCCTAATTCTATATTTTGCAAAAGCAAGTGGATGCTACTTCTGCTGCACCTCTTTGTGCACTTGTAGGGATAGCCAACCTTTTTTTGACTCGGCTATATCCAATGCTTGACCTTCCTTCCCCTCACAAACTCACACACATTCTCAGAAATACCCCAAACAAGAATCCCCCAAGAATTCTCTCTCCAGCTCTGACCCATGGAGTTCTTGCCAAGCATGGACCTCAGAGGTACTCATTACTCAGATGGGCTCATTTCATCTTGCTGCTTTTATCTGTTTTAAGAAATGCTTCACACAAGGAAATAAATAAACAGGAGAGGCTTTTCAGAAGCTCTCAGCTTCAGTCTAGCTCTTCTCCCTTTGAAGACAACCATGACTTGACTTGACTTGACCAGAGATGGAATTAAACCAACCTTGAACATTTACAACACGTTCAGCCATAGCCTCTTCCCCAGAGAATGTATAATCTTGCAAAAAGAATTAATTGATTAATACTGAAGCTGACCAACAGACAGGAATCTTCAGCTGTCTAGAACAGCCCTGATGTTTGGAACAAAGTCTCTTGGGTTTTTGTTTTGGTTACTATGGGTTAAGTTCTGTTAGAGTTTCTCCCAGTTTGTTCTACTAGCAAATGGTATTTATTTGACTGTGGTATGCTACCTAAAGTTCACAGAATCACAGAATCACCAAGGTTGGAAGAGACCTCAAAGATCATCAAGTCCAGCCTGTCACCACAGACCTCATCACTAAACCATGGCACCAAGTGCCACGTCCAATCCCCTCCTGAACACCTCCAGGGATGGTGACTCCACCACCTCCCTGGGCAGCACATTCCAATGCCTAACAACTCTCTCTGTGAAGAACTTTCTCCTCACCTCGAGCCTAAACTTCCTCTGGCACAGCTTGAGACTGTGTCTTCTTGTTCTGGTGCTGGAGTTGGATAATTTGTTTCTTTATTTCCATAAATGTTGTATTTATTTTGGAAGGGTGGTTACTTAAGGAAGAAAAAAAACCCAAACAAACCAACCAACCAACAACAACAAAAAAATCACCCAAAGTAGCCTATTGGTTATCTCCTAGATGTAATTTTCTCTTGTAGTCAGTGTATATGTTTTTCCTATAGCACAAATTGAAACAAGAATGGAGAGAGGAGAGAGACCTTAGAATCTATTTTCAGGATGGCATATCAGACCACACGCACTTACAGGGCAGAGCAGATTTGTTATTTTGGGCAGTACTGTGGAACTTATGAGAAGCTTTCTTTTTTTATACAAAGTTAGTGCAGCCTAGATTAAAGTTTATTTCAAACTCAGCATATTTGACCTCAAGCATCATAAGAGTCATGCAAAATTGGCTCACACTATTAAATTCCTGCAGCGGACTCCATAATAATGATTAATTTCTTTCATAAACTCTCTTCATAATTAATACAGGTTTCATTGTGGGCACTGCTATTCTCATATTGATTATCTCTACAATTTAGACTGGTCTTGTAAAATGATGGCTTTGTTTACTCTGATGACCAGACATTTATTTTACTTGGATAACTCTCATCATTTGCGAGCTGAGCTGGGGATAATGCTGCCATAGAAATCACAAATATTTCAGAGCTGTTTCATACAAAAGCAGGGATACTTTTTTGGCACCTGAGATTAATAATACTTTGGTGTTCTCTGATGCCTCTCATCTGAGAATCTGAGTTCTTTATGAACATCAATTAATTAAGCTTTAAGACACCCTCCTGAACTGGGGAAGCATTAGTAGCCTCTTGCACTGATGGATAAACTGAGATTGCGAGATGCTGACTGACTTGGTCAAAGTCACCTGCCAACTTATGGTGAATATAAACCAGGTTTGTTGTTTACTGGTCTTTAGTTGTGAGGAGTTTCTTTGTCCTGGCATGATAATTTTTGAAGTGGCACGGTTCCTTTCCGTAAAATATGCTTTAAAAAAAGTTATAATGGCTGGGGATACTTTAGCTGCCTGAACAAATATGGACTTTTCTTGTTGCTTGTTTCATCTCAAAAATAATTTATTTCCAAGATTCTCTCATCTGCTGCAATTAAATCAGTAAACTTTAAAGACTGTAATAATCTCTTTTTGGGTTGGGGGGGAAGAGGAGGGGGATTGTCATATTTCTGAGAGGCTTCTGGAGAAGCAGCTTTAGTGAGAAATGCAGAAAACAGTGAATGAATGATGAGACTGAGATTTGGGCATGTGGAAGAGCCACAAACCAGATTTTGTAACGTTACTTTGTACACTGGGTACAATGTTATGCAACAGGTGAACCTTCCTCTTGATCAGTCCTCTGTAGAAACAACATAAATCCACCTTCTTACAGTATTTAAAAAGCCCTCTTCTTCATACAGCTCTGGTCCTGAGTGATCTCAAGAATGGGGACAGTATGGTTTTTTTTGTTTCATTGCCCAGGCTCTGAAGAGTCCCAAGTCCCATGGGAGCTGCTGAGCAATCTTGTTTCGTTAATTTCAGAGGGTGCTGGGTGAAGTTGCAGTGACTGGCAGAAGGCAGTCTTTGGAAAGCCTTGGAGACAAACAGGAATTCCATTTTTTGGAGCTGAATTCAGCTGCCCTGCAGTTGCCAAATCTACAGGCAGGGAGGGGGAGATGTGGATGTAACAAGCAGCACGTATATCTGTATTAATGCTCGCAGTACAGCATCCCCCATGCCTGAGGACAGTAAGTGCAACTGAGGACATAGTGGAGATTATGAGAGTACCTCACATGTTGAGATGCTTTATAGTCCCCCCTGTGAATAGCCTAGCAAAAACCATATGTGAAATATAAATATACTGGGACTTAAAAATGGAGCTGTATTCCAGCCTTTTAAGTTAATTTTGTAACATGCTGCATCTGAGGGCTTAATGTGTGTTGCATCCAATGCTAGCTGAGTAGTGCAGGGCTTAATAAATGCAGCATGTACTGGTGACACTAGACACTAGGCACTAGAACTGAAAGAAGAACAAGAAGATGGTGGAAATATCACATTTTATTGAAAGATTAAATCCAGTTTGAACCAACTGGCTGCTTGCTTCCTTTGGTCTGAATGCAACAATGAACTCCTGTTGTCATGCTGAGTCAGTTGGCAGTGACTCGCTTTACCAGTCTCAGAATTGTCCAGCATTTCATCAGAACTGTATTACACAATGGGTTTTCCTTCCCCCCCCCCCCCCCCCCCCCCCCCCCCCCCCCCCCCCCCCCCCCCCCCCCCCCCCCCCCCCCCCCTTTTTTTCCCCCTAGTCCATTTCTAATATTAATAGGCATGTTAATCACTTGATGTTAACATTTCCTCATTAACTTTTACTTTTTTAATTATAAGGTTAGTAATCGTACAACTTCCTGAAGAGGGAACTACAATAATCCCCACTCTGACTTGAAATTCTGAAGCACAACCTGTCTTAGTTAAAAATAAGTTAAAGCCTTTTGTTACTTTCCACAGGATATTGGCATAGCTAACATATGCTCACAATTGTTCAGCTGAGGTATGTTGTTCTCTGTTGGGTGTGGAGAGAGGATTCGTATGTGGAAACGGCAGCCAACGTATCAGAGTTGGATTTTTCTCCCTGGCCTGACTATCTATTTTGTTATTTCTGCAAAAGCCTCTGAGAGAAAACACACAGATGCAGCATTTTATCCACTGAAACAGCACGTGCATGTGACGTGATTTAGTTTTGTGGGCATCTTTGTTCCTTAAACACGGCAAGATGTAAGGTCAAATGTACAGGGTGTGATTCTGTAATTAAAAAGTAAGAAAATACTCAAGGGTTCTGTGGAAAAGGAAAAGCAAAAGCAGAAGTTAGCTCTATGAGCCTTTATGTCTAACTCTGCACTTCACCAGATTCTTTGATTTTAACATCTATGCTCTTAGACAGTTTCAATCAAAGTGATATGAATAACCTGAGAATGTGTAAAATGTGATGCTGAGTTGGCTGGACAGCAATGCATCTGTTCTAAAATCCAGCAGTTCTAAGTTCAGTTATTGTTTCTGCCCTAATTCAGCAGCTGTATTTTCCACCTGCATGATTGAATTGCTTTCAGACCAATCCATTGTGTAATTACATATCTAAAGCAAAAATATGAAACTTCAGGGTTTAATCTTAGAAGATTTGAGATCTCTGGAATATGTTCTGTGCCTGTCCTAACCTTGACATCCTATCCTGGGTTCAATCCCATCTGTCTGTGCTTGGAATCAGTCCTGGTGGCTATAAAATGGAAAGCTTCCCAGTGTCTTTGAAGAATTTTGTTATTTTGTTCTTCAGTGGTTTTAGTTCTTTGCTGTTAATTAGATCAAACCACATTTCCACTGAGGCTGTAACGGTAGTGTCATCAGCCTGTAATCTGTCAAGTTCCTCTGAAACCTCCTTCAGCTGCTTTTGTGAATTTACTACCTCTCTGCAAAGTTCCTTGCAGAGTAAAATGTGTGCTTTGCTTGATCAAAGTCCTTGTTCTCAGTGAGAATTTCAAGACACTTGTTGATGCAAACATAGAGGCACAAGTTCCTGAGCAGGAACACTATATGTCTCTGGGAAGCAGGGACATCATGTCTTCCTTTTTCACTCAGGTTAGCTAGGCTACTGGTGATAGCCTAGCTAGGTGACTTTACAGTACAGTTTTGGGAAAGTTTGGTTGTTATCTTTTCACTCAGTGTGGTTGAAACACAGCACTGAGCAGCTATATACCAGAAGCAGAAGAAATAGTTTTAAATGTTCACAGAATCACAGAATCACAAAGGCTGGAAGAGACCTCAAAGATCATCAAGTCCAACCTGTCACCACAGACCTCATGACTAAACCATGGCACCAAGTGTCACATACAATCCCCTCTTGAACACCTCCAAGGATGGGGACTCCACCACCTCCCTGGGCAGCACATTCCAATGGCTAACAACTCTCTCAGTGAAGAACTTTCTCCTCACCTTAAGCCTAAACTTCCCCTGGTGCAGCTTGAGATTGTGTCCACTTGTTCTGGTGCTGGTTCCCTGGGAGAAGAGACCAACCCCCTCCTTGTGCTTTCAATTTTAGTTTTCTTGCCTAACCAAATAGGAAAGACATCTTTTTCATGCTTTCCTATTCGTTATTGGACTGTGTCTTTGGGAACACTGCACCAGTGTTCATGGGTTTCATTCTAATACAGATTTAATAGCAGCTTGCAAGAACATACATTTTGTCTGTATGCTTGTAGTCATTAGGAGGTCATTTGTCATGTTCAGCTGGCCAGCTTGCACTGATCCCACTGTTCAATGCTGTCACTTTTTCTTTTCTTTTCTTTTACTGTCTTTTCACCCCTGTTTCTTAACTTGGTGATTCTAGTAGTGGACAGCTGAATTTACAGGTCTCTAAGATAAACGTTTCAGTGATTGCTATGAATTGCTCATTATGTCTCCCATTGAAGACAATATCATTCAGGTAAAATAAGTTGCATCTGTCTTGTTAAGCAGAGATTTTCTTTATAGCATAATCAACTAGTAAGCTTATTCCTGGGTCTTCAAGACACAAAGGTGTCTAATGTTGAAGAACCTCTGGGAGGCTTGGAATACAGATTTAAATTGTCATTGCAGCTACCTTTAATAATGGTAATGATAGCACTAAACACACGTCCCTTTCAGGATCATCAAAGTTCTGCTTCACTAGTTTCACTTAAAAGAGCACCTAGTCTTGAAGGGTCTGCAGAAATGTATTGTCTGCAGTGTTTAAGATGGGTATGAATCCATCCTAACTGCTTCTTGGACAATTTTTGACAAGTCTTGTACTATACTGTTAAATATTGGGTATATTACTTTGGTACATGCATACATGTTGCTTTCTTGAAGCCAGATAAATGAGTGTTCTTATGTGTGTTAACCATTAAGTGATTAAGCTCCAGTTTGGAACATTCTTATCTTTAATATTAACAGGAGAGCAAAAAACCTGCTGTCTGGATTTCATAATTTGGATTGAAAACCTGAGTGAGGTAGCTAACTTTTGTTAAAGCCTTGTTGTAGAATACTCAGACTACTCAATGGCAGTCTGTAGATGTTCAAAAAACATTGTGAATTCTTGTTCAAAACTAGTTTCATTTATTACTTTCTTTTTAGCATTTGATGACAAAATGACTCAATCAACTAGCAGCCTCTCTCTCTCTCTCATCAGGCCCTGAGAGCATTGCTTGTTCCCCATGTAAGTGGTAGGCAAAAGGGTACATTTTTCTCTGTCTTTTGCAAGGGACAGAAATCATTGTACTCATGTAACTTCACTATTAGGTTTCAGGATGTTTAAATGTTTCATTTGCAGATTGAAATTAGAGCCTAATTTTTCAAGTGTCAAATGTTCCCATTCTTTCTTATTGTCATGTAAATGTTTCTGAGCTGCAGATCCCAAAGAGGCAGCACTAACAGAAAAAAAATGCCACTGGATTGTTCCTGTATCTGACGTTATAAATACAGGTGTCATGACTCTTGGCCAAACTAGATATAAGCAACAGCAGTAAAATGTAATAACATCTCTCTTGGGGCCATTGTGTGGGGATGAGGAGAGTTCTACTATAACTCATGTGACCATAGATTGTGGCCTGATGTCTTGGGTCAAATTTATTTCTGGGTTTGAAGCCACCTGTAGATTTGAATGTTGGGCTTTTACCTCTTCCATCATATTCTTGTGAGTTTTGATTTGGTGGGAGGGCAAGAGAAGCACCCTTCTAAAAGCAAGCATTTCTCTGCTTTCAGATGCTGAAATATGAGAAAAATGCTAATTTACCAATACCATACAATTTGTGCTGCTCTTGTTCATATTTGTCATTGGCTTATTTAGTGATCCTTTATTGTTTTGGGGTTTTTTTCCTTGCTTTTCCCCTTTTTTTGGGGGAGGGTGTCTCATGCCTGAAAAGTAGTATGCCAGTACTACTCTCTACAGGTAATGTAGAGGTAGTACTCCTCTTATTGTATTACCTCTTAGAGGTAGTGCTGTGATTATTTATTGGCATTTTCTCAAAGACAGGGGTACCCATCCTGCTTTAAGAATGGGAAGGACTTACCAGGTACTTTGGGAAGTCCCAGGAAGCTTTCTGTGGGTTGAGAGCCTGGCTACAGCAGGAGAATGTGTGGGATGATAACTGTCCCAAACAGTGTTCGCTGGGAATTCTTCTTATTTTAGTTGAAGGGACATCAGTTCAAATTGAAATCCGTGGAGTCAGAGGTGCTTGTAGCTACTCCTAAGGCACTGGAGGGCTTCCTGGTCATACAGTTGTGATGATGAAGTAATTCAAGTTGGAATGTTTTGTTTTACTTCCAACTTTACAGGCTGCATTTGCCACAATTTTCAACACACTTCCTAGTCTTTAATCTGCACTTCTTTTATCTTCTACTCTTGTAGGGAGTTTTTTGATACTTGTGAAGGGGAATGAGATGCACTTAGGCACTTTACCCTTATTTTATTCCCTGTTTTGTTTGCCTGTACGTTAATAGCATTCATTTTTCGATCAATTCCATCAGTTTTAATTGGAAGTTTTTTCCCTGTCTTCTCTCATGATGAAAAGATGGTTTCATGTCATCTGTTTCTTTGGGCCCAGTGGTAAAAGGGCTGCCTGGGGGAATTTGGACATCTATTTGCTGTTAAAATGAACAGAATGTAGGGTTAGTATCTTGCAGGGATTTGAACACCTTTGAGCTATTGAGAGGCAAATATTTTTGTTACTCTGAAAGGGATCTCTTGCCTTAAATAGGGATAGATAATCTTGAGCTTTGAGGCCTGTAGCTAGTACTGAGAGCCTCTAAGTAGACTTTTTGGTTTTCATTTGTCTTGCATATAACTTCACTTTTCTTGGAGCAGTAGCCTGTAAAGTAATCCCCAAACAAAATTCATTAAGTACCTACCACCTAAAACTCACAGAAATTGTTATGTTGTAGCTTTTCCAGAAAATGATATAATTTATGTCCTTCGTAGTTTGAGGCAGGAATAGGGCTGAGCTGACTTTTTAGCAGTATGGTAAACTGGTGTGTATATATATATATTTATATTTCCCCCCAGTGGTTGACATACTGTACTCCAAAAGTACAGCTTTAATTTAGTAGGTAAAAAGCTTGACACTGAGGTTCTAATTAAATATTTCACTAGATGTGAGCTGACACTTAGTTATTTGCAGAGAACCTCCTAACACCAGAAGTCTTGGATGTTTGAAGCAGTGCTGACTATAAAGACTATTGACATCCATTCAGATGTTGAAACTATCTCTGTTCAACTGGTTTGGTTGGGGGGTTTTTTGTTTGTTTGTTTGTTTTGTTTCCAGGAATAAGGCAGGAAAGAAAAGAGATAATCTTGTTATGGAAACCTTGAGCAGTGTTGTTACATTTTGATACCTTAAGCCCAGAGTTGTGTTCAGATTGAAACAGCAATTTGTGAGAGTAATGCCCCATAAATTCTCTTCATTATAATACTGTGACTACCTTTCTCATACCTGTTTTTAAACTGTGAATGATTATCAGCACCAGAGGCATGCATGGGCTAGATGTGGTACCTGAACAGGCAGTCCCAGCTTTCATGCCTGAGAATAGATGCATTGTACCAGGTAGCCATTAACAGGGCACTCCCAGTTCCACCCCCTCCCCTCCTGCCCCAAGCCCATATCTGGTAATCCCAGTGAAGTTTTATGGTGTGTTGCAGCTTTACTATATGAATCGCTACCAATTCTAGACTGAAACTTAATTTAATTACTCAGTTGGATAAATAAATGATGTATAGCTTGATATTTATGTGGGATGTCTATCAGATATCATTTTTGTCTCTTGCTTGGTGCCTTGCCCAAAATGCTCTGCTGAAGCTAGTCAAGACTTTTCATTTGGCTATACTGATAGTACCTTTGTTTCTGCAACAGAAAGCTTTAAGGTATACTGGCATTTATGATTCTAACATCTGTGATGTTATCACAGTGTGGGAAAACAAATGTTGATTCATTCCAAGATCACAACAGAGAGTATACTTAAGTCATATTTGTCTCCTGATTCTTACCCATATTTTGTTGGCTCCAGAACAACTCAACAAATGGAACAGTAGGACAGCAAAGTACCAGTAAACACAAAGTTATCTTTATTCCAACTTCTGTTTATTTTGTTGAGTTGGGTTTTTTTCTTTCATTGCATACTATCAAATGGTTTCACAATGTGACCTCTGATTTTGAAACAAAACAAATTAAATGTTAGTTAGTACTGATTAGTGCAGTATTAACATTTCTTCTTTATTTACTCAAAAATTGGGAAATTTAAAGTTCCCCTGCCAAACTTAATTATGCCTAATCTGATAGATGTTACAAAGAGGATCTCTCATTACATGATCATAGACCTTCTTGGTAGCAGTATACCAAATACCACAGTTCTAGCGAGTAAGTGTAAAGAAACTTACAGAACAGGAGCCCTTTCACCATAAAATAGTATCTGACTTGGGCTCATTAAAACACCTATCTGAAGAGTGGCACTGGAGTTGGTACACTTTGTTTACATTATGTCATTTTGAAAATATTATGTCACCTTGTTGTGTATGTTCTGGTTTTGTAATGAAAGACTCTTTTGTTCAAACCCAGGCAAAAGAAGAGTTGTTTGTCTATAGGATACCCAAGCTCATTTCTGTCAGGCTGACACCACCAACCTCAACAGATCTTCCAATTTTTTTGATAGATCTGATTGGGTTTTGTGTCAACGAAGACCTGAGGCTTAATTTTCAGTGAATACAGTTTATTTTCTTTGGCTTTAAATAATGAACTGTTTCATCTTTTGCTTGCAAAATGAATTTCACTTCAATATTTCAAGAAAAGAAATGCACCTCTAAAAGTGTCCTTTAAAACAGCTAAGCAAACAGTGTTCAGAGTCTGAAAAAACACTCTCCTTTAGGCTAAAACTAAAGGCCTAACTGGAAATAGTCTTGTCTGGGTGTTCTAAGACAATGTACTTGAAGTAAAAAAAATGACTCAGACCAGAACATTCCTTTTCTTTGTCACATCCAGTACATTTAGATTTTATTTTTCAGAAACATCTTTAACCAAATGTTTCAAGGATAATGAATACTGCCCACCTACACACAAAACTAATCCCCTTGAGGTGGCCTACAGATCAAGTCTGTGAAAGTGAAACTTCTTATACTTAATTTTGGTAGTAGTGCTAGTAAAATGGTTACATCTTAACTGGAGTTTCCTGTGTGTTTGATGTAGAGGTCAACAGTTAAGGTTTTTTTTCCTGAAGTGGCATCTCACACTAACCAAGGACTTTTAATTTCTTTATTCCATGGTATCTGTAATATTTAGTTTGCCCTAGAACAGAATCAGGAAGTTCTATATACTTATAGGTCAGAGTCAGTTTGCCTAAGCACCACAAGTCCCGGTGCCTGATATTTTCTGTTAGCTGGCTGTGGAATTTGTGGGGCATATATGCACAGAAACACTAAGCATGAGGACTTAGCAGGAATTGGAGCCATCCAAGTCTGGGGTTTAGGGTGAATTTTTGTGCTGAGCTGCTTTGAATTGTGATAGAAGCCACACAGCTCTGAGAAGTTGTTCAGCCTTTTCAGTAACACACAACTCCAGTCTGCCTGGTAAATGCATTGTTGTCCCCTTGCCTAGAATGCTGGAAAAATCTTATGTAGGAACTTTCACCCAGTGCTTATATTTGAGGAAAATAATCTTGCATGAACCAAAGAGATTTCCTGGTGGAGTTTTAAAAGAATAATGCCACTTAATGTTGCTGCTTTTAAACATTACAGCGGTATTGTATGTGCTGTGATTTCTCTATGTAACTATTTGTGCGTTGGTCATACAGTCTTAGCTTTAGGTAAACAAATAAGGAAGTTTCTAGTTCTGATGATTGTATAGAAAAGCCTAAAAAGAAAGTACTTGGGAGCATAACAGAGATGTTAGAAAACATTTCCTTTTAAGACAGTCGTGTAAGTTTTAGAGCCTACTCAAGATTGTTTGGCTGCTTGAGGATTCAATACTGTCTCTTTCCTGTAGAGGTGTTTATTGTCCACTTCACATATAGCCAATCAAATAAAAATTAAAGTATGGAATTTCTGTCTTTGCACATCAGATACACTTAAACTGCATTTTTGTTTTTATCCTTTCCAGAAGTAGCCATTCATTTAGGGGGCCATACTCTCAGGTTTTATCCTCTAGACTACAAAATAATTACCTCTTGAACGAAAAGCATCTTTGAAGATGCTGACATAAATATTTTGCAGAATGGATTCATGCTTATAGGTTTGTGACAATATTGTTGCACCCAAAGGGTAAAAATAGCAGCTTCCAAAAATACTGCTAGTGATGCCTCTCACTTTTTCCCCCCATCTAGATCAGATCTTCATTTCTGCTAAATTTGCTGCATCTCAACGGATAGGGCAATCACTAGGGTTGCAGAAGTTTGGTTTACAATTTGTTGTCCAGTTTGGGGTGGGTTCAGTATGAATTTCCTGAAGTAAATCATCAAATTTCTAGCCCTTAAATGCTGACTGAACTGCAACCTGACTCTTTGTAACTGAATTATAGGTAACCTTTTGAGAACGGTGTAGTTATATAATAGAGGGTGCACCATATGCCACAGGAGGCTGTGAAACAAGATCTCACTCCATTGTAACTCCACATCTTGGATGAGGGCCTTGCATGTTAGCTCAACAGCTAAATTGGTCACAAATGGCCTGCTGATGCAAATAAAGATAATACCTCAACACTCTGTAAGGGGAGAGGCCACATAGGTCACTACAGGTTATTAGGTGCTAAATAATTACAACACAAGGTACATTCAAGACAAAGGTAACACAGGAATATCCCAAGTGTGTGTGCATGTCTGTGAATGGGGAGATGGGTATAAAGCATGTGAGAATCTGAAGACTGGTTTTGTAGTTCTGGTTTTGAACTGGAAAATGGTATGTTGGAATGTTACTGGTCTTCTGGAGTTTGTTGTATTGTTGTATCAAGCATTGGAACAGGCTGACTGGGGAGGTGGTGGAGTCATTGTCCTGTCCCTGAAGATGTTCAAGAAATGCGTGGACGTGGCACTTTGGGACATGGATTAATGGCCATGGTGGTGTTGGGTTGACGGTTGGACTCAATGATCTTAGATGACTTTTCCAGTTGAAACAATTCTGTGAGTGTAAATGAGGACTCTTAGTCCCTGTAAGTGGTGACTGATACACACCAGTCTAGATGGGTGTAAAAAAACAAGGGATTTGCCTCATTAGGACAAAGTTTCATATATTGTCTAGATCTCACTGTCACAATTTACTGATCTAGCAGCAATATTTACCCAACACAGTACTGTTGTATCTGACATGGGATTATTATGCAGTGGAAGCATCATTTTACAGCCATTGTGCAAAGTGGCCTAAGGGTTGTAAGAGAACAGTCATTATGCAGGATTTTCCTTTATCAAAGTGGTGGTTGAGCCATCATAAAAGAAAGTGGCCCTTTATGGAGCTTGGTTTACATTACTTGCAGACATATTTTCACAGATTCATTGAAACTGTTAGAGACTTATCAGCTTTGCTTCTGATCTATTATTCAGGACATTCTAGGATGTACAATAAAAAAAGGAAACCCATTGTGGTTCAGCAAGTGTGCCCCAGTCTTGCCAATCAGTTGGGCTCTCTGAGAGCCTGATCCATAGAGGCAGCATGGTCTGAACTTCTGATCAGGAAGACCTGACTTCCCAGTCAGTGATTAACTCTTTCCATTCGTTTTTGCTGTCTGTAAAAGGAGAATGTCAGAAAGTTCTTCGCAGAGAGAGTTGTTAACCATTGGAATGTGCTGCCCAGGGAGGTGGTGGAGTCACCATCCCTGGAGGTGTTCAAGAGGGGATTGCTCATGGCACTTGGTGCCATGGTTTAGTCATGAGGTCTGTGGTGACAGGTTCGACTTGGTGATCTTTGAGGTCTCTTCCAACCTTGGTGATTCTGTCATTCTGTGTGCCTTTTGTTTGTTTGTTTGTATTTTGGACTCAGGAAGTTGTGAAATTTGACATTTTTAATGTGTGCTTATAGCTGAACTGTGGAAAGATGGACCAAAGTTGCTAAATAAATGCAAAGTATTACCTGTTTGGAGGTCTGGCAGTAAGTAATGACTGCTGAGATGGGAGAACAGTTGAGATTCTTTGCATATTGAAAGTGTGCTGTGTTTCCTTCTGTCCTCAGCATCTTCACCAGCAAATCTGCAGAAATAAAGAGCTTTTGTGTGGTTCTTTTACAGTTCTGCTGGCCCCTGCTGATGCAAATCAAACTTACTGTCCTCCTGTTATCTTCGGGTTTAGAAAACCTATTTTTAATCACTTCATACAGGTATCTAATTTGAATCAGCCTGCCAAGCTGCAGGACTCTTGTGCTTTTTTAATTGGCATCTTTCTCATTACATTTGAACAAAGTTGCAGAGACACTGCAGGACACCAGCAGAGAAATCTGAATCACCAATCCTGTTGGGCTGGCAACATGATGGTGTGATATACCGGGGGAGTCTAGGAGATGTGGTGAAAGGGACTGAGTGGAAGCAATCAAGTTCAGACATGCTACTGTCAGTGTTTCTAGCCCCTGCCTATGCCATCTGAAAGAGGACTGCAATATGAATTTACCAGCATATTGTTAAACCAGACTGGTTTCTAAGAACAATTCTTAGGATTCTAGTAGAGTGGAGCTCCCTGAAGGCACTGGTGGAACTCTTATAGGATGGGTATGGGGAGTACATCAAAATTGGCATGTTAACTCACCACAAGGATGGGCAGAATATTCAACCAGTTAACTGAGTCAGTCCCACTTAAAATTCTTTAGAATTTGAAAATCAGCTCTGAGATAACTACTAAAAGGCCAAGTTGCTTGCAGATGAAGTAGCTCTTAAGACTCAGTCATGGTTATATGATGCCATGACTCCTTTTCTGGTTGTGGTTTCCAGCAATATATGCCTAAACTCAACATCTAGGTGTTCCTGGCAGCATAAAAAGGAGAGCCATATTACTTGGCACAGAAGCACCTTCCTTCCCTCCTAGTCCATCATCCAGAATAGTGTCATTTGCAACAAAGTATTTCACAGTTCTGGTGGACAGTTCGATTTTTCATCTCTCCCCTTTCTGCTGAAGATCAGTGTTCTCAAAGCTCTGCAGCTCCCTGGGAGAGCTGTAGGTGGGGGCCCTGTTGTGCCAAGCACCAGAATTTTCTAGCCGCCTATAGTGAGTGCTAGTAATTTTTTCATTCCTTTTAAGGCTTTGCTAGAGGGGCTTGCCCCCCTTATTGCAGGTGCTAGAGATTAAACTCTGAACCAAGATGACAAGTTTACAGGAAAAGAAAACCAGTATTACCATCTGCTGGGAAGACCATCATTGCATGTTTTTGCATTCAGGATGGATAACTCAGCCTTCTACTGTGACAGCTGGGGGCCCTCTGTTCATAGAATCCTAGAATTGTTGTGGTTGGAAAAGACCTCCAAGACCATCAAGACCAACTGCCAACCTGCCAAGGCTGAGGGAGCTGGGATTGTTTAGGCTGGAGAAGAGGAGGCTCAGGGGAGACCTTATTGCTCTCTACAACTACCTGAAGGGTGGTTGTAGCCAGGAGGGGGTTGGTCTCTTCTCCCAGGCAACCAGCACCAGAACAAGAGGACACAGTCCCAAGCTGCACCAGGGGAAGTTGAGGCTTGAGGTGAGGAGAAAGTTCATCACTGAGAGAGTCGTTAGCTATTGGAATGTGCTGCCCAGGGAGGTGGTGGAGTCACCATCACCATCCCTGGAGGTGTTCAAGAGGGGATTGGACATGGCACTTGGTGCCATGGTTTAGTCACAAGGTCTGTGGTGACATGCTGGACTTGATGATCTTTGAGGTCTCTTCCAAGCTTGGTGATTCTGTGATTCTGTGTGAATACAGCCTCATTCTTGTGATGTGACTCCATGCGTGGCACAACCAAAGTTCCTTGCCGCAGCTGTGGCAGAGGTACTCTCCTAGCATGTGATAGGATTTCATTTGCCTATTCTGTTGTGTGGCCAAGCATAGGCCAGCCGTGTGACTTCCATGCAGGGCCTCACCATCACATGGCAGGTGTGTGTCCAGTCCTGTGACAGGACAGGACCGAAAGCAATCAGCAGTTATATGTCCTCTTCCCTCTTCCGCAAGTGAACCAAGCACATAGCCGTTGACCTACTCACATAATAGAGAGCAAGGGAGCTGCAGTCCTACAGGATTGTGGTGTGATGGTGAGCTGGCTCTCACTGAGCAATTTGAATCAAGCATAAGCAGACATTTTTATGCTGGCAAAACATTAAATTGGGGTTCTTTGTTCAATTCAACTGCACCACTCAGGATTCTTATTCCAAACTTTTCTGGGGTTTTTGGGTATGTTATGGCATAGGTAGACTGAATTATTTACAACACAGAATTGGTCCATTGATGTCTTGGATCCATTTAGAAAGACTTGCAGGCAAGAAACCAGTTGTGCGGATCACACCTTGCAAGGTTTTCATCCAGGTCAGACAGATACTTGGATTTTGCAAAGATTATGACTAATTGGATTAACTGTCTTAAGTTGGAAGCTGCTTCATATTTGCTTTCAAATAAATACAATTGGCTTAAATTCTTCGGTTCTGCATGTACACAAACCTCATGAAACACTGGAAGGGATGGCCTTGGGTGCCAGTTTGGGGGAGGTTCTGAGTGTTGCCATAACTGGATGGAAACAGTCTTTGTTTTAATGTTTTTGCTGAGATTCAGACTTACTCAAAATATGAACAAATATGGCCCATGATCCTGATTTCAGATGCATATATTGCATCTCTAGAAAGTCACAGGAAGTAGGGATCTAGATGCAATTTTGGCTCTAGATCAATTGCAAATCGGAATGTTTCTTTTAACTTAAATGTTTCCAGCTTAGGGCTTGGAATTCGTCTTGAATCTCTGTTAAATTTGAAGGGTTCAAGTCTGTGTTTTATCCAGACTTGGCACAATTTTAGTTTACTTTCAGATTTGTATGTTTAAGGTAGGTGTGATTAAGTAATGAATGTTAGTTTGGGGTCAAATGTTCTAGAGTATTAAGACTATCACAGTATCACCAAGGTTGGAAGGGACCTCAAAGATCATCGAGTCCAACCTGTCATCACAGACCTCATGACTAAACCATGGCACCAAGTGCCACATTCAGTCCCCTCTTGAACACCTCCAGGGATGGTGACTCCACCACCTCCCTGGGCAGCACATTCCAATGGCTAACAACTCTTTCTGTGAAGAACTTTCTCTTCACCTCCAGCCTAAACCTCCCCTGGTGCAGCTTGAGACTGTGTCCTCTTGTTCTGGTGCTGGTTGCCTGGGAGAAGAGACCAACCCCCACCTGGCTACAACCTCCCTTCAGGTAGCTGTAGAGAGCAAGAAGGTCTCCCCTGAGCCTCCTCTTCTCCAGGCAAAACAATCCCACAATCATGAAGCACTTCATGAGCAGATGGTACCATAAATATATGGAACTACAGTTGAACCCATTTTATAGATGGAAAAAATGAGGTAGTGAGTGGTCATTTGGTAGAAACATGGTCAGATCAAGTTTCTGCAGTTAGAAGCAAAGTCTACAAACGTTTGTTCTGCTTTTCTGACCTTGCATACCTTTCAATAAGGTATCACAGTATCACCAAGGTTGGAAGAGACCTCAAAGATCATCACGTCCAACCTGAAATATGGTGAGGATGGTCATAAAGTCCAGAGGAGCAGAGATGTAATAGGGTTAAATTTTTGCAGTATATCTTTGGAATAACTTGTAAGAGCAGCATCTACATATACCAGGTGTGTATGTACCTAAATATTACAGAAGGAGTTGAACTAAGTCACCTAATAGAGCTTTTTTCTCTTTATATTTTACCTTAAGCTAAGAAACATTGTGTTTGGATGAAAAGAGTAATGCAAATCAACCCTTTGAAAGAAACAAATGGCTTAATTCTTTTGTATTTACTGGATACACAGATGAAAACAGAGTGTTTATTAGTGAGATACAAAAACGTGTAGCAGCTACCAGTGGACAAAACTAATCGAATTCACCAGTCACCAGGTTGGTTAATATTATAAAGACTGTGTGAATCATGAATACTCAGCCAGCCTGAGGGTACAAATCCATGAATCTAGGGAGTTTACCTGTCTCTTTTAGTCAGCAGGCTATCCCTTTTTGATCACTACAATTTAGGCATATATTGCCTAATAATAAATGTGGCAATAAAAATGTATTTTGGGAAGCAGGATGTTGTAACAGAGCTTTAGATCAAAAGTGAGATTAATTTTACTTAATTTTAGCCAACTACAAGCTCGCTGCCTAGCCTAATCTAGTTGTGTAGGTTCTGTCCTCAGTGGAGAGAGAGAGAGAGGGAGAGGAGAGGAAGCTGGGATGAATCACTTTTGGGAGGTGCCTGTCTCTCCACTGACAATAGAGGGAGCCTACTCAACTGGCTTAGGTAGAGCACTTTAAACTTTTAGGTGGGTATGAGTTACTTCAGGCAAACCCTGTGTTAACCATCAGGAGATTCAGCTGCTTGGCTGGTTTTCCACGGATTTTTACACTATAACCTTGGGAGTATCACTTAACTATTGTTACTATTATTTTTTTTTTCTCCTTGGACTTCCTTTTCTCCCTGTAAAAATACCCTGTGGATAAAGTTCGTGGAGAACCTGTGTCCAAAGATGAAACACAGGTGCAAAACCTTGTTTGCCTGCTACTTTCCCCTGGCTGTAGTTGCCGTTAAAATCAACAGAATTTTCGAGACAGCGTAAGTTTACATCTGACAAGAGGCAGGGCTGAGTGAAAATTAGAATAGAATAGAATAGAATAGAATAGAATAGAATAGAATAGAATAGAATAGAATAGGACCAGGTTTCAAAGCAGCATTTATCCTCTTCAGAGATGACAAATTATTGTGAAAGCAATAAAAATCTAGTAACTGGTTAGGTGCATTGATTTTTCTGAGCTTTGCCTCCCCTTCACCCCTTCCTTCTAGCCCTCCCACTGAAAAAAATGTAGTGGGGGAAAACATTCTTCAGATGAGATCTATATTTGAAATAACTTTGGCCTGTTTGTATCTGGGAAAATGTTGGGGATTTTTTTTTTCCCCCTTTCCTTTTTTTTTTTTTACTTGGGAGATTTATTTCTGTCCTTGTAACACCATGTACTATATGCATTGCACCTGTTCAGACATAAGCACAGCACATTATTATAGCTGTAGGGGTAGAAACTTCCCTATATATATATATTTTTAAAGGGGGGGGGGAAGTCCTGGGGGCGAATAGCCCTCTCTTTTAGGTTGTTTACTGAGCAGTCTCATACGAAGACTTCTTCCTCATCAAGATCAATTTCCTCTGCTCCCCTATTGTCTGGGGAAACCTATCTTCAGGAGCGTCTTTCTTGAAAGATCTCATGACTTTAAAATCATCAGTGGGCTTTGTGTAGCCTGCCTGTCAAAAGAGATATGTTTACACCTTCCCTGCATGTGTTAAAGCTCTAAGGTTACGGAGCAGAATGGCTGCTATGTTGCAGCGCTTCATGCTAATACACACACACAAAAATGTATTTATGGTAATTATATGGACTGTCTGAAACAATGCATGCCAACATCCTGTAACATAAATAAGAAAGGTGGAGCCAGGCAGCACTAAACTGTTTATTTGCCAGCAATCCTGCTCAGCCCCGTGTACCTTTTGGAGGCTGCCTCAGCCTGGCAGCATTGAACCTGTTGCTGCATTAGCCGAGTTGTATTTTGCTGGCTGGGGAAGGAGGGTTGTCTGCTGTCTGGTAGGAGGGCTTTGTCTGTGTGCGCCTTTCTCTCGCTCTCCCTCTCTCTCCCTGTCTCTCGCACTCTCGCTCGCTCACGCTCGCTCTCTCGCTCCCTCTCCCTTTCCCGTCTCTGTGGTTTGTAAGGTAGGTTGCAGTGTGTGTATATACACAACATCAAGAGCAGGAAAATGGACTCATTAGGGAGGCAGGCAGTCATTACCACTCACACTGTACTTCCAGGGAGACAGCGACTATGAGGAGACAAACTGAGGACTGGGGAACAAGGTAGGCCAGTCAACTTTTATAAAAAATGAAAGAATAAAGCCTCTGCTCTCCTTAAACCACCAGCACTTCTTTATTCTCTCCCCCCGCCCCCCCCCTTCCACCCCCCCTTTTCCTCCTTGATTTTTAATTTAGAGATGTAAGTTTGCCAGACCTATTTGCTAGCTTAAAATTCGGAACATCTATAGAAGGCCTTACCCTCTACAAATGTGTGTGTGTGTCCCCCCCCTTCTTCTACTTATTTAAGGGTGTGCCCCCTTATGATTCACTTTAATTACTTTTGAAATCATTTTTCTTTTTAAACCAAGGAAGAAGCAAATAACGTTTGTTTTCCAACACTAAGTAAATCAATATCTTTCACTCTTTTCAAGCAGCCCTCTCTGCCTGCCTGTGGGTCTCTCTCTGCTTTTTCTTTTTTTCTGTTTATGCAGTTCCATCTGTCCGTCCATATATCATGCTCTCCTTATTTGCTGCTAAATGGGGGGGTTTATTAGTATTTGCCAATGACTTTTAACTGTAACGCCGGCGAGCAGGGTTAACGGTGACTCTTGTTCTTTGTTTTGTGTATATATATATATATGCACGCTGTAAGTTTAAAGTCCATGCTTGGCATACAGTAAATAAAAGCAAAAAGAGAGAGAGAGAGAGAGAGAGAGAGAAAGCAGGTTCCACTCCTCCTGACAGGGTTTTTATTCAGAGAGGTTTTGCTGTTTGTCTGTTTCGGTGCAGGGATGGAAGGGGTTAATTCTGGTTGTTGTACATGGACTTTTCCCTCCCTAGATATTTTTAACGTCTATTTTTATTTTTTTTTTTATCATTATTAGTGTTGTGTTTTTTTTTTTTTTCCAGTTTCCTTTGCTGGGCAGAAAGGAGGCATGTATTCCAACTTTTGTGTTGCTGATCTCATGCAACGTTCTGGAGGCATCACTGGGTTAATAAGAATTCAAACTTTCTAAGAGGGAGTTTGTATCCTTGGCTGCCCCCCACCCTCCCGCTTTCTGCATGGTTATGCTTGTGTTTCCGTGTGTACTGCCGGGGAAGGGGGGGGGAAGGGAATAGAGAGATTTTTTTTTTTATACAGTGGTGGCAAATTATGAAATCTATCGAGCCATTTTGTCCAGAAATAGTAACTATTTATTTACCATTCCTCCTTCCACAAATATGCCACTTATTTGTAATTTCAAACGCTGAAGCTTTCCCCTGAATTCATCTCTCATTCTTTTGCCTTTTTATCTCTTTAATATGCTACTTATTTGTAATGTCAAAACCTTGAAGCTTTCCCCTGAATTCATCTCTCTTTTCTTTTTTCCTCTTTATTTATTTATTTATGTATGTATGTGTTTATTTTGCTGGGGAGGGCTTTGTGATGCATTTCGTAGGCCATTTGGCATTGCTGAGTTTTGGGAGCCCAGATTTATCATGGGTTCTGAAAAAAATCTGCTTCAGTTGATCCATTTGAAATGGTCTTTTTATCTGAGCTCCTGTCATTTCTGTTGGAGAGTAAAACTGCTACTCTGCTAGTAACAACAGGGGGGAAAAAAAGGGGGGTGGGGGGGGGGGAAAGAAAGAATCAGTGTGAGTTATATAAAATGTTCTGGAAAATCAAGAGTAATTATATAAAATGGACACTGATCAGTGGAGATACCTCAGCAACAGCAATCCCCTTTTTTTTTTTAATAGAAAATTATTTATTTAATAGCAAGAGAAGGACTTCTTAAAAACATGCATTAGGCCTTTCTCTGAGCACAAAGAAGTCCATAATGCAATATTCCTAACCCACCTGGGACTACCTAGGAGATTCTCCAAAACCCTCGAATCCTTTGAAGTGTTTCTTAAAAATCCATTATTTTAAAACCAGAGAACTTTTGCTGCCAACAGGTTTTTGTTTGGGGTTTTTTTTTTGTTTTTTTTTTTTGCTGTTGTTTGGGGCTTTTCTTTTTCTTTTTGGCTGTCCCTTAATTTGCAACTCCCCAGTTCCGACAGAAGTGCCTCCTTGCTGAACAAACTAAGTTAATTGAAATCCAAAGCAGCAGATCTGTTCACTGGCACTGCAACTGCAGAAACTACTTTCTCCATTTTATCAACAGCTTTATTTTCAGAACCTGAGCAAAACTTTTCAAGGTTTTATATTATCAGTGTGCCAGGAACTGGTGGCTCGTCTCTTAGCTGGGAAATGACATTCATTGCTTCCTAGTTTGTTTGTTGTTTTTTTTTTTCCCCTCCTCCTTTTTAGTCAAGCTTCTAACTGAATATTTTGTTGGTAGACTTTAAATGTGTTTATTGCATCAAAAGACCTGCAAACTGTAGCAAGGTTATTTCTTCCTCTCCTAAAGTTTGAATCTCAAGCATTGAAACTCAGGTTTGGGCGTAGTGGGAATACTGAAGTTGTGACAGGCAAGTAGGGGTCTTAAAGGTGGAGCTGCTGATGCCTTCGGCTGGTGGTCAGCGTGGAGTGATGCAGCTGGAGCATTAGCAGCCGTCCCCATCGTGGGATGGACGGGTTTTCAGGCACCTGTCATTTTCTCCTGAACCAGTGAAGGTGCATGTTCCTCAACAGCCCAGGTTTTTTTGTAGGGAAGCATAGACCTGTCCTGAGGATTCTTGCACAAGCGTTTCGCAGAAGCCTGTCCACATCTTAATGTTTGTGAGAAACTTTAAAAAATGGCTACAAGGTATCTCTTGGTTTTTGTGAAGCTGAGAAAAGAGTCGGGGTAGGAGAAATGTTTTTTTCATTATGCAGTAAAATCTTTTTGGAAACTTGAAAACATTGTCAGTGGGAGGACTGAATTTTCTGTGAACCCCAAGTATATTGTAGCCAAAAAAATAATTAACATCTCAGCCCTTTCAATAGCACAAAGTCCATTTGCAATCTGGAGACAGCAGCAAAGGGTAAAGTATGCCTAAGTAAACTTAAATCCAGCATATGATGCTGTAGCTGGAAGTTGGGGAGCATCCAATCTGTTGGCCAGGGGGACAGGACTGAGTTTGGCGGAGCAGCATGCGCGGGGCATCGCGGGGTTCTCAGGGTTCCCATGCACGCAGCCCGGGCAGCTGTGTGGAGCGGAGCTCGCCGTGTTGATTGGGTCACAGTGTGCTTTATTTTAGCGTTGGAGCAGACAGTTATCTAACACACCCACACGAGGAAGTGCTCTGGAGCAGTTATTTCATGCTTTGCCATGCCCTGTAGCTAGAGTAATTTTGGCCTGAATGGCGTGTGTATATGCCTTGCTCACTCCTGTGAGACGAGAGGCAACACCGTTGGGGTTTTTGTGTGTGTGTGTTTTTTTTTGGGGGGTGTTTGTATTTTTTCCATTTTTGCCTTTAACAGGATGAAAATTGGGGTACAAGGCAGTCAAATCCGAATGCCAAGCAAATACCAACTCAAATTAATTTTCATAGGAGAGGCTTTTGCTTTTCTCTTAAAGGAGGCAAAAAAATATCAGTCTTGTTTATTTTGATAAAGGCAGTCGTAGCAATTTCCTGAGTTGGATATATAATAATTATAAATATTACTCACAGTTTTCCTCTTTTCACATTTTCATCATAGGCCTGGCTTATTCATAAGGGAAAACAGCTGCAGAGGAAAAAAAAAAGTAATAAAATAAAAAAGGAGTAATGTTATTTATATAAAACTTTGATGTAAATAGGGAACAGTGTCCCCTGCTAGAGAATTCTGTGGGATGGCTTACAAATCCCATACAAGAGAGATTACAGTCTTAGATAAATTGTTATTTAAATCATTTCAAGAAAGCCCTGTTCAGTTTTGGTTTTTTTTTTTTTTTTTTGCAAGCCCATATGAGGTTTTAAGCAGAATGATTTGAATAGAAGTTCTGTTTGGAAATTGATGGCATGCTGTGGCCTTATAGATTTCAGTTGGTTTCACTCCTGTCTCTTTTTATAGGACTTTTTAACGCTGTGATCTGTGTGGGGAACAGCTTCTACTGAAAGAAATTCACAAATGTTAATGGAATATTAGGCACTGAAATTTAACTTCAAGTTGCTTAGATTTTTTTTTTTAAGCAAAACTTTTAGAGAATCCAAATCCTTTGTAAATGTTTTAAATTTGTCCTTGTTTTTAGGTGAAACAATGCACTGGAGGCAGTTACTTTTAAAGACTAATTTCTTCCCTCCGTGGGGTCAGCAATTCAGACTGTGCTGCAGAGGGAGAATGATGGGAAGGCAAAGTGAAGCAGACTTCACTGATCATCTTCGTTTGCCCGCCCCCCCCCCCCCCCCCCCCCCCAATAAATTCAGAGAGTAAACAAACAAATCAATCACGAAAAATAACTTGGCTTTTTTATAAGCTGTCTGTGCCAAGGGTCCAGCTTTCTCCTGGTAAAGAACAGCGTTTGACCGTGCACCAAATGCTGAGATACTTTCATAGCGTTTGTACAGCTTTAACTTCAGGAGTTTTCCACAGATGTATCAAACTTTTTGGTGAGGAGGAGTGAAAAGCAAAGGCTTTTGTCAGGGATGGGTTTAGCTTTGAAGGTGTTGCCTGTATTCCTGGTTATTGTTTATCTTAAAAGTTAATATTTAGTTCTAGCGGCACTGATCCAGTTTTCCTCTACTAGAAAAGGGGCATTGGAGAATGATTACTGCTTATGTCTGTCATGGGTTTGTACATTTTTTACTTAATCCTTCAGTGCCATCATGTATTATGATGGCATTTTGACTGCCTGGCCCTGGTGTGAGTTCTCTTTGCAGATGGGTCTTGTAAAATGGTTTCGGGAAGCATGGGGATGTGTGCCACCTCCTCCTTCCATAGCCACCGGGGCAGCCAGGGCTGATGGTGCCATGGGGCAGGTTGCTACATATCCCACAGATTTGCAAGAAAAAATTTCAGCTTTTTGAGGACACTGAAGATCGCATGTCTTGAAGTAAACAAAATGCAGGAGTGGGAAAGTAAGCTAATGGGATAAAGCTGTCTTTAAAGACAGATGGGGTTTGGCTTGGGTGGAATGAGTGTGGAGGGTTCCCCCAGCCTGTTGCTAATGGGGCAGATGTTCATCTTGCAGAAAAGTGAGCTGCTGACCAAGTTAGCACTAGGTGGCACTATGGAAAGAAAGGCCATGGACTATGGCAGTGCAAAAGCTTCAATCCTTTCATGCCAAGAAGTGGTCTCTTCCCATCATCAACAGCCTGCCCCGCCAGCCCCGTGCAGGGCAGATTTGTAGCCGTGCTGTACTTGTTTTTGCTACTGTTCTGCAGCACCCTTCATGAAAGATGGGTGTTCTAACAGCAACCATTCCTCCCTAATTCAAACACTGGTAGCATCTTTAGGACTTTTATTTTTCAGTGCCTCGTGTCACACGCATTTCCATGTGCTTTTCTGAAGTGGGTGGACACAGACCCTAGGTAGCATTTTATGTCCGGTTTGCACAAGCATAAATAACAGGACAAAGGGTGAACCTAAACTCTAATGGTCTGCCTGCATGAGGTAGTATCAAACCAGTGATTATACAGAATCACAGAATCACCAAGGTTGGAAGAGACCTCAAAAGATCATCAAGTCACAGGTCTGTATTAAAAGCAGTTGGCAACTGCAGAAAAGATTAAAGGAAACTTTGAATAGGCAATGCTTCCAACTCTTTGCAGAGTACCTATGGGAAATCCTTAGCAGGGCAGAAGTGGTGCCATTCTGTAAGTTGCACCTTAATGTTACATTTCCATGGTCAGGTTATATTGGGCTTGTGGTAGAGCTAAAAATGCAGGCAAGTATAGTGTGCCATTTGATTCTGAGGTAAATACAGAATGTTTAGGGTTGATTATTTTTTGTTTGTTGGTTTGGGGGTTTTTGTTTGGTTTTTTTTTTTTTTTTGTTTTGTTTCATTGTTTTGTGTTTTTTCATTGTGGTTGGTTGGTTGATTTTTGGTTGGTTGTTGGGTTTGTGGGGTTGGTTGGTTTGTTTGTTTTGTTTTCCCAACTAAAAGATAATCCTCCTAACATCTTGCTTGTAAAATCATCAGTAGCTGGAAATGTGATTGACCTGTGTGGATACAAAAGTAGGACTGGGAAAGTTGCCTTATGGACTTCAGAGCTGTCCTTTCAGCCTACTGAAAGTTAATTATTGATTTATCTTTCCTCCCTAGAGATCCAGAGGCCTTTATTAGGCCACACCTTGAGTACTGTGTCCAGTTCTGGCCCTCTCCGTTTAGGAAAGATGTTGAGTTGCTGGAGCGTGTCCAGAGAAGGGCAACAAAGCTGGGGAGGGGTTTGGAGCACAAGCCCTATGAGGAGAGGCTGAGGGAGTTGGGGTTGCTTAGCCTGGAGAAGAGGAGGCTTAGGGGAGACCTTACTGCTCTCTCCAGCTACCTGAAGGGAGGTTGTAGCCAGGTGGGGGTTGGTCTCTTCTCCCAGACAACCTGTGACAGAACAAGAGGACACAGTCTCAAGCTGTGCCAGGGGAGGTTTAGGCTGAATGTTAGGAAGAAATTCTTCACAGAAAGAGAGATTTGCCATTGGAATGTGCTGCCCAGGGAGGTGGTGGAGTCACCATCACTGGAACTGTTTAAGAAGGGACTGGATGGGGCACTCGGTGCCATGGTTTAGTTGATTAGATGGTGTTGGGTGATAGGTTGGACTTGATGATCTCAAAGGTCTTTTCCAACCTGGTTAATTCTGTATCCTATTTCTGGCTAGAAAGTTAGTGGTCACAGTGCAGGGATTCAAGAGTAATGGTCATGTGGCAACACAAGATTTCACGAGCAGGATGTCAAGTATGGGTAAGATGGAGGCTGGTACGGGGGAAGAGTGCAGGAAGACAGCTAGGTATGTCCACTGTCATTTTATGAGAACTGGATGTGGAGCCTGTAATTCTCCTGTTGGCTGCTAAAGGCTTAGCAATTTGATACTGAGGTGAGTCACAGATGTTAGTGAGAGGGAGGAAGGCTGAGGAAAAAAATCAGAGCCACAAAAAACCCATCCAAAAAATCACATTGTTTAGGTACAAACAGAAGAAAACCATGTTTAATTGCTAATGTGCTCCCTCTGCCGGTTGTCTGAAACTAACAAATGCTCTTCCCAGGAGACCAGGCCACACCCTGTGGGACACTGCGCTGCCTTACAAAAAGCCTGTCTAAATGAGTGGATTTGAGCTCTCTTGCCACCAACAGCATTAACAGGAAAAGGCTTCTGACAATGTATGCTAAAGCCTTACAGATCAGGCATGACTGCTGAGAAGGGCTGTGAAATATCCAGTCCTGTAATTCAGCCTTTCTTGCTTTGTTTCCAGTCTTCTATACGATAGGCATTTCTTCTCCTGTCATTTCCCAAAGTTTGTGTTTTCCATCTTGCTGCTGGGACTTTTCCCATCTGAAGGAGTTTTAAAATCTCCCCTTGGTGCTTGTAGTTTCAGTTCTAGTGCACACAGTCTCTGAAGAAGCCCTAGTGTAGCTCAGACTTTGGCAGCTTCCAATTCTTTCTGTCACTGTCAGTTAAATCTGCTTGTCAGCTTTACACTGTTGTGCCCACTTCATCCTGTCCTTTCTTTGGCTTGAATGCCGGCTGTTTTTTCAGGATACTCTTGAACATCCTTCCTCGTTGTGATGAATCTGTATTTCTTTTCCAAACATAGACTTAGTTGTTTAATATGTTCTCCACACAGCACATTTCCCCACTAGATAAGTTGTTAAAATCCAGCATTTTGTACTTCCATGCTGTAAAGAATATCCCAAGTCCTGGATGAGACTGAGTATTGGAGGAAAAAAAACCAAACAAACCTGAAGAAAGCTTGATTAATTCCCACAGATTGTGTGGAAGATTTCTGACATGGTCATTATAACATTGTCCTGTATTTCTCATATGTTCCACCTGTGTGGACTGTGATGATCAAGAGCCTCCTTTTGCAGCCGTTGACACGTCAGTGGGAATCAGCTGTGCAGAGCTGTTGCAAGACTGGGCTCAAGTTTTCTGTGTAGAGTAGTGAAAAGTTTCCTTTCTGCAAGTCTCAAGCTTCTCATCTAGGTGACTGCTTATTAAATCTTTATACAGCAGGGGCAATAAACCAAACAGCCTGGTGGGTAGCTAATTGGCTGGAGTGACTCAAGCCACATATAAATCTTACTTGTACTCAGCACATTGACTCTCTCTGGCCTCATCGCTCTCTCTAGTATTCGTTCATTTTGAGACAGCTAGAATTATAATGTGAAGAAGATAAACCCTGCTGCTTCTTTCTCAGAGTCTGAGAGAATGCTTGTGGGATGATTCTCTTTTATTTCCTTTTCATAGGCCCTGCAGTTTAGGAGTCCATCCTCCTGAAACACAGTGCAGGAAACTGGCCCCCATGTGGGCGGTCACAGCAGTGATCAGGAAACCAGTACAGCACTGAGACCACATCAACCTCCTGTCATCAAGTCCCTGAATGTGAGGAATTGCAGCAGGGATTGGTATCTCTGATACTTAGCCCTCCTGCTGTACCTGCTTTGGGGATAAACAAGAATTCAGCACCTGGGGCTACCAATCTGACATGTTTTGCTAGTGCTAAAGTAATAAAAGTGATTCAGTGCTGCCCCATTATAGGATGAGGGGCATCGAACAAACTGGAACACAGGAGGTTCCACCTCAACATGAAGGAAAACTCTTTCCTGTGAGGGAGCTGGAGCACTGGAGCAGGCTGCCCAGGTTGTGGAGTCTCCTTCTCTAGAGACTTTCCAAACCTGCCATGATTCTTTCAAAACCCTCCTAGATGCATTCCATTGTATCCTACTCTAGGTGATCCTGCTTTGGCAGGGAGATTGGGCTTGATGATCTCAGAGGCCCCTTCTAACCCCTATCATTCTATGATTAGAAGTGACACAAGTTCCCAGGAAAGGCCCAGCCTATCCTAGGCTTATGGGTGGACTGTTTGAAGTCCAAGCTGTGTCTTGTAATGTCCAGCATTTCATTAAAAAGCTGCTTTTATTTTCGTCATGTCATGACCATGTTTTGGAAGCTTCAAAGCTTGCTCCAGCTGGGTAGGAAAAATGTGGGTCTAAGATAGTGACATTTCCTAAATGAACTGGTTCCTTCTGAGCTATACCAGCTTCAAATAATTTATCCACTAAGTCAGTTCAGGCTCAGCCTGAAACATTTCATTGCTGTGAAAGCAGCTGCTCCTGAAAGAGGTTAAAAGCCAGCTGTGCTTTTGTAGTACATTCAACTGTGCAGTACTTTGTGCTAGACAAGAGAAAGCTCAGGATTTTTCCCTGGTGCTGGACATTCCTGCATGCTGAAATTAACTTCCTCTGCTAATTTTTACAGGGGACCAGATCCCATTTGAAGGCTGTCTTAAAACTTTTTACAGACTCATTTATTTATTATTTTAAACTGCGTACAGAGATCTTAAATCTTTTGGTCAGCACAGAGCTGTGATACAGTATCAGAAGTTGTAACCAGATTGCAGTGTGGTCGCTCCTACCATACATATTAGGTACATAGGTACCAGTAAGGATAACCCACTGATGAGGCAAACAGGATTTGTACTTGACTTCCAGTTTTTCTGTGTAACTTTCAGCAGGTCATTTCTGGGTGTTTCAGTTGCTTGCCTTCCAGACAGAGATAATAATCTTTACTAGTTTCTGAGAGCAGTTGGGAGTGGGTTAGTTACAGCTACATTATCTGATTTTTCTCTTTCCCTCTTGACTCTGTGCCTCGCCATCATCCTGAATGTGCACTGCAAACCCTTTCTTTATTCTGATGGGTTTGCTTTAGCCTCCCAATGAAGTTTTTGAGTTCTTGTGGTCTTTCTCTGACATGTCAGAATACAGCTGTCACCTGAGGTCTTGATTTTCATGTGTTTTGAGGAAGTTTTCACCTCATGGAGATGAAGAGCTAGCATTTACTGTGGTAGTTCAGATGGCAGTAACTCTTTTGCCCTGATCACGAAACACTATTATGCTGGATCTCAGGTGAATTTTGCATGTTTTTAGTCACATATTTTCACTGTATTCAGCCCAAGGCTGTCTTGGCCAAACTGCTGTTAATATCTGAGCTAGCTCAGTAAAAGCTCTCTCTATGGTGAGGTGAGAGCCCTCTTGTCTAGATCACATCTGTCTCCAGCCCCAGGATAACTTAATCTGCTACCAAACTTACATTAATTTTTGATTCCACATCTTTTTCAGGTGGGGAGAAAATAAAGTGGGGGGGGGGGGGGAAAGAGAGTGAGCGAGCTAGAGTTAACTTCTGGAGTTTCCTGGTTAAGACTGTGCAGGAACACAGTTTAGTTGACTGTAAGCTCTTTTAAAGAGTCATTAAAATCTGGTTGAGTAATGTTACTATGGAACGTTGGCTTCAGTGTGGCAGAAGGATACAAATGGAGCATTTAGGAGGGAAGCTTTGGGAAGTATGCGAGCAGCTAGAAGAAATAAAAGCTGAGACGCAGGCAGGGGGCAGAGCTGCTCAAAGAAAATGAGGACAAAAAGTCTGAACTTCATGCAAAAAGAGGGGCTAACATGGTCCCACTGGCAGGAGAGGGGAAAAAAATTAGTTGCCCGATTCTGTATGAGCAGGACCAGAGTGGAGTGGGATGAGGCCACAGAGCTTTCCTTTTCCTTCATGAGCAGTGAGCTGGAATAATCATCACACAAAAATCGTCTTCAGGGGACTCTACTTTTGGGATAAGAAGTTCCACATGAAATTTCTAAATGTCTGTATCTCTGCTAAAGTGTTTATGGGTTGTGTTTTGCTCTAAGTTGCATTTGTATGAAGGTGGACCAGTTCCATGAAATTCAGAAGAATCAACAGTGAACCGAGAGCTGAATTTAGCTTTGTGTTTCTAGCCTACTGGCTGCAGCTGGCATACATCTGAAGCAATAAAGATGATGCATGGTACTCCACGAGTGATTTGTGACCAGGAGACAGTTTTCTTCAGGACAATGCTGCTGAATTTGACCTCATTTTTACTGTGTTAGATACTGTCTCCCTCGTGGCAGCACACATAGGTGTATTAATAAGATTCTTACCAGATCTATCCTTGAAATCTGAGCTTACAGAGTTGATGACAAGGTCTGCTTTTAGGAAGTGTTGGTGATTAGTCTCATAATGCCCAGGCAAAATCTGCAAAGAATTTAATACACATATATACAGTCTTTTGTGGTTGTTTTTGTTGGTGCAAAGGTTTACTTCTGAGACTTTGATTTTATTTTATTCTTTTGTTTTGCTTTGTTCTCAGTGCCTAAAAGAAAAGAGGTGCCAGCTCTAAGTCTTTCCTAGTCTTCTTGTAGATAAAGGAGTAACATATGTACTTCAAAACAGAGAGCACTTATCAGCCAAGTTCAGCTGGAGAAGGCAGTGCTCACAAAAGGTTCCAGGACAGTTTATCCAGAGACAGCTACTGATACAAAGAAATAGCACTTTGCATTTCTGAAGAAGCTAATTGAAATATCTTGCAGCATTTAACCAAAGTAGTTAATTTAGTTTTGCTTACCTCCAGTAGCTGAATCAACATTATTATTTCCATTTTTTAATCAGGAACAATCGAGGCACAGAGAGAAAGAGGAAGTGATGCCTTTCTTTCTTCCTTCCTCAGTGTATTGTACATGCAGATGGCACTTGGAAAAGTAATGACCATGTTCCATGGACAAAGGAAGCCCAGAGGATTCTTGGCTATATTAAAGACTGTTAGGCTTTTTGTTTTTACATCATTGCAGTGTTGTAATGCATATGCAACTTCTTGGCCATTAAAGTATTTTTTTCTACTCTCAGAATGGGATAGAAAGGCCCTACAGCAACTGAAGATTTAGCCCAAACAATTTGACATAGCAACATGTCAAGCCAGTCGTAGTTTTGAGAGCAGTTTATGTTTTTAAACATGATTTCTGGTGTTTTGTTTGCTTATTGTTTATAATTGCGCTCTTAGCTAATGTAATTTCAAATACTTGTAAGCAACAATTACATTCTTTTTCCTGAGTGGATTTTCCACAGCTGAATATGTCCCAGGAAGCATCCAAGAGGTAGGTGTTAGAAAGCTGGACCACTCTGTCACCTCTTTATTGTATGGTAGTCATTGTAGGGGAAGATTTTGCCTGGCTTGAATACATAGTGATGTTGCTAGCTTAGTAGAATACTCATCCAAAGAAGACTGAGGCTCCCTATCACATTTAAAGACAAAAGTACCTTTGAATAGTTACATTGTTGAGGACTTCTACTATGTGCAACTGCCTGTGTGTGCAAACGCTGCTGTTCACCTCTTTGAGAGCTGCGATAATGTAAGGGGGTAAATAGCCTCTAAGGGTTATTTGCACACAAGCAAGCATTTAAAGAGGATTGTTACTTGTCTGTTTAAACTGTCAGTGGAGACAAAACACATGCAAGTAATAATGGGAGCTTGCAAGTACTGGATTTGGGCAGAGCAGATGTTTTGATGCTGAGGCATCTGTCAGAAAATCAACAGTAGGAGGAACTGAGTTGTTTGTACGTTCAACCTGAAAACCACAAGGAGTAGCTGCATTTAACTTTTTGATACTTGAGAGTGAGATTCAGATCTCAATTCTTGTAAACTTACAAACAAGTCTTGGGTTTGTACTGCTTTGCATTATCTTTTCACAGCCCAAGGGCCACTTTTAATGTCTGTCAATGCTTAGAAGACCCCATTTGGCAGGGCAGCAACAGAAGTTTTCATTGGCCAGCACAATTAATACTTTCTTCTTTGAGAGGCAAATTCATCTAGTGCAGTATGTTTACAAAAGAAAAGGCTGGAATAGACAATAAGGTTTTCCCTTTATCAGAGACATACAGACTGACCATCACTGGATATACTTGTGAGGCACTGTAACAAAGAACACTCCTCAGGCATACCTCACATTTCAAGGATCGAAGGGCAAACTGGATGAATGTCTCTTCTAGGAAATGGATGAAGCACCTTTTTCATATGCAATCTCCAATTTCAGTAATCCCCCAGAAGCTTATAAAAGCCAGGATGGAGTCAGTAAAACCTCATCTTATTAACCTCCAAAAGGACACAAAGGGGTTTTTGATTACGACACAGATCTGGATGCCAAGTGCATCTTTTAAGCACTCTTACACTGCCTCAGCCTACTGTAACTTTTGGTAGCTAGAGTACAATAAGGGTCATGAAGTAGATGAATACAGTAGATGAAGAGCCTGGGTTTACTTGGAGAATTCTCACCTGGTAAAGTCTAGTCAAGCTTCTTTGTACAGGAAAGCCAAGAACTGTCTTCCCCTCTCCTCAACCCTTAAGCAGAGATTATTCCTTTCTTCCCTTTTCACATAATGACCTGTTCAGTGGATTGAACAGTCTCTGAGATTAGTTTGTCTCTGCTGATAAGCATTGGTCCTGTGAGAGAGAGATCCTGAAGTCAATTGGTTTTTGAGTCCTCTTACTTTTTAGGACACTTATGTCCACTTTACATGCTAAACTCAGCTATAGGGGAAGTTCTACCATGGTTCCCTATTACATAGTTCCCTCTACATGCTATTGTGGTAATAAAAACCAGCAACAATTTTCCCTCATTAAGAATCTCCAGTGTTGTGCATTAAATAAATGAGCATCTGGGTTTGTTTTGTAATTTACTGAGGTATAGCTTTGGCTATATGTAATTAGGACACAAGGAGTCTTAAGAACTCCAAAGAAGTGCTTTTAAAGGACACGACATTTTTCTTTCTGGGTTCCCTGAACCATTATACATCTATGTGGGTTTTGAGGGAAGATGGATTAAGGAGTAGGCATTAAGTGAGCATATCTAGTGGGTACTTATTTCTTAACCATTTTATTAAACTCACATGTCTTTGTAGCCCACCATTTGGTTTTGATAGGGATCATTGGGGAAAATTCTCACTGGCCCTCCTGTTTTCCTAAGTTTCAAATGTGCCTAGAGATCCATGAAATGTGAGCACAGTAGCAAGCTTGAAATCTGGAAGGACAACTGTCCAGGTATTTTGCTGACTTTTCTGGAAAGCCTGTGTAAACATGTAGAACTTGTGTTAACCATTGTTGATGAGGCTCCTTGTCTTGTTAGAAAGAATCTTGCTTCTTCTCAGAGCGCTGCTTTGGGGAAAGGACAGGAAGTAATTCTGCATGATTCAAGAGAGAGTTTAATGGTGTATGCTCTACTTTTTTTGGAACTAGGCAGACAAGAGCTTACTTAGTCATATGTATAAAACTGCAGATCTTCAAATCTTTATTGCTTTCTGCTTATTTAATAAAACTTACACTTTTCTTTATCCTTACTCTCAACACCTGTATATTTAACCTTAACAAAAGAAGCACAGTCAGCTGAGTAAATGGAGTGGTGCTCAATATGCTTCCTTATTTTCTCCCTGAGCAGGTCATGTAGTTGCAGGTCACTGTGGCAATACGGGCCATATGCCATGGCTTGTTCTCCATGATGTGACCACATCTGTTGTGTGTGCACAGTAAAACTGAGCTGGGCAGAATTTGGTCAAGGTGCACCAAGCTTACTGTTTGTGTGTGATGCAACTAGAACAGAACAGAATAGAATTAACCAGGTTGGAAAAGACCTTTGAGATCATCAAGTCCAACCTATCACCCAGTACCATCTAATCATCTAAACCATGGCCCCAAGTGCCTCATCCAGTCTCTTCCTAAACACTTCCAGTGATGGTGACTCCACCGCCTTCCTGGGCAGCACATTCCAATGGCCAACCACTCTTTCTGTGAAGAATTTTTTCCTAACATCCAGCCTAAACCTCCCCTGGTGCAACTTGAGACTGTATCCTCTTGTTCTGTTGGTGGTTGCCTGGGAGAAGAGACCAGCGCCTACCTGGCTACAATCTCCCTTCAGGTAGTTGTAGAGAGCAATAAGGTCTCCAAAGCTTCCTTCAGCCACTGAATTTACTATAAATGTGCCAACACTAATTTGGATGTTTGAAGTATGCCTGACATATCCCAAAGTTTCTTGACTGCATTGATGGTAGTTCTCTCAGCAGCTGTGTTGGGCTTGTGTGGGCGTAGGTCCTTCTGGATGAGCATCATCAGGAAAAGGTTGTGATTGAGATAAAAGTCAAGCATCCTAACTACAGTCCTCAAAACTGAATTTTTATTTATATTCAGGTACTGTTTATGATGACCTTAGGGCATGTGTAAGAAGAGAAGATGTGAGAAACGTAAATAAGAGGACTTTCTGGGTGTGCTTCAGACCTTCTTACTGATGTGGGTACTTCAGCTTCACCTCTCTGCTCTTCTGTTCCTTAGCAGTAAAATGGAGTGATGAAAGTAACTTCTGCATGCCTTGAAGTTTAAAGAACGCTTTGTGAAGTGCTCAGAAATCTTGAGATGAAAAAAGCGAGGGGTAAACAGCAACTGTTGCCACTTTGACCTGCTCTTGTGGTCTGAGAGGAGCAAGCAGAAAATGCATACACTTGTGTTGCCATGAGAAATGAAGATAAGTCCATCTAAAAAAGGTTCTGAAGAAAGCAGCCTTTCATGCCATCTGGTAATTTCTTTAGAAAACTCTCTTCTGAAACTTTAATCCTTTCCCTCCTGATCACATCATGAGTGGAAGAATACAGAGGTGTAAGAAAGGGTAATAGTGCTGAAAGGCAAAGTTTAACACTTCTAAACCTTGTGTCTTACCAATGTCAGTGGAAGGTCTAATTCTCGTTGAGGGCTGCAATTAGTTCTCAGGCTTGCAGAAGACAAATAGAGGTGCGTGGTTGGGTGTAGAGGAAAACAACCAGCAGGTGTTCACCTGGGTTCTGCAAAGGACTGGAAGACTTGCATTTAGGAGTGATAGAGAAACAGGGCTTTGGTGTGATGAAGGATGATGATGTCTTGTTTATATCTTAACCCCTGTCAGAGAGGAGGAGGACAGGATTTAGATTTAGGATAGAATTCAATCTAAATAGATGGAAAGAATGGGTGAAAAAGAAGACAAAGGTGCAGTTCAACAGCAATAACTGTCTAGATGCCTGGATGTGTTCTGGAGTTTGTGGTGGAGCTGAGTCTCACCAGCAGCAGTGCTGCGTGTGGTGTGCTCAGTGCAAATGGAATCCATAAGTAGTTTTGTCGAGAGTCAGGATTTTATTTTGCTTGTGGAAGTCAGACCCATTCAGACTCTTGGCTCTGCCATCCCTTCCCTTACATTATTGGTGGGAGAAAGTTGATATTGCTTAGCCCAAATTCACATCGATGAATACGCTTTCATCTCTTTCTCTGTTGCTTTGTTTATCTGTCTCTGTCTATCTCTCTGTGCGCCTGCTGCTTGTCTGCCTGCCAGTTTTTTCTTTGTCTCTATCACTTCATCATTGAACCCATCTGTGGAGAAAATGGGATATTTGGCTGTCTTCCTTTTTATTATTTTTCTTTTTTTGGGGGGGGTTATTATTATTTGTGTCATATTGTTCCCTCAGACTTAGGAAGTTAAAACTCGCACTCCTGGGGGTGCCAGGCGTTTCAGCTCTTGCATTTAGGAGGAGCCGTGATGCTTTTTGCGTCTGTTTGTCTGTCCATCTGTCTGCGGGTCTATAATAAGCTGTGCAGTGAGACAGCAGCTTACTATCTGTGTGTGTGAAATTAGCTAATTGGTGTTAGCAGCAATATTTTCACATGTTTTATAAGCAAAGTGCAGCAAGGTATATAAATGTAGATATGATCCAGAGACACACACACACACGCACACGCAAGCCTGTCGCTGCTCATGCATAGACGCTCAGAAGTAATTAATGTTAATAAGATTTTAATGTGCTTGTGAGATCATAATGAGGAGAAATGAATGCTCTGATTAGAAAAAGGTAACTGTGTGTGTGTTTTGGCTTAGAACAAGATTTCCCCTCTTTTTTTTTATAAATCACAAATTCAGAACTTGTTTGTGATTGCATCAATTGGTTTTTATTTTCAAATTAGAGGTCTGTTTAGCCTTTTGAGTGATTAGCCAAGTAAATGGGTAAAACCCTGATCACAAGGAATGCTGCAGATTTATTCCATTTTATTTCCTTTTGCCTCTTAGAAAGCAGTGCTACTATCTGACGGGGCTGGGCAGCCTCATCCTCCTAGCATTACATGGTTTTGATGCTGCTTTTAAAGCTTCCTCAGAAGCTGCTCCTGGAGACGGTGCTCGTTTTTAGCAATAGAGATGTTTATCTATAGGTGTCTGCAATGCATAATCAGCCACTGAAACTATTGTGCCAAGGCACATTCCTGTTCAGCAGTAATGAAGAATCCTCAGAGTCCAGATGATCACATGGTACCTTGATAATACTTTGAAATAATTAGTTTAAGAAAGCAGAACTGTCTACATGCTTTTTTTTTTTTTTGTTTTAATCACTTGGTTTCCAAATAAGAGAGACAGAAAAGTGCTTACAAGCTAAGACTGTTTTCTCATCCTGGCTGCTGTGTAGTCACCAGACCCCAGGTTGGACATTAGGGGTCTTTCTCTCCATCAATCAGTAAAAATACTGTCCAGAGGGCTTTACTTCCATGATTTTGAGTAAAATATTATATCAAAATACTAAAAAGTTCCTGTTGGCTAATGCAACACAAATCACTTTGGAACTGGGATAACTTCTCAGGTTTTGACATGAAGAGGTTAACTATTCTGTTTTAAAAACATCTAGAAATAAAAATGCAAGTTTAGAAAGCCCATGCTCCATACTACCCACTTCCTTGTCTCGGTGTTACCTGGCTTTATTGATGTTTTAAAGTGTTAGATCTGCATTTGAATTCATGGAATGTGGTTCACTTCCAGGAAGCGCTGAGGTACCACAACGTTCGTTGCAGTGAGAAACGGTAGAGCATGGTGATAAGATTGCATTTCCCAATGGTGCTGAATAAGAAACAGTGTCAGTAGACAGCTTTGACATGATTTTGAGTCTCTAAAGATGATGATGTGACAGTTTGTTTATAATAAATGAATTTTTTGGGGGAAAAGGAAACCTCAGGAATTGTGTATATTTGTTTATTCATCTAAACTCTCCTTTCTGCTAACTACTGTACAGTAGGACCTATAACTCTGTTGTTCAGAGAGCTCAGTCAAGGTAGCAGTCTTGAGGAATCACAGAATCACCGAATCACCAAGGTTGGAAGAGACCTCAGAGATCATCAAGTCCAACCTGTCACCACAGACCTCATGATTAAACCATGGCACCAAGTGCCATGTCCAATCCCCTCTTGAACACCTCCAGGGATGGTAACTCCACCACCTCCCTGGGCAGCACATTCCAATGACAAACAACTCTCTTGGTGAAGAACTTTCTCCTCACCTCAAGCCTAAACTTCCCCTGGTGCAGCTTGAGACTGTGTCCTCTTGTTCTGGTACTGGTTGCTTGAGAGAAGAGACAAACCCCCTCCTGGCTATAACCACCCTTCAGGTAGTTGTAGAGAGCAATAAGGTCACCCCTGAGCCTCCTCTTCTCCAGGCTAAACAACCCCAGCTCCCTTAGCCTCTCCTCACAGGGCTTGTGCTCAAGGTCTCTCCCCAGCCTCATTGCCCTTCTCTGGACATGTTCAAGTGTTTCAGTGCCCTTCTTAAACTGAAGGAGAAGGACTTGGGGGTGTCAGTTTTTTAAACGTCAACATGAGCCAGCAATGGTCATTTGCAGCCCACAATGCAACCATGCCCTGGGCTGCATCAAAAGAATCATGACCAGCAGGATGAAGGAGGTGATTGTGCCCCTCTACTATGCTCTTGTGAGACGCTACCTGGAGTGCTATGTGCAGTTCTGGTGCTCACAGAATAAGAAGGACATCAAACTGCTGGAGTGGGTCCAGAGAATCATAGAATCAATAAGGTTGGAAAAGACCTGAGAGATCATCAAATCCAACCTATCACTCAACACCTCATGACTAACTAAACCATGTCTTCTAGAACCACATAGAGAAAGGCCACAAAGATGAACAGAGGGCTGGAGTGCTCACATTATGGGGACAGGATGTGACAGGTGGGTCTGTTCAGCCTGGAGAAGAGAAGGCTCTGGGGAAACCTTGTGTCAGCCTTTCAGTACCTGAAGTGGGGCTACAGGAAAGCTATGAAGGGACTTTTTACAAGGGCTTGTTGTGACAGGATGAGAGGGAATGGATTGAAGCATGAGGAGGGTAGATTTAGACTGGATATTCAGAAGAAATTCTTTATGGTGAGAGTGGCAAGACACTGAAACAGGTTGCCCAGGGAGGTTGTGGATGCTCCCTCCCCCTCTCTGGAGGCATTCAAGGCCAAGTTGGATGAGGCCTTGAGCAACCAGGTCTAGCAGAAGGTGTCTCTGCCCATGGCAGGGCAGTTGGAACTAGATGATTTTAAGGTCCCTTCCCACCAAAACCATTCTATGAATCAGTGATCTTAATACAGGAACTTAATTTGCTGAGATGCCTTGGGTTATCTTCTGCACATGAGTGTGCTTAAGTGTGTGTGTGCAAGTGCATTCAAAGCATCGCTGAAACCTGAACATCCATGCAGTAAGGCAAAAGCTTTGACCAACTGCTGCCAGAGTCCAGGTAGGTTTTAATAACCCTGGATGGAACAAGGACATGTTTGCTTCTCCTAAGTGCATTTTGTCTGAGAAGTGCTTTAAATTTTGACCAAAATAAAACTGCAGCCTGAGCTCTCACTGTAAGGAAGCAACTAGTTTGCTTCATTGGTCCTAGGCAATTTTATTAGAATCTTTTGTGAAATATCAATCCCAGTTTAGGTTTAGTATTGAATTGAATTAATATTGGATTTATGGAATGTGATGCATTTCCAGAAAGTGCTGAGGTACCACAGCAGTAGCTGCAATGAGAAGCAGTAAGGGCATGGTGATATGATTGTGATTTCCAAATCACGATGAGCAAACCCAGTGTCAGTAGATACAGCTTTGACATGATTTGAAGTCTAAAAAGAAGATGATGTGACATTTCACATCCCATTTTGGGATTAGTGTCCTCTTGCATTTTTTGTCATTGCCTGTTTCTGCTTTTTTCCCATGTTGTAACATGCCAGTTCCCAAGACTGGCTTCCACAAAGTCAAAGCATGAGACTAGGAGCAAGGAACTTGTAGACTCCCAAACCACCAAATTTTCACCTTGGAGCAGGAAGCAGCTAAGCAATGTGAGGTCTTTCTCTGTAGTTTTCCTGTGTTCTAGATGGAAAATATTGAATTATGCACCAAATTTGATGTTCTTAGCATCAAAGGTGATGTAGTTAAGTTCCCATCAGCTATAGGGTGAAAACTCCTTAAGGCTTGGAGAACTCAGAAAGAGCTGAAGCAAACTGGCTAAATGCATGAAGTCACTATGCAAAAATGAATTGTGCTAAATCCTTGGGGAACTGCTTTAATTCAGGAGTAAATTAGTCTTAGACCAATGTAGCTTAACTGAATAAGGCGCTACAGGGAGCTTTGCTGTTGAATTAGAGCATCTACTCACAGCTTCATGAGAATTAAATGTGTGCATAATGGTGTCAGACCCTTAGTTGATTTGCCTTAACGTCCCCATGCAGACTTGGTTTAAGAGGTAGATAAACTGTCCCAAGCAATTTCCTCTGTACTGGAGATCCAGAACAAACAAATTTCAATAACATCTTTCCTCTGAGGAAGATATTACCATGCCAACTATAGCACTGTTCTTGACAGACAACAGTTGTCCTGCCCTTGGTTACCCTGCCTCTTTGTTTTTCTGTGTAGTTTTTGGAGGGTCTACAGTTACTGAAAGTAGCTTTCTGTTACAGTCAGCTTGTGCATACAGACAGTATTTGGGAGTAAAACATATTACAAGAAAAGCAAATGTATTCACAAGTTCTGTTTCTGCCTGGCAACTAGCTGCTTTATTTACATTTGGCTACTCTGGTGTAGGGTTAGCTCAAAGATGAGATGGAGGATTTTGAGTTGGCTTTACTCCGTTGTGATACCAGAACAGAATATGGTGGGAGCATACTAATTACAGAATCACAGAATGTTAGGGATTTGAGGGACCTCTAGAATTCAAGTCCAACCCCCCTGCCAAAGCAGCATCACCTAGGGCAGGTCATGCAGGTGGCCAGGTGGGTTTTGAAAGTCTCCAGAGAAGGAGACTCTACAACCTCTCTGGGCAGCCTGTGCCAGTGCTCCGTCACCCTTACAGTAAAGAAGTTTCTCCTTGTGTTGAAGTGGAACTTCTGTGTTCTTGCTTATACTCATTGTTCCTTGTCCTATCACTGGGCACCACCAAAAAGAGACTGGCACCTTCATCTGGATACCCACCTCTCAGCTATTTATAGACATGAGTAAGATACCCTCTCAGCCTTCCCTTCTTAAGACTAAACAGCCCCAGTTCTCTCAGTCTTCAAAGGAGAAATGCTCAATGACAAGCTACCTTGGGAGAAACTTCATTTCTTTTACAGAAGCCTATACCCAGTGTGAAAGTAGGAGTTTGTATGTTGAGATTGTGCTTTGAAGAATGTTTTAGAGTATGTTTACCAGTCTTACTCAGGTTAATGCTGTTTAATTTGACATGGTTCCTAAGTACACATATAAGATTAGAATGCCATTAATTCACAAAGTTCATAATTGATAAACTGATTGTTAGTTGATAAAATCTTTGCACTAGACAATGTTGGATTTGCACAGTGAAAACCTTCTGTATAAGGACCTATCTTAAAAATGTCTGTAGATTCTGGCTTTATCAGGGCCAGTGATCAGCTTGAAAGCTGCTAGCCTCAAAGAGTGGATGTTTACTCAACTGTGCTAACTGATCTCAGGGTTTTTGGTATGATCTGGAGACAAAAACCATACATCCTAAAACTGCCAAGACTTAAACAACAGGAGAACTTTTTAGAAGGGCTCATACTGATGGGATGATGAGAGGGAATGGATTTGGGCTTGAGGAGAACACATTTAGACTGGATGTTAGGAAGAAATTCTTTGCAGCAAAGGTGGTGAGACACTGGAACAGGTTGCCCAGGGAGATTGTGGATACCCCCTCCCTGAAGGTGTTCAGGGCCAGGCTGGGTGAAACCTTGAGGAACCTGGTCTCACAGAAGGTCCCTTCCAACCCAGGCCATTTTATTAATCTATGAAAAGTGATTATTTTATCTTACTTGCCCAACTACATATTTATGTTTCTAAATAAGTAGATACTTTTTACAAAGCACTTTATTCCCAGAAGCACCTGCTGAAGCTGCAGAATCATAGAATCAGTCAGGGTTGGAAGGGACCACAAGGATCATCTAGTTCCAACCCCCCTGCCATGGTCAGGGACACCTCACACTAGATCAGGCTGGCCAGAGCCTCATCCAGCCTGCTCTTAAACACCTCCAGGGACGGGGCCTCAACCACCTCCCTGGACAACCCATTCCAGGGCTTCACCACTCTCATGGGGAAGAACTTCCTCCTCACGTCCAGCCTGAATCTCCCCACCTCCAGCTTCATTCCATTCCCCCTGGTCCTATCACTACCTGAGATCCTGAGAAGTCCCTCCCCAGCCTTCTTGTAGGCCTCCTTCAGACACTGGAAGGCCACAATTAGGTCCCCTCAGAGCCTTCTCTTCTGCAGACTGAACAGCCCCAACTCTTTCAGTCTGTCCTCATAGGAGAGGTGCTCCAGCCCTCTGCTCATCCTCGTGGCCCTTCTCTGGACACCTTCCAGCACGTCCATACATAATACAGAATACAGTAAACTTCTAGCAGCATGTGGATTTAGAAGAGCAATTTTAGATGCTAGTTTTTAAACCATGGGCCAGAAGGCTCTTAAGAACACATGAGCTTAGAAATTCCAGAAAACTGGGGTGACATTTTTTGCCAAAAAAGGTGTTTTAAAAAGTTTTATAATTGCAGTATGTGGTATTTACATGAAAGTCTACAACTATTTACATGAAACAACATTTACAACATTCACAACGGTCTACAACATTTACATGAAAGTCTACATGCTGTCTACAACTACCTGAAGGGTGGTTGTAGCCAGGAGGGGATTGGTCTCTTCTCCCAGGCAACCAGTGCCATGGTTTAGTGATGAGGTCTGTGGTGACAGGTTGGACTTGATGATCTTTGAGGTCTCTTCCAACTTTGGTGATTCTGTGATTCTGTGAAAATCAAAGAATCACAGAATGCTAAGTTGGAAGGGACACCAAGGATCATCTGGTCCCACCTTTCTAGGTGACAGTGTAGTTTAAATGAGTTGGCCCAGCACCTTGTCAGGCTGCATCTTAAAACTGACCAATGTAGGGGAATCCACTACTTCCCTTGGGAGATTATTCCAATGTCTAACTGTTCTCACGGTGACAAATTTTCTTCTGGATTCCAATCAGAATCCTCCCAGGAGTAACTTGTGCCCATTGTCCATTGTCTTTTCTGTGAGACTCCTTGTAAGAAGGGACTCTCCAGCCTCTTGGTAGTCACCCTTTGTGTACTGGTACATGGTAATAAGGTCTCCTCTAAGCTTTCTCGAGGCTGAGCAAACTCAGTTCTCTCAAAGCTGGCTATCTGTAGGGAAACAGGACCTGTTGAAGAAATCAAGTAAATTGTTCACATAGTTCTGTTATCTCTGCTTCTAGAATCATCAAAAATTTCTGAGGTAGGGAAAGCCTTCTGACAAACAAATATGGAAAAAACATCTCCCTGGGCAGCCTGTTGCAATGCCTCACCACTCTTAAGAAATTTTTCCTAATATACAACCTAAACCTTCCCTGGCACAACTTAAGCCTATTTTCTTTTGTCCTATTCCTGGTTACTTGGGAGAAGAGACCAACACCAACCTCACTACAACCTCCATTCAGGTAGTTTAGAGAGCAGTAAGGTCTCCCCTCAGCCTTCTCTTCTCCAGACTAAACAACCCCAGCTCCCTCAGCTGCTCCTCATACAACATGCCCACCAAACCCCTCACCAGCCCCATTGCTATTCTCTGGACATCTTCCAAGACCTCAATGTTGACTCCTTGCTTTGCCAAGATATTGCTACCTTATATCTCACTGCTAATTCACCGTAACTCTAGATCCTTTCCTCTAGATCCTGCCTGCTCAGTTATCACCATCTTGGATGTGTATCATTAATAATGTCTGCTCAGGTACTTCAGTCATGTTCCTGTTGAATCTCACCCAGTGCCTCTAGACCATTTAATTTATTTGCCAAGGTAATTCTGAATTTTATTCAGTCGTTCAGTGCCCTCCTAGGTTCATGTTGTCTGCAAGTTTAATCAACATGTTTTCTATTTCATCATCTAGGTTATTAATGAAAAAGTCAAACAGAGCAAAACTCAGGGCAGAAACCTGGTTGATGTATTCTTCTGTCTTCACAATTACTGTGTGGATTCCCTTATCCAAGTAGTTTTGCATCTGTGTGATATCCTGGCTATGCTTGTTTTGTTTCTAACTTGTATGTAAGGATATTATAGATGATTGTTAAAGGCCAAAACAGAGTCAAGGTATGTGACATTTGCTTGCCACAAGGTTTCTTATCCTGTTGGAGAAGGCAGTTGGGGTTTTTTGGCAGAATAGCATTGATTGCTACTCATCTTTCATACTTGGGTTCAATAGTTTTTCTGTGAATTGAGCTTAAACTGAGTGGTCTAGAATCCCCCCTTTTCTTTCTTTTTTTCTCTCTGTGTTCATGGACAGTACTGGATTTATTCTTTGGTTCTTTCCTTGTCTTCTACAAAGTCTCAAAGTGTGTTTCACACACCCCTTGAAGACTAGCAGGATGAAATTTATACACAAATGACTTGAAGAATACCTAACGTAGCTAAGTATTCTCTAATCTGTCTGCTTGTTCTTTTGGAGTAAGACCATAACCTTCTTAATGAGTATTAATTGAATTATCCATGTCTCTCCACTCAAAATGTTGAATGAAAGGTGGTATAAAATGTGTTAACCACCTCAGCCTACTCACATCATCTGTCAGTTGATCTTTCTCCCCACTTACTAACACAGCCACATTTTCACTCATCTGACTAAGTGTACTAATAGAATGATTTTGTGTTACTGTCAATATCCCTTATTAATTTTGTGCTTTGATTATGATTTTGGCACTACATAATTGTGCAATATTTGTCATTATGGATTCTGATATCCTTCTGCTTTCTTCAGGCTTTTCTTCTTGTCTGGGTAGCTGTAAGGAACTCATGATTTAGTGATATTAAAACTCTACTATTCTCTTTCTTTCCTCTTTATTGGGATAGCTTGTGCTTATAATATTGCTATATTTACTTGGAATAACAAGACTTTATGTTATGACTAAAGTTATGAGTCTTTAACTTCGTTTTTTTTCTCCCTGTAGACTCTCCCAGGGATTTTTCCATACTAGGTCACTGAGATCTACAGTCTAGAAGTTTGTTGGTTTTACTTTGATTTTCTCCCTCTGTCTTTTCTGAAGAATTATGAACTTAATTACTGTGTCTTGCACTCTTACACACTCAATTTGTGTACCCATACAGGCTAGAGTCCAATCTAGAAGAAGTGTCCTTTTGGTCCTTTCTTCACTTTCTGAATTGACAAAAAACCCATAGTCTGAAGCACATTCCATGAAAATTGTGGCCTTGCGGTACTTAAAGGGAGCCCATAAGAAAGATGGGCCAAATCTTTTGAGCAGGGCCTATTGTGACAGGAGAGCAGGTAATGGTTTTAAAATAAAAGAGGGGAGATTTAGACTAGATAGAGGGAAGAAAGTTTTTACAATGAGGATGTTGAAATACTGGAACGTGGTGGCAGATGCCTCACCCCTGGAAATATTTTTAGGCTGGATGTTAGGAAGAAATTCTTCATAGAAAGAGTGATTGCCCATTGGAATGTGCTGCCTGGGGAGGTGGTGGAGTTGCCATCACTGGAGGTGTTTAGGAAGAGACTTGATGGGGTGCTTGGTGCCATGGTATAGTTGATTAGATGGTGTTGGATGATGGCTTGGACACAATGATCTCGAAGGTCTCTTCCAACCTGGTCTGGTCTATTCTATTCTATTCTATTCTATTCTATTCTATTCTATTCTATTCTAATTCTATTCCAGGTCAAGTTGAATGGGGCTCTGAGCGACCTGCTCTAAGTGAGGATGTCCCTGATCAGTGCAGGGGAATTGGACTATATGACCCTTAAAGGTTCATTCCAACCCAAACCGTGCTGTGGTTCTAAGCTTCTGTGAAGATGCTGGAAAGCTGTATTCATTTCTCCACTAATAAACATAATTAATCCCCATCTACGCCAAGCTTTTCATGCAAACGCTTTGGCTCACTTCACTAACAGTTTTCAAGCCCCACATTCATCTTCTGAGCTGGTACTTTGTGGTGTTTCCTCATTGTGGTGGAACTGGTTTCTCTTGCATTCAATCACCGCCTGTGGTTTTTGAGTAAGTTTGGCGCTCTACATTCTGGATTTCAGAGTATGCTTGTGCAGTCTGTTTTGCAAGGTGTGCCGGTCCAGCCACACAAACAAGGCAGCCACACAAGGCAGCACTCCATTCCCTTTTTCCTCTTCCATGTCCTTCTCACAAAGGTTATCTACCCTTTTGTATTGCTGTTGAAGTCATATTGAGTTGTCCTGTCAGATTTCTGGTGAACTCATTAAGTCACAATCTTGATGATGTGTTAAGATTTCTAGCTTGTTTTCCTCTTTACCAAACTTCACAGTATCACCAAGGTTGGAAGAGACCTCAAAGATCATCAAGTCCAACCTATCACCCAAGACCTCATGACTAGACCATGGCACCAAGTGCCACATCCAATCCCCTCTTGAACACATCCAGGGATGGTGATTCCACCACCTCCCTGGGCAGCACATTCCAATGGCCAACAACTCTCTCAGTGAAGAACTTTCTCCTCACCTCCAGCCTAAACTCCCCCTGGTGCAGCTTGAGACTGTGTCCTCTTGTTCTGGTGCTGGTTGCCTGGGAGAAGAGACCAACCCGCTCCTAGCTACAACTACCCTTCAGGTAGTTGTAGGGAGCAATAAGGTCTCCCCTGAGCCTCCTCTTTTCCAGGCTAAACAATCCCAGCTCACTCAGCCTCTCCTCATAGGGCTTGTGCTCAAGACCTCTCCCCAGCCTCATTGCCCTTCTCTGGACATGCTTAAGTGTCTCAATGTCCTTCTTAAACTGAGGGGCCCAGAACTGGACACAGTACTCAAGGTGTGGCCTAACCAGTGCAGAGTACAGGGCACAATGACTTCCCTGCTTCTGCTGGCCACACTAATCTTGACGCAGGCCAGGATGCCATTGGCCTTCTTGGCCACCTGCGCACACTGCTGGCTCATGTTTAGGTGGCTGTCAATCAGCACCCCCAGGTCCCTTTCTGTTTGGCAGCTCTCCAGCCACTCTGACCCCAGCCTATAGCTCTGCATGGGGTTGTTGTGGCCAAAGTGCAGTTCCCAGCACTTGGATTTGTTGAATGCCATCACTTCTTGTGTTATGTGGACACAGGACATGCTTATCTGATAAACATTTTATCTTTCTTTTTTTTTTTCCCCTCTTTGCTCCTCTAGCATTTCTGTCTTGCTCACCTCTCTTAGCCAGCACTTCCTTGCAGCAAGGGTTTGTGTCATGTCAGCTGCCTCTTAACAGACTTGCTATTCTTTCCTCATATATAATAATATTTTATTGGTAACATTTTTGGAAGCTTTGCAGGTCAGTGCTAGAACCATGAAACCTTTTGTCCAATTTCTGTCACAGCTTTGTGTGAGTCTTCTCTATTGACTAACATTGGTCATGCTCATTTGCTGTGTCAGCCTATTGTGTACCAGAATAAGGTTGAATGCTCTCTTCCAAACTTTATTTATTTAGTTAATAGCCATTTCAGAGAATTTGAACCCCCTCATCTTAAGACAATAACAAATTTCTGTTGTCTTGAACCTGTCATGTTGCCACCAATGTCTGCAGACTTGTTTGGAGGGGAATCTTCATGCAAGCACATATTCTGATGTCCCATCATAAAAAGGATGCAGAGCTGTTGGAGCAAGTCCAGAGAAGGGGCACAAAGACGATCCAAGGGCTGGAACACCTTTGCTATGGGGATAAGCAGAAGGAGCTGGAGTTCAGCCTGGTGAAGACTGTGGTGGGACATTAGAGCTGCCTCCCAATATCTGAAATGATTCTATAGGAAGGCTGGAGAGGGACTTTTCATAAGGTTGTCTGGTGACAGGATAAGAGGGAATGGTTTTAAAGCTGAGGGATAATAGGCTTAGGCTGGGGCTTAGGATGAAGTTCTTCAGTAGAAGGGTAGTGAGACTCTGCAATAGGCTGCCCAGGGAGGCTGTGGATGCCTCCTCCCTGGAGGCCAGGCTGGATGAGGCCTTGTGCAGCTGAGTCTAATTAACACTGTCCTGGCCCATAGCGGGGAGGTTGGAGTAGACGATCTCTAAGGTGCCTTCCATCCTAATCCATTCTATGATTCTTTGATTCAATATTCCTTGGTCTTGGAAAGATGGAAGGACATCTGAATATGAATCTGTAGATGTTTCCTTTTGTTCATCTCGGTTTTGGTTTTAATACAAGATAATTGGAAAATTCCAGAGAAGATAATATTTAAAGTGCCTACACAATCTAATTGCTTACATTAATTCCTTTAGAGACTAGCATTTAAAAATGATGTTGGGATACAGGTTACTTAACTCCAGTAATCTTAAAGGAAAATGCAGTCAAGTCAGCTATTTAGTCTCAGTCTGTTATCAGTGGAGAGGAGGAGAAATACCTCTAGAGACCTATTCATCCTAAATATATTATAGTTTCAGGATGGGATTAATGGCTCTCTGGAGATGATTGTGGTGGCTTTAGTTAGATACTTAACTTTTAGGAAGGTAGATTATATGCATGTTAGTCCCATGCCTGATCAAATTTATCTGAAGACTGTTTCCACTGTCCAGATACACGAACCAGAAAGCTAGAGTACTTTGCCTCATTTTATGTGTTAGTATTTTCCAGAGTTGGGCAAAGTTGGTTTGTTTCTTTCATTCTTTGTTGTGAGGTTTCTGTTTGTTTGTTGCTGGCTGGCTGGTGGTTGTTTTTATTTCCCCCATCAAAGCTTTCCTTTTTAAAACTTGCTACATCTCTTTACCTTTTTGATTGTAACTTGTTCCTTCATTTGGCTTGTGGTGAAGAAACTGTTTGGATTCTTCGCTCTGGTGTGGCCTGTTTTCTGTGGCTCATGTCTTGAGACTTGCACTCAGCCATTTTGTCTCCAGTCCCACAGATAAATACTGTTCCATGTTACCTTTCCCACAGTTTAATTAAACACAGTTCTGAGTCTGTTAAGCTCTGTTTATGAGCTGTTAGTTTTAGGTGAGTATTTGTATTTCAGAGAATTTCGTGGTGCAGCCACTAAAAGCGGACAACAGCTTAGCCATATTTGTTGTCTTGGGGAGAAGAGCAAATGTCATTTTGGTGTTGTACAAATCTTTCTCTTTATCTCTGTACAGCTGTAAGGTGTCCATGACACTATTATTCTGGCCACTCTGTTGCCAAAAACTTGTCAAGATACAGTGGAGAATTCAGAGAAGAGCAACAGAAGTTGAAAGGCTGAAGATACTGAAATAGGAGCAAAGATAAAAGATTTAATATGTACAGTTTGGACTAAATTGTGACTAAGACATATGATAACGATCTACAAGTATTTGAAGGGTGTAAAATATTAAGACCAAACAAAAAATAAAAGGGGATTATTTTAAGATGTTCAAAGGGGTAAAATTCAGTAAGGAAAAATGTCAATGTGAATCACCAAAGCTTCCTGAGAATTGCATGTGCTAGAATCACAGAGTGGATTCTGCAAGAAGGTGGTGAAAGACCTAGACCTTCACACAGGCCCAGAGGTCACACACACACGCCCACAGAAGTACACCAGTTTGATGCCATCCAAATCTGAGCATCTGCCTAGAACCCACTGCACTGGGCTCTGTGTGGCCCAGCTGGACAGCCAGCTTGGTCTGTGTCTCATCTTGGGCTTTCCTGCTGAAAGAGCTGCAGTATGGAGGGCTTGTCCTGGTGGCAGCAAGCTGACTTCAGCTGCTGTTTTATGGAGAAGCCCTTTTCCATCATATGGCTGTGCATACACCCATCCATTTGGTAGGCGTAGGCAGAATCAAGCTGTCACCAACAAAATATAGGCAGGAAGACTGAAAGAAATGTAGTGAAGAATAGCATTTTGCAATATCCTGGCAAAAGACTGATGTGACATGTTAGGTGTTTTCTTTTTCCTTTTACCCTCTTCTTTCATCTCTGTAAATTGGTGCCATGACATTTGAAACTGTTTTTCAGTAGAATTTTTTTTCCCCCCTCCAAGCAAAGTTCTCAACACCTATTCATTCTGATAAAGGCTGCAGATTTTCACTGTATGCTCAGTTTAGTTAGGATGTCTTTTATCACCCTAGTAAATTGCAGTGGACTAATTGAAGACTAAAAATATTTAATGTCATGACCACTCTTCAGTTGGGATGATATTTTTGCTTAATAGGGACATCTTTACTGTTTACAGCTGGTTTTACACTCATAATGGATACAGACAGAAGGAGTGAGGACTACAGTTCTTGCTCCCTCCTCTGCCCTCCCTTCCTCATTTTTAATTTCATGTGTGCAAAACCATCATGCATGCCAGCTTGGGAAGCTGGCATCCCTCCTGTTAAGACCAAACTTGCTCTCTGTTGCAGTATAAATAGTGCTTGTTTCCAACTTCAGAGCAGCACTCAGTGTTGCGTGCGTACTGTAGCTCAGTGGGAAGCAGTAGCTATGTGAAAGGGGTTTCCATGTGCATCCTGAGCTACACCAAAATAAGTGTGGCCAGCAGGTTGACAAAGGTGATTCTGCCACTCTGATCTGGTGAGACCTCACCTAGAGTACTGTGTCCAGCTCTGGGGGCCCCAACACAAGAGAGATATAGACCTGCTGGAGAAGGTCGAGGGGAGGTCCAGAGTGCTGGAGCAGCTCTCCTGTGAAAGGAGAACGAAAGAATGTGGGCTGTTCTCCTTGGAGAAGAGAAGGCTCGGGGGACACTTTATAACTGCCTTTCAAAATCTGAAGGGGACCTACAGGAAGGTTAGGGAAGGACTGTTTAGAAGGGCTTGAAGTGATAGGATGAGGGAGAGTGGTTTTAAACTGGAGCAGGGTAGACTTAGGTTGGACTTGAGGAGGAAGTTCATTACAAAGAGGGTAGTAAAATACTGGAACAGTTGCCCAGAGAGTTGGTGGAGGTCCCATCCATGGTGACATTCAACATCAGACTTGATGTGGCCCTAGGCTGTCTGATCTAGTTGGAGATGTCCCTGCTGACTGCAGGGGGGTTGGACAAGAGGACTTTTGAGGGTCTCTTCCAACACAGTGTAATCTGTGAATCTGTGAAGGGGGTTGTGTTTATGGCTTTGAATTTACTGGACAAGTCTAAGCACATATCTGGGGACAGGCCTTTAAACTTATGTGATACTAAGTTACTGGAATATTTCAGTTCTGAAGTGGCTTAATATAAGTCCTACTTCACTGGCATGTAGAGGAGAAAGCAAACCAAATACCATTTTTTATAGTACTCCAAATATAAAGCTGGGAGCATGCCCAACTTTGGTAATCCTGTGTTATCTGTAAACTGCTGGAAGCAGAGAGGGAAGTTGCACCAGGTGAGCCAGCTATGTTTTGAAATGTCATTTAGTTTGCTAGGCTGGGGCTTTGGGTCTGATAAAAGCACCTTGTTCTGCTTTCTAAAAGTACCTGGCTGGGCAAAGCAAGAGACCATTTGGTCAGATTGAGGCCACAGAGAAAGGCTGTTGGGGGAAGGTTGAAGTGATAGGCCAGTTTTGATTACAGAAAAGGTGACTTCAGCAAAGCCACTCCAGCCTTTGCTGACAGCATGTGAAGTTTTACCATGACCTAATTACTCCTCCTACTCCTGAAAAACATCTTCTTAAAGTTACATGATAAAAAGCTGTTGATATTTTCCTTAGGCTCATTAGAATGATTATCTTCCCAATTGAAAATGCTGGGCTCTCTGCCCCCCACCATACACTTGGGAAGAGCCTTTCCCATCCTAGGCTCTCTGGCATGCATGGCCAGCTACAAGCTAAACCCTGAAGAATAAGAAACCATTTATCCCCCTTTCTGCTGTGATTCATGTTCTGAGTGTGGATGACCTGCTTCAGTGTGTTGTTTAGCCTCAGCCTGGACACACTAGAGCAAGCATTGCAGAGAGGGATGCTGGGTTTTCGGGTTGTGCTGTGTTGCTACAGATCATGTCACCTCAGTGGGTAAACAGTCCAAAAATAAAACCAGCAAATGATACAAAAAGGAATCCAGTTATATTTTTATATCTCATTAAGTTTCGCTCCTCCTTCTGGTTTTATTGGCAGAGATGTCAAGGGAGTGTTCATCTCCATCTGAGAAGTGGAAAGATTTGCAATAGCTGTCTGAGTGGACACCTTTTTTTTTTGGTTGTTGCTAGGAGGATTAAGTGGGAAAGGCTCTAGGATCTCCCACACCTGTCTCATTTAAGGAAATCCTTATTTTATTTTGTATAGAAAACAGCCACTGATCTAAGATTTGTAACTAGTATCCTGCCCAGGGAGTCTTTATTTAGGTACTCAGCTCAAAGAGCTGCTGTCCCAAGCTGTCATTTAACAGAGGGATTGCTTAATATTGCCACTGAGCCAAAGGTATTGATGGGTGAACTCTCCCTTGAACTTTCCCTGTGTGGTAGTGACAGATGATTAGGGGTGGTAAAAAGGAAGATTCTGCCAGCACAGGCCCTGGGGTCACCACTGGTCTGTCTGCAGAGCTCTGCATGACCTTGATCTATGACTGCAGAATACTTGCTACAAAAGCCTGTCCTCTTCAGCCCCCATGGTTCAATGTGAGATTAATAACTAATCAATACTGTTGTTTTCTATTATTCTGGGGGTCCTTGACTGCCTACCCTTCCCTTCCAGAGGATATCTAAGATGTGGCTGGATGATTGTGATGAAATTTGACCTGCATTCTCCAACCACCTACTGCAGCCCAAGTCAGGAAAGGCAGTGGGAAAGAATATTGCATGCCTTTGGGTTTAGTACGTCTATGCCCACTAAGCATTTCCTTACCATGCTTTGGTTTTGGTTTTGTTTGTTTGCTTTTCCTAGCTTTGTGCTGGGGTCCACCAGCATACTTAGCATCTATGTGGTTAATGGTGTTCCTGAAAGTAAATGACTGCCAGGTTTGCTAAGGCCTTATCCTGTATATGTTTGCACATCACTTCAAGTCTATGCTCAGATTATGGTCCTGCCAACTCTTCTGTCTTTTAAGTTTGAATAAAGAACTTTTCTCTCAGGTTCATCTGTTGTGTTTTACCTCTGTCAGATTCTGACCTTGACAAAAAGTTGTTTTTCAGGCAGGAGATATGAGTTTGATAGAATGGGAGTTATTATGACTCTTTTTATAGCCATAATCCTGGGCTGTAAGAATTCTGATTGTCTCATGTCCCCTACTTAGGATTTTATGTAGTTATTTGTACTGCACATAGTGGATCCTAGGATTCATATGGTAAGGGGCGTGACTGCCCAGTGTGGACCTGCAAATAAGATAAGATAGACTAGAATAGAGTAGAATTTAGAATAGAATAGAATAGAATTTAGAATAGAATAGGAGGAGACTTGAGGCAGTGCTTGGTGCCATGGGTTAGTTGTTTGGGTGGTGTTGGATTGGTTGATGGGTTGGACGCAATGATCTTGAAGGTCTCTTCCAACCTGGTTTACTCTAAATACAAAGAATAGAATTTAGAATAGATAGAATAGAATAGAATAGAATAGACCAGACCAGGTTGGAAGAGACCTGCAAGATCATCATGTCCAAGCCATCATCCAACACCACCTAATCAACTAAATCATGCAACCAAGCACCCCATCAAGTCTCCTCCTAAACACCTCCAATGATGGTGACTCCACCACCTCCCCGGGCAGCCCATTCCAATGGTGACTCTCTCTATGAAGAATTTCTTCCTAACATCCAGTCTAAACCTCCTCTGGTGCAGTTTGAGACTGTGTCCTCTTGTTCTGGTGCTGGTTGCCTGGGAGAAGAGACCAGATGATGCATGGAGAACTTCAGATAGTGTCTAATGAACTCCTTCACATACTCAATCTGAGGACATTACTGGGAATATGAGCCTTGGCAAGCAGAAGTATCAACTTCTTTTTAATACTTAAAGCACTAGACTTAAGCATATTTGAAGTCAGTAGCTGGAGAAAAACATGCCTTTTCCCTAAAGTCTTTTCTGTAAAATGATACTGCAAAGGCCAAAGAATTAGGTATTCCCAGGGAAAGAGTTAAAAAAAATATCTTAATTACAGCAATGCTTTAGGATGTAGGAATGACTGTTCTTCCTCTGAAAGCAGCAGTGTTTATGTCACTCCAGTAAAGGTCTCTTTGTACAGTAGACAAAGATGCGTAAGGAAAACAAAACACATTGCATCTGGGAATTGAGAAAAAAGGGGAGGGGGGGAAGAGTATTTTCTTTGTTCCAAGTAACCTATCCTGTTAATTCTAAAAATGAGATCGAATATTTTTCTAACAACTCAGTATGCAGCTCCTGTCTTTCCGTGGAATGTCCTTAACTATTCACTGACTCACTCCCTATTCATTTAAAGCTAATATATGGCAGTTTTTATTGTGGTTTCTAAAGTATGGAGGTTATGTGAGTCAGATGCAATTTCGAATAGAGATTATCTCTAAATAATCAGAACCATGCTTGGCCAAAAATACTTAAAAAAAAAATAAATACAGCAAGCAAGCATTCAGTGTTCTCAAAATACAAAGTGCCTTCTAAAAAAGACTTTTAAAATTTTCAATAAACAAGGAGGAAGAACCATTATGTAAACCTAAGTGTTCAGCAGCCACCCGTTTGCTCCCGTCAAGGAGACGGGTAGGGGAGGGCTTCAAATTTTCAGAGCTCAGGAGAAAGGCACATCCTTGAGTACTTGCACCAAGGACGTGATGGAAGCATTTTTATTTTTTTTTTTTTTTGCCTTGAAATTTTTTTCAGCAAGAAGACATAAGGTTAGAGGTGGCATGAATGATAACTTTCCTGAAGATTTAATCAAGGACGTTTTGGAGAGTGTGGGTGTTTGGATCTATCCTTCAAAAGGGGGCGGGGGGAGGAAGGGGAAATCATCACCACTAAGAACCTCCCTGCCTACTTTTTTTTTTTTTTCTTTTCTTTTTTAATTCCTCCTTCTTAAACTGGTTCTGACTCTCCTTTTTTTTTGTGTTAATAATTCAGTGTTAGTAAGGGCAATTGTTCTTTTTTTTTTTTTATTTGCTGTGACTTTGAAGTTGCTTTGTTGTGACAGCTGCTAGGCTGGCATTTCCTGGACATCAGTGGGATATTGATAGCTTGCCTACTTCCCTTCTTTTTTCGTTTTATTTGATGGATTTTCTCAGAAAGGATAGTGAACTGACAGACTCAGATTCCTGTATTAAACATGCAGAAGGGGGATTGTAGTGAGCTAGGGATGACCAGAATATGAACATTCCAAAGAGTTACCAGTTTTTTTTTGTAATACAGTCAGCGAGGTGCTCTACGGACAGAAGCCAAAAGATCTCAAAGTTAGGAACATCATAGTAATATCATAGTATCAGTCAGGGTTGGAAGGGACCACAAGGATCAGCTAGTTCCAACCTCCTGCCATGGGCAGGGACACCCCACACTAGATCAGGCTGGCCAGAGCCTCATCCAGCCTGCTCTTAAACACCTCCACCAGGGACGGGGCCTCAACCACCTCCCTGGACAACCCATTCCAGGGCTTCACCACTCTCATGGTGAAGAATTTCCTCCTCATGTCCAACCTGAATCTCCCCACCTTGAGCTTCATTCCATTCCCCCTAGTCCTATCACTACCTGAGATCCTGAGAAGTCCCTCCCCAGCCTTCTTGAACATGTATTCACCCTGCTGCTCATTGGTTTTTGTTTGTTTGTTTGTTTGCTCTTATTGTTTTTTGCAAGCATTTGGTGCAGCAACAAATGATGCTGAACTGTCAGCCTGACACCAGCCTGTTGATCTGCTAGAGGGTAGAGAGGCTTTGCAGAGGGAACTTGACAGGCTGAACAGATGGGCAGAATCCAACGGCATGAGATTTAACACATCCAAGTACCGGGTTCTGCACATTGGCCACAACAACCCCATGCAGAGCTACAGGCTGGGGTCAGAGAGGCTGGAGAGTGGCCAGGCAGAGAAGGACCTGGGCGTAGTGGTTGATGGCTGAACATGAGCCTGCAGTGTGCCCAGGTGACCAAGAAGGCCAATGGCATCCTGGCCTGTATCAGGAACAGTGTGGCCAGCAGGAGCAGGGAGGTCATTGTGCCCCTGTACACTGCACTGGTTAGGCCACACCTTGAGTCCTGTGTCCAGTTCTGGGCCCCTCAGTTTAGGAAAGATGTTGACTTGCTGGAACATGTCCAGAGAAGGGCAACAAAGGTGGGGAGGGGTTTGGAGCACAGCCTATGAAGAGAGGCTAAGGGAGCTGGGGTTGATTAGCCTGGAGAAGAGAAGGCTCAGGGGAGACCTTATTGCTGTCTATAACTAGCTGAAGGGAGGTTGTAGCCAGGTGGGGGTGGGTCTCTTCTCCGAGGCAAACAGCACCAGAACAAGAGGACAGTTTCAAGCTGTGCCAAGGGAGGTTCAGACTGGCTGTTAGGAAGAAATTCTTCACAGAGAGAGTGATTGCCCATTGGGATGTGCTGCCCGGGGAGGTGTTGGAGTCACCATCAGTGGAGGTGTTTAGGAGGAGACTTGATGGGGTGCTTGGTGCCATGGTTTAGTTGATTAGATGGTGTTGGGTGATAGGTTGGACACGATGATCTTGAAGGTCTCTTCCAACCTGGTTTTTCTATTCTATTCTATTCTATTCTATTCTATTCTATTCTATTCTATTCTATTCTAAGTCAAGGCCACATTGTAATAAATGCATATTTTCTCTATGAAAAGATAAGATACTGTTGGCTGAAAAAAAATAATCCCAAGCAGCCTTCCTCAGAAGCATTTCCAGCTATATATTAAGCCTCATCTTTTTCAATTACAACAGAGCTTTTTTTTTTTTTTTTTTAATAACCAAAGGAGCAAATATGTCTTGGTTTTGAGCTTTAATCTGGTACTTGGTACACTCTGATGACCTTCTAATCACGCTCTCTGCGACATGTCAATCTACTGCCATAGGAAGTCGGCGATTTGGGCTGTCAAGAAACTGTTGATCTGCTCATATATCCTGTGCACTTAGGACAGAGGAGTTCAAAGCAATGCATTAACCAAAGGAATTAAATGTTATGGGAACCCATAATTCAGCTACTGATCATCCCTCTTCCCAGTTCATGAGTGGTTCTTTATTTGTGTTGTGACTTTAAACGTGAGCACCAGGTGTGAAGACTTAAATAAAAACAAACACACCAAAAATGCAGAGCTGATGCAGATGATTAAAGGTAAAGATGGGAGATGGGTTTAGTAAATAGTCAGGGTGCCTATGTCTAAACAAGGAAGGAGATTGTAGAATGTGGTTTCAGTTTATGATGCTCTTTCATTACTATGTTACCATCTGCCTCTCTGGCATGTTCCTCAAAATTTGGTGATCACAGTATCACAGTATCACTAAGGTTGGAAGAGACCTCAAAGTTCATCGAGTCCAACCTGTCACCACAGACCTCATGACTACTAGACCATGGCACCAAGTGCCACGTCTAATCCCCTCTTGAACACCTCCAGGGATGGTGACTCCACCACTTCCCCTGGCACAGCTTGAGACTGTGTCCTCTTGTTCTGGTGCTGGTTGCCTGGGAGAAGAGAGCAGCCCCCACCTGTCTACAACCTCCCTTCAGCTAGTTGAAGAGAGCAGTAAGATCTCACCTGAGCCTCCTCTTCTCCAGACTAAGCAACCCCAGCTCCCTCAGCCTCTCCTCACAGGGCTTATGCTCCAAACCCCTCCCCAGCTTTGTTGCCCTTCTCTGGACATGTTCCAGCAACTCAACATCTTTCCTAAACTGAGTGTCCCAGAACTGGACACAGTACTTAAGGTGTGTACTTACCAGTGCTGAGGACAGATTCATAATCTGTTATGGATGTGTAAAAGATGCAAAGATACAATGCTTTAACCATTGGCATGCCTCAGCGAATATAGGATGAGGCTTTTAAGAGTGGTGAATGTGGTGGATGGTTGTGTACAAAGATTTAAAAGATGAGAGGGGCCAAACTCAGGTTAGTAGTTCCTTTAGTTTGGTGGTGGTGGTGGTGGGGTTGGTTATTGTTTTCTTTTTTTTTACAGATGGTTTTTGAAGAAAGGGAACTTGAAGCTCTTCGCCCAGGCTGTTCTTGAGTTGTGGCGTAGATGCTTTGAGGGTATAAACCACAGAGGAAGTTGGGATAAAATAGCTACTTAAAAAGAGATTAAGGGATTTACTTCAGTGCCTCTATGGGCTGTGATTTAAAGGGAGAAGAGCCTAATTTTTCAGCTACTTTTATTAGCTACAACTTTTAACTTGTTGGAAAGTTTCTCCCATTTTTCTATCAGCCTCTTTTAGGAATTAATCCAGACCAGTCAGCAGAACTGTATGTTGCACTTGATTTCTTGGTAATTTTAAAAGCTTCTCAGTGTCTAATCTGTGGAGTGTAACTCTCTAGTCTTTTGCCACAGATGGTATTGATCAGCAAGAATAATAGATAGCTGTACTCAAACTGTACCAGGGGAAGCTTAGGTTCAAGGTGAGGAAAAAGTTCTTCACAGAGAGAGTTGTTAGCCATTGGAATGTGCTGCCCAGGGAGGTGGAGGAGTCACTGTCCCTGGAGGTGCTCAAAAAGGGGACTTGGTGATCTTTGAGGTCTTTTCCAACCTTATTGATTCTAACTGCATGTTGCTCTTGATTTCTTGGTAATTTTAAAAGCTTCTCAGTGTCTAATCTGCGGAGTGTAACTCTCTAGTCTTTTGCCACAGATGGTATTGATCAGCAAGATAATAGATAACTGTACTTCACAGTATCACAGTATCACCAAGGTTGGAAGAGACCTCAGAGATCATCAAGTCACCACAGACCCCATGACTAAACCATGGCACCAAGTGCCACATCCAATCCTCTCTTGAACACCTCCAGGGACGGGGACTCCACCACCTCCCTGGGCAGCACATTCCAATGGCTAACGACTCTCTCAGTCTCTCTCTCAGAATTTTCTCCTCACCTTGAGCCTAAACTTCCCCTGGCGCAGCTTGAGACTGCGTCCTCTTGTTCTGGTGCTGGTTGCCTGGGAGAAGAAACCAACTCCCTCCTGGCTACAACCTCCCTTCAGGTAGTTGTACTTAACCTCCCATTTTGCAGAGCTGAGAAAAAAAAATAATAAAGTTGGGATGTGGAGGGAAGAAGGTGTTACATAAATCAGAACTGATTACTGAATGATGACTCTGGGTCAAAAGCCTCCTGAAACTTCTGGTTAGTTACTTTACTTTTTATTTTTAAGTTTTTTTTTTCCAGTAGAGTTGTATTCAGGACAGGAGCTGAACTTTGTCTTCCAACTTGCTTTGCCAGTGACGGTCAGTGGGGACACAGCTTTGTCAATCTGTGAGTTTGGAGCACACTCAGAACTTTATAATCACAGTACTCAATAGAGGCTTTTGTAGAAGTTCTGTGTGATCTTTATTGGAAACTGATTTCTATGTGACAGATAAATTGTGGATGGCTTGACATTGGGCAGTTGAGATAGAAATCTCAGTGCTGTTATGACTTTGGATAAGCGGAGATTTTTTTTTTGAGTAGTCTCAGAAGAACAAAATTATGTGCCAGCTAGTAGATGTTTACATTTGAAAGGGTTTTCTCACTTGGTTCTTACTCACTGCTATCTGTCTATCCTGTATGAAAAACACCTTGAACATCCTTAAATTGTCTCTCACAAAAGCTTAGCTCTAGAATTGTTCTCAATTTGTGCACATTTATTTTGTCTTTTTCAAATGTCGTCGTAGTATTTCAATAATAGACTCAATCATGCCTGAAGTTCTCACAAGCCATTTTCAGTAGTGGATCATTCACTTTGGAGATAAATCCCTCTGCTTGCCTTTTTTTTTTTTTTTTCAGGATTGCTGTGTCTTTAGGATCAGAAATACCCAAAGTTCCTTTTGAAAATCAATTGTAGATGACAAAGTAACTTTGGTCAAAGTCTGGAAATTCTAAGCTGTGGCTGATTCATTCTCCTAAATGGGAGTGGGCCAGGAGGGTGAGTTCAAACACATGACTCTTGTTCATCTATGCAGTTCACGTGTGGGGTCCTCTTTGTGTCCAGTTCTGGGCCCCTCATTTAGGAAAGATGTTGAGTTGCTGGAATGTGTCCAGAGAAGGGCAACAAAGATGGTGAGAGGTTTGGAGCACAAGCCCTATGAGGAGAGGCTGAGGGAGCTGGGGTTGCTTAGTCTGGAGAAGAGGAGGCTCAGGGGAAACCTTATTGCTCTCTACAACTAGATGAAGGGAGGTTGTAGACAGGTGGGGGCTGCTCTCTTCTCCCAGGCAGCCAGCACCAGAACAAGAGAACACAGTCTCAGTCTGCACCAGGGGAGGCTTAGACTGGATGTTAGGAAGAAATTCTTCATAGAGAGAGTGATTGGCCATTGGAATGGGCTGTCTGGGGAGGTGGTGGAGTTGCCATCATTGAAGGTGTTTAGGAGGAGACTTGATGGGGTGCTTGGTGCCATGGTTTAGTTGGTTAGATGATGTTGGATAATAGGTTGGACATGATGATCTTGAAGGACTCTTCCAACCTGGTCTGGTCTATTCTATTCTATTCTATTCTATTCTATTCTATTCTATTCTATTCTATTCTATTCTATTCTATTCTATGGCTCCACTTTGTAATTTCTCAAATAATTCTGCTCAAGACAAGTCTTCTGTAGGGACATTTTAGCTCTGAGCAGTGTGGCTATGAACTAGTCTCTGGCATGTAGGCTTAGGAGTTTGGATCACTCCCAAGTTTAAAAATATTTTAGGCTGCTGTAGAGACATGTGTGACCAGAAATCATCTGCCTGAGGCAAAAGAGGAAGACAGCCCCAATGTCTCCAATAAGTTAAGAATGGGGTTTGTGACACTAAGAATTGTGTTGAGATGAAACAGTGGTTCTTTTCTATGTCATGTGTGAATTGAGAATCTGCCCGGTCATATGCTGATTGTAGGTGTCTTCTTTTATCAAGAAGGTAGAACAGAAGCAGATCTTGTTGACTTGAAGGATGTCTGTTCACTTTGATGTTATTGAGGCACTCTGCTACTATTTGAGGATTCTCAACTGAACTTAAATGGAGTCTTGAGGACTTCTCTGCTATAAATGTTCTACTGTGCTAGTGAGTTTGTGGGTAAAAGGAAGCTCTGTGGACTGTCTGCTTCCAGCATTAGACAGGACAAAGTAGATGGCCAAATAATCAGATGTTTCCTGTGAGCTTCCATCCACGGTCTCTGGTGATTTATGCCAGCTGAGTATCTGCCTGGTAAGGTTGAGTCAAAATGTGAGGTTTCTATACTGGCCCATATGCTTCACTTCTGTTTATATGCATCTGGGCAACTCTTTGTCTTGCATATGAGAAGGAAAAGAGGATTTGATTCATCCTGTGAGTGTAGTTGCTTGCTTTCCTTCTCGATGTATTTCTTAGACCAAGTTGAATGTTCTTTAGTGGGTTCCTGTGGAAGGCATTCAGTGGTAACAATGTTTTATTCCTTGGGAAATGTTTAATAAACATGAATCAAAATCCAGCACAATCCAAACACCAGTGGTTTCTCTCATGCAACTTTTTCTTGTTTCTTGAATTTCATTGTCGTTGCTTTTAACCAAATCCAGCCAGTTTAAAGTCTACATTAAGCCCACATTTAGGTCTAACTTTGTATTTTAAACTATAGTTTGGTAATAGGAGTATCTGATTTACAAAGAACTATATAGTTTAAATTCCCCCCCCACCATGTGTAAATTAAACACAACTTGATGGGTTTAGGTGGGTTTGGTTTGTTGAAGTTATTTTCTATTGCATAGTAGTGGTGCTGGAAAACAAGTGAAAAGAACAGAAGCTTCGAATTCAGGCTGGCAGGCTGTATTCCAGGTACATAAAAGTACAATTTGAAACTTCTGGAAGGTTTAGGTTGTATATTAGGGCTCAAAAATGCAAATAAATTTAGAGATATTTCAGGTTAAATCTTTTCAATCTGCTATTCTCCATGCTGCCTTCCAGCATCCTGTGTTTTCTTTTTGCATTCCATTCCCTAAAAGCCTTTTCTACTTTCAGAAACTGTTTAAATGCTTACTTTATGACTAGCATAATATTCAGAGTTCTCACAACTTTTGTGGCACTGAAAATAATGTTATGCTCTTCACTGCAGTTCCCTAAAAGTCTAGGAGAGAGGCAGAGATGAGAAGAATAGCTGCTGTGCATGTATCCTGCAGCTTTTGTCCAATGTGCCATAAATTTCATCCAAAACCACTCTTGGCTTTTAGCATGGAAAGTCCAACCAGCTGGGTTTAAAAACATAATTGTTCAGTCTTCAGTAACAGGGAATGATGCCCCTCTTACCCTCCTATTTACTAACAGAGCTTTACCACAGTTAGCTGTGCAATGCTGATGGAGAGGCAGGGCTATTCTTTTCATTTCTTGGATGAGAAATTGGAGCAAAGTGAGACTGCCACTTGCCAAAAGTAATAGGGAACCCGATGCTCCACAGCTTATACCTGGTGCATCCTTCCTTTATGACCAACTTAATATGTACAAAATGTGTCAGTCTATTCCAGAGATATCTATCACAGCCACTTAGGAAATCTTTTATACCCCTCAATTCAAGAAGGACATTGAGGTTCCTGAATGTGTCCAGAGAAGGGCAACGAGGCTGGGGCGAGGCCTCGAGCACAAGCCCTATGAGGAGAGGCTGAGTGAGCTGGGATTGTTTATCCTGGAGAAGAGGAGGCTCAGGTGAGACCTTATTGCTCCCTACAACTACCTGAAGGGTAGTTGTAGCTAGGAGGGGGTTGGTCTCTTCTCCCAGGCAACCAGCACCAGAACAAGAGGACGCAGTCTCAAGCTGTGCCAGGGGAAGTTTAGGCTCAAGGTGAGGAGAAAGTTCTTCACAGAGAGAGTCATTTGTCATTGGAATGGGCTGCCCAGGGAGGGGGTGAAGTCACCATCCCTGGAGGTGTTCAAGAGGGGATTGGATGTGGTACTTGGTGCCATGCTTTAGTAGTCGTGAGGTCTCGGGTGACAGGTTGGACTTGATGATTTTTGAGGTCTCTTCCAACCTTATTGATTCTATGATTCTTTCACTCCTAGGAAAGAAAGAACAACATCTTTCGTCTTGTCTGCTTTGAAGTGAGGTTTCTGTGTTTATAGACAGCCTGTTTGTATAGTGGAACTTAGTCAAAGAAGCTGGTGAGTGGTTTGGAGAGCATGTCATATGAGGAGGGGCTAAGGGAGCTGGGATTGTTTAGTCTTAAAAAGAGACTCTCTTGGAGACCTTAATGTTCCCAACAGCAACCTAAAAGGAGACCTAAAAGGAGGTTGTAGTGAGGCTGGTATTGGTCAGCTGTTCCAGCTGTTACTGCAGGAGTGAGAACTTCTGAATTACCTGGATAGCACTGGGCCCAATATAAACCTCTGTAGTACTTCTCAGATGACTAAAATTTCTTATGACGACTGAAATTTCTTGCTCCATGTCCTCTCTGCTTAAACCTTCCTGTGTTTACAGAGGTGCCAGAGAAAGCTGTGCCAAAACTGGAGACTCCCAGGCCACCTGAAGGTCTGTTTGGACTTCTGTCTTGTATTTAAAGTGCCTTTCCTGTTTTAAAGCAAATTATACTTTCCTTAAAATTTCCTGAGATTTCCAGTGGAGCTTGGTAGCCAGAAAAGGGACTTGCAAACAAGTCTGTGCAAACATGCTTGCAGAGAAAGTGATCACCTCAGAGAAACTGCTATTTAATCATTATATGTGGTAATATTGACATTAGTGGAGATTGCATTTGATGTCAATGTTTTTAAGGGATATTACCAGATTTCATTAATGATTTCATGGGGGTTATATCCTTACTTAAAAAAGCCTAGTCAAAATAATGGGAACTTTGAGAATCCAATTAGAATGGTCAGTTGCCTTACAGCTGAGTCACTTTGCCTGAGATGGGGAACAAGTTCTCTTTTTGAATAAGACAGCAAAGTTTGGTCCCTGAGCCTCACATGCTTGAAATTAAGTCTGTTTTACCTTTCATATTCTTTCCATGAAGGACTCAAGAGAACATGGTTCTCTTCTGATCCAGAATGGGGAAAAAATTACACTGTAAAGGCTCTTGGAACAGAGGGAGGGTTCTGCTGTGGTCTAGAAGATGCTGAAGCAATGCTGTCACTATTAAAGCAAAAAGTGTTTCGTAGACCAACTATATTGTAGAGCAGGAAATGAAATCCCAGACTTTTGTTTCCTTCCTACTAAGTTAGAAGGATCTACTAAAACAGAGAGAAAAAGTCATCAGGCTTAAAGGAATGTCTTGAGAGGCATCTCTAAAGAGAACTGCAGTGATTTCAGCTGAGTTGTATATGACTGCAAGGGAATAGAATAGAATAGAATAGAATAGAATAGAATAGAATAGAATAGAATAGAATAGACCAGACCAGACCAGACCAGACCAGACCAGACTAGGTTGGAAGAGACCTTCGAGATCATCATGTCCAACCTATCGTCCAACACCACCTAATCAACTACACCATACAACCAAGCACCCTATCAAGTCTCCTTCTAAACATGAGGAGACAGACTTGCTCACAGGATTGGGACCTCCTGGCTACATGGGCAAGCAGTGAATCTTTTTATTACACTTATTGTTAGAACACTTGCATTGAAAACTGAGTAATGGTTTCTGCCACTATCTTTCAATTTGATTAATTCTAACCATATTAGGTGCAAAAAAAATGCAGACAATACAGGCTGGGGTTTTTTGCTTTTGATTTCTTTGGGATTTTTTTCATGGAATCAAGGTTGGAAAAGACCTTTGAGATCATTAAGTCCAGCTGTAACCTAAATAGCATGACCACTAAACTATATCCTGAAGTAGCACATCTACACGCTTCTTGAACACCTCTAGGGATGGTGACTCCACCACCTCCCTAAGCAGCCTGTTCCAATGCCTGACCACTCTCTCAGTAAAGAAATTTTTCCTAATATCCAACCTAAACCTCCCCTGGCACAACTTAAGCCCATTTCCTCTTGCCCTATCACTAGTTACTTCAGGGAAGAGATCATCACCAGCCTTGCTGCAACTGCCTTTCCAGATAGTGGTAGAGAGCAATAAGATCTCCCTTCAGTCTCCTCTTCTCCAGACTGAACAACCTCAGCTGCTCCTTGTATGACATGCCCTGCAAACCCCTCACCAGCCTCTTCTCTGGACACCCTCCAAGACCTCAATGTCTTTCTTATCCTGTGGTGCCCAGAATTGAACACAGTAGTCAAGCTGTGGCCTCACCAGGGCTTAGTGCAGAGGCACAATCATGTCCCTCCTCCTGCTGGGCACACTGGTTTTCAAGTGGAAGATACTTCATTATGAGGAGTTTTCACTGGTGTTAATAAATCTACTTAAGTATCATTCTGCTTTTTATTTTTCAGTGGGCTGAGAACATGGCAGTGCAATTCTCCAACAGGGAATTTTACCCACAAATTCATTTTCCATACCTTACATCCAGTCTCCTTTCCTTCCCTGTGCTTTTAGTTTGTTTGCAATGGTGGTCTAAAAAGAAGATCCTGAATGAGGTGGAAAGGGAGGAAAGTATTACTAAATAATGATGAGACATTTACATACTCCATTTTCTTTTCATAATGCCCATTTCATAATGACTGCAAGCAAAGGTGCAGTTATTCTTCTTCAGTGACATTTATTTGATCCTAGTTAAGTAGGGATTTTAAGATTTTTTTTCCCTGAAACCACTATCTGCACCAGAAGAACATGAATTTGGAAAGAGGGATGAAATAATACAGAAAATATCCCTCAGTCTTACCAGAGTAGAATATACCCATCTAGTCACTGTTAGCTGATATGTTTCCTTTGTTATAGTGTGTTCATTCGTCATTGGAATGGGCTGCCCAGGGAGGTGGTGGAGTCACCGTCCCTGGAGTTGTTCAAGAGGGGATTGGATGTGGCACTTGGTGCCATGGTCTAGTCATGAGGTCTGTGGTGATAGGTTGGACTCGATGATCTGTGAGGTCTCTTCCAACCTTGGTGATTCTGTGAAACCAATTAAAAAAAATACATCTAAGAAGTCACTAGAATTGCACAGAGAAGTATTTAGAATTCAGAGAGTGGAGAAGTCAAGATTTAACATTTTATTGCCAAGGGGAGACTGGCAGCTTAAAAGTATCACTTTTCTCTGTTACTGTTGGTAGCTGCATGTAGTGCCTTTATAGCCAAATGCTGAAGAGAAAATTCTGTATGTTTTGTGCCTTTGCCTCCCCATGTATTTTGCATTGCACATTGGTGTCTCACACAGCAATAAAAGAAGGGAAAAAGCAATAAGGAAAGTAGTAAAATACAGGTTGTGGAGGGAAGAAATAAAGACGTGCTTGTAAAAACTCTGAACATTCATGGAGCATCTCGGGAGAAACAGCAAACTCCAGATCCCTGGCTAGCAAATTTTGTAATAAAGGACTAGATTTCACATAGGTGGCACATCAAGTGGCTGTATGGTATGACTTAAGTGGTTACTGGGGTGGATACACACAATCTCTTGTAATGGTGAAGGAGTATATATAGTAGACCTTGTATTTCCTGCATATGCTAGTGATTTTTTTTTACAGGTATTGAGTTTATCTTGACTGACCCACACTTGTAAGAAAATTACATCTCTGAATTTTCTCCTCTAGTGAGAGTGGTTATTTTTGTATTTCTGCTGTACATTGCAGTGTTTTGTCAGTCCACAGTGCATCTGTAGCAGGGCCAGTAGTGCAGAAAGCCCTACAAGCCACCTGTGTGGGCATGGAGGATCTTGTGAGGAAACCAGGACATGGGGGAGAAAGAGTAAAAAGGCTGATGCATGTTCACTTTAGTTTGGAATTGAGATGCTGTGCTGAGTGTTCTTCGAGGAACTGTAGTGAAGTCCTAGGTGCTGTGCCACTCATTCTAGCTCATATCTCTGTGGCCTGGGAAAACTCAACCTCCCCTTTCTAACGCTGGCTTTTGGGAGTGAGCCAAAGAGAAGAAGAGCTTTCAGAGAAGAGCTCCCGAAGTAGTGTCCACCCTTGGAGAATGAGGTACCACCCATGAGATGCTTTTTCTAGTACATCATCTAACATGAACAGAAAAAAGCTACTCATCAGTCTTGTTCTCTTGAAGTCAAACATAGAGTCGCTGTTGCCTCTGTTATGACCCAGGTCCCAGCCATGTGCACAGTGTCCAAGGGTCCTTCCTGGCTCTTAGCTCCCTTTCTCTGCATTCTGACAGGGGGACATCCCATCTGTACATTGCCTCTGCAATGTAGTCCTCCTAACAGCTTTTGCCATCCATCTTCCACCTCCCTCTGCTCACCTCACCCCTACCCCAAAAGCAAAAACTTAGCTTGATTAGTATTATTGAGTGGGGAGTTTATTATTATGTAGACTTACTTTATCTGAAGGCCTGTTATTCATTCTGGGTGGAGGTGTTTGGCTTCAGTCACATTTATCTGTGTCCACATTTCAAGGATTTGCATGGTATTGACATTTCCATTACAGGAATTTGAAGAATGTTCAATTCTATACAGGCCATGAAACATATTTACTTTTTTTTCACACCACAACCCCTCCCCCTCCCCCTATTTTATTTTTTCTACTATCTGCCAACTGTTCCCTGCTAAACATTAAACTGGGCTGCTAATACTGTAAAAGATCTCTTTCTTGTTTTGCTTTACATACCTGCTACCTTGTAACACATACTCATAGTGCACATGCAAATCAATGCTCATACCACAGCGTTAGAAGACCGCACCAGATTTTTATCTGGAGGATTATCGCAGGCCTGTTTCTCATTTGTATAATGCTTTTGTTAATAGCAGTACCTCTTTAAAATGCCCAATAAAATAGTGTAACATTAATTTACATAGAAATTTCAGTCATTGTAGACATCCCTCCATTGTAACAGGTCAGGCTTTCAACAGATGTCTCAATAACTTTGCTATTACCAGGAATATTTCACGAATTAAAATCAGGCCTCTTTGTCTCTGTCACTCATTGAAATGACCTACATATTTGGCAGATGGATAGGACTTGCCTGTGCATTAGCACTGATGGGATAGGGTTGGGTTTTTTTTTTTTTTCAGTTGTGTATTTTTGGAGAAGAGAGGAAGATTTAACATAAGTTAACATCGTTTATTTTTTATTAATACCTTACTGCAGCTGCCCTGTACAGAAAAATCATATTAGGCACATCTTGCCTTTTAAGCATGGAAAACATCTAGGTCATTTCTCTTGGGCACCAGACTTCTGCCTTAATGTAAACCTTTCAGTGAAGCAGAGGACAACTTCTTTGCAAGTGTATGGACTAATGGAGATGAAGCAGGAGGTGCAGTAACTCAGCTGCCGCCGAGGTTCTAGATGAAACCTCCTCCAGAGACCTGAGCGCTTCCAAGCATTTCTGGGGTGTTGATTTTCATGCTTAAGTATTTTCATTTCCTTTTCCTGGCATAATGAGAGTTTTCCATCATCCTATACTAAGGGTCTCACTTAAAATGGCTCACTGAGATGTTTTTATGTCAGCACGTGTGTCTGTATTCTTTGAAGAATCAGAAAGGACCTCTCGAGTGAAGATTTCATTAACTCTCATGACAGCAGGGCCTGAATCACGCTGTGAAAAGGCAAGATATGTAGAGAGATTTAGTTGTATATGTGATCTGCTTATCTCCTGCAAAATCACTCTCTGGTGTCCTTTGTGCCAGTGCAGGTAGAAATTATTTCTTCTTTATTTTTTATAAGTTTGATTGGAATGTGACTAATTACACAAACAAGGGGGAAAGCTCCACATATAAATGTGCTGCCTGAGCAAGCAGTACATTCCACAGTTGTTAATCAAGAGGTATAAAAACCAGTGGGATCCAATGGAGTTACTTAAGGGATACATTTGATCCCCTATCTTTGCTGGGGTTTTTTGTTTGTTTGTTTTTCTCTGTGTGTACTAAAGGCCTAAGTCAAAAACAGATACTAAGACTTCAGTTTTCAGTGACTTCAGACTATTTGAATCATAGAATCATAGAATTGTTTTGACTTGAAAAGTCAAACCAGTTTCAAATCAGTTTCAACTGTCAACCTAATGCCACCATGGCCATTAAACCATGTGCCAAAGTGCCATATCTACACAATACTGGAACACCTCCAGGAATGGTGATTCCACCACCTCCCTGGGCAGCCTGCTCCAATGCCTGACCACTCTTTCAGGAAAGAAATTTTTCCTAATATCCGATCTAAGCCTCCCCTGGCACAGTTTCCAGCCATTTCCTCTTGGAGGGAGAAGGATAGGATAGGATAGGATAGGATAGGATAGGATAGGATAGGATAGGATAGGATAGGATAGGATAGGATAGGGTAAGGTAGGATAGGATAGGATAGGATGGGATGGGATGGGATGGGATGGGATAGAATAAGAATAGAATAGAATTAACCAGGTTGGAAGAGACCTTTGAGACCATTGAGTCCAACCTATTACCCAACACCATCTAATCAACTAAATCATGGCACCAAGTGCCCCATCCAGCACACCGCATGGTGGATATAGGAACTTCCACCATTTCACTGAGCCTGTTCTGTGGTATGATTTGCACCTGGATACCATCAGAAGAAAACAAATGAAATGAAAGCATACATTATTTTTTTCAAAGGAAAACCAACTATTTTTGAGGTAAAGCCAGTAAAATCATTGGGTTAATCATCATCTTGCTCTGGGTATTAGTGTTTTCTCTTAAATGGGAAAGGAAAGTTTTGATTATTGGAGGTCATCCTGTAAGAGGGACTGGAAACACAGTTCCATAGGATACCACTGGATGTTTGCTATTTACACTTCTAATTGTAAAAAAAAAAACCTCAACAAACAGTAGTGATGCTCCTTTAAAATTACCTTTTAACTCTTTTTCTCCCTGCCCAAAGAAGGACTGTAAGGATTGAGAAAAGCACTTAGGCAGAGAAAACAGGGGATAGGATGTGGTACACTCTGCACCCGTTAGCACTGTCAATTAGCACCATTTATCTTGAAATTTGTCCAGCTTGGAACACAAAGTATGTACATCAGGGTTTGGAGCAGACAGAAACATAGGAAATGATGGTATTTGTGGAGACACTAGCCACTGTAGGGGAGAGAGCAAAAGCACACAGTAAATCTGAAAAAGAGATGCATATTGTGTGTGTGTGTGTGTTTGTGTGTGTGTGTGTGAAAATTTGCTTGTAAGGTGGTTCTTTCAACATAAACACAATTCTCTCAGGACTTATTAATGCTTAAGTAGCATAGTGGAAAGACTCTAGTGCAGTCCGCTTTAATAGCTTTCTGGCTTGAATGCCAATACATAATGTTCTAGTAATAGTTTATGGGTGACTGCAATAAATTGGTAGCAAGTGTTTCCCATTTTTTGGCTCTTCTTATCAGATCTGCTGGTGGAACATTTTGTTCTGAGAATATTGCAAAGGCAATTGATCTGCTGTGGATGTGTGCTCCGGAGTTTTGTGTCTTTTAAATATATATGTGCATATAGGAGATTGCTCGTTGCGTTTGGAGATGTACAGTGTAAAGCTGGGGGCCAGTAAAATGTTACAGGGATCGGAGCAGTTGGTTAGACCCAGCAGGACTCCACCTACCCTAACTAATGTTCTGTGAGTACTGCCAAAAAAGGCAGAGCTTTCCTTCCCCCCTGCCACCTCCCTTCCCAATACTTTCATTGTTCTGGTCTTTTCATGCAGCAGTGGAAAATTTGTTCCTGTCCGTGCAGGAATAAAGATCTTTCAAGCAGGTTCATTTTAGACCCAAATGGCTTTTTGAAACAGAAAGAAATGTGGAATGTTTTGCACTTAGTGCTGAGGGAAAGAGCCACTTTTGATTAGAGGTGGGCCTGATATGGTCACCTTTCATTTCTGTTGGATTTGGAGCTGAACTTCGCTGTAATTACAGAGTGAAATTCCATGGCCTCTATTATGCAGGAACTGTCCCTCTTGGTCTTCAAGTCAATTAATTCACAGCTCCAGATCATCTCTATAGCCAGCCTAATTGAAACAGCCTGCTTTCATCTCCACTCCCACCACTAGAAGAGTTTGGTAGCTGAACCGAGATCAGAAATGTCTAGCTACTTCTGTGTGAGAGGCCAAACAAAAAACATCATTCTGATTGCCTCTTGGTTTTGATCCTCTGGGTATGAGAAACAAAGCCAAAGGTGCTGAGTGTTGGAGAGTAAGCAAACCTTATCCAGTGAATTGTGCTACTGAACATCCTGTGCTTGTTCCTGGCTCCATTTTGTTTCTTTAACAGGCTAGCATGCTGTCTCTTCGCACAAGCATCCAGCATAGTTTGTAGATTAGATTCAAAATGAAAATGGGTACGTTTCTCCAAGATAACATTAAACACATGTAAAACTAAAGGACAGCTGAGTACCTTCTTCAGTCCTTTAATCTTCTGCATGTACTGGAACATTTGTTTTATATAAAGGTTATATTACAGAAATACTGGACTTGGGGCAAAAAAGCAAACCTTAAGGAATATAAACTAAAGTCTGGAGATCTCTAAAGCACGGAGTGAATAGGCGCTCGAGAAATAGCTGAAGTAACAGAATGTGGACTTTGCCCAGTTAATGTTAAAAGTATCCCAAATGACAGCAGGGGAGTCAGTTTGGTTGTCATACAAAGCTGCAGAGAAAGCTGGAGATGAACAGAAAGTACTGAAAATCTGGCCCTGAGACAGTAAATGGGAGTGCTAAATGGATGAGAGTGAGAAGTGATGAAGGAAGTAGGAAATGGAGAACTGCAAGATGAGGGTTGTTACACTAGAACCACTACTAATGGTATTTACAGCCTAATAAATGTGGATATTTGGTCTCCTGATGCAGACTTGCTACATTGTAAGAGCATGTTATGGACTCATGTAAGAAGAGCATCTGAATAAAAGGGTATGCAGGTTGGATTCTGACCACAGAGTTTCAGTGTGGTGTTTAGAGTAGAGTAGAGTAGAGTAGAGTAGAGTAGAGTAGAGTAGAATAGAATAGAATAGAACAGGTTGGAAGAGACCTTCGAGATCATCACGTCCAACCCATCAACCAACACCATCTAATCAACTAAATCATGGCACCAAGCACCACATCAAGTCTCCTCCTAAACACCTCCAATGATGGCAACTCCACCACCTCCCTAGGCAGCACATTCCAATGGGCAATCACTCTCTCTATGAAGAATTTCTTCCTAACATCCAGCCTAAACCTCCCCTGGTGCAGTTTGAGACTGTGTCCTCTCGTTCTGGTGCTCCAATCCCATGGTTTCACTGCCTGTTGCAAACAGGAACCTTTTTTTTTTTCTAACTTATTTAACCAAGTTATTAAGATAATACTATCAGCTACTTGGGAGCACTGCTTCAAGTAGTTGGGGAGAAAACCTAATCCATGTTCAGCTAGAGTCCTGGGAATCCACTGCGTGCTGTGTTGATGTAGGAGCTGTGGTTTTCCATCTTTCACCGTATGCAGTGGAGGACAGTTTTCAAGCACTACTGCTTATGATGCACTAGGCTGGCGCTTTCTCTCCACAAATACAAATCTGTCCCATTTTCTGCTAAGGATTCTAGCCAAGGCTGGTTCAATAGGTAATTTCCTGTAGTAAACATTACAATAATTAGAGTTATCGTTCCAGAGCACTGAACTTTCAGTGTCTTTTATTACTGCGTGGCAGAAATCATGCAAAAAGCAACTCAGTCAGATGTGGCTATTGTTATTAACTTCAGTGGTGCTAAAGCAAATGTACAATGTGAAAAATGAAGAAACTGGATGGTTCAGTATTTGTAACCTTTTATATTATTAACATGCCCTTAAAATAAAAGAGCAGGCATGCAACTGAAGGCTGCCCAGAGTAATCCAAGAAGAAAAGTTCAAACTCCATTTCCAAAAAAACCCTCACTGCTTTCTTGTGCTTCTCTTATTTATGAAGCAGTCTGTTGGTTTACATTAAGGAACAGGTTTGTAAGCATGTGTTTAGGAAGCTACTCAAATTACAGACAATTCATAGAATCACCAGGTTGGTAGGGACCCCAAGGATCATCTGGTCTAACTTTTCTAGGTAATACTGTTGTTGTGTCCAGAGAAGGGCGACAAAGCTGGGGTGGGGTTCGGAGCACAAGCCCTGTGAGGAGAGGCTGAGGGAGCTGGGGTTGCTTAGCCTGGAGAAGAGGAGGCTCAGGGGAGACCTTATTGCTGTGTGAAGGAGGTTGTAGCCTTGAAGTTTGGTCTCTTCTCCAAGGCAACCAGCACCAGAACAAGAGGACACAGTCTCAAGCTGCACCAAGGGAGGATTAGGCTGGATGTTAGAGAGAAGTTCTTCATAGAAAGAGTGATTGGTCATTGGAATGTGCTGCCCAGAGAGGTGGTGGAGTCACCATCACTGGAGGTGTTTAGGAGGAGACTTGATGGGGTGCTTGGTGCCATGGTTTAGTTGGACTCGATGATCTTGAAGGTCTCTTCCAACCTGGTTTATTCTATTCTATTCTATTCTATTCTATTCTATTCTATTCTATTCTATTCTATTCTATTCAAATTATATGTTGTTATTGTATTATGTAATCATAGTTTAAAAGAGATGGCCCAGCACTCTGTTACTCTTAGTCTTAAAACTGTGTAGCATATGGGAATTCTTTAGTTCCTTTGTGAGATTGTTTGGTTGGTAAAGTTTACTGTAGTAGATAATATAAAATTTAGCAAAATCCAGAGAAGTTACAACGGCAAAAATGTGCAAAGAGGAGCCCTGCAGGAAGACTCAGTGAGATTTGGTTCAGATTATCTGCCCTGTTTTATAGGCTCTCGAAGGTCTTTTCCAACCTGGTTAATTCTATTCTATTCTATTCTATTCTATTCTATTCTATTCTATTCTATTCTATTCTATTCTAGGTAATATTTTCCTTGATTATTTTTTTTCTTTTGATAGGTTGGAAGCTGAGAATTTGAGGGAGAACACTCTGTTTAGAATTAGTGAAAGTGGAGTGAAAGTGAGCATAGAAATTCTTGAGGTTTGTTCCTTTTATGTTTACTGTATTTCTTCGCTGTATAAAGCGGTCTACTTACAGTGCCATGATGTGTTTGGAATAAACAGTAGAATGCTATATTTCACTGTAAGGTCTGTCTATAGAAAGTGCTGGCTCTCAGATCAGCTGTTTACATTTTTTGGAAAAAGCTCCCATCTGTTACAGCAAACTTGTTAATATAGGGTCTAAAGGATACAATAACATTAATGCTTTAAATATTCAAATGAATGCCAGGGTCCGGTTGCAGATACCAGATTTAAATGTGGCAGTGTCCTGAATCCACCTTTTCTACTAACAGGCCATTAAATAATCTGTGTAAGTATCTATGGATGTCTGAGACTTTGAAGGTCTGTGAGGGGCCAGATGTACAAATGCAGTTACAACATCAAATCCTCACAAAAGCTTTTCCACTGCACTGGCATGACCACATAAAATTTGGCCTAGTTTTTTGGTGGTGGTGGTGGTGTTTGGGGTTGGTTTTTTTTGGCTTTGCAGCTACAGCACCATCAAGACCTATTTAGAGGGAAAATAGGCTTGCTAAGGGAAGCTTCATGCTGTTCTCAGTGAAGTTAAAGGCAAAGTGATTGCATAAGTAGACATAGACCTAACTTCCACGTATATTTTCCCTCCTTATTTGTAAAAGAACCAAACCATCACTGACTGTGGGGGATTTCTGTGTTCCTTTATTGTCATGGTTTGCATTGTTTCAATTTAAAATCTAACTGGGTCCTCGATATTTTTATTTCTCATATGAGCTACTCTAATTTATTACTATAGTGGCCATCTGACTAGAATGAAGATGTATGCCCCTGTTTTGATCCTTGTAGTGATGAGGGGGCGAAATGTAAGTTTGTTATATTACCTTTCTTGTTTCTACTCTTTTGTATCCATGGTTTTTTAATTTACATTGCATTGTGAATGAAAACCCTTATCTTCTGTTATGGTTTATTTTTACCCTGCCACTCAAATTTTGCATCAGCACAAAAGGTTTGTTCTTCAGTTCGTGTTCAGTGTTTGGTCATGTTCATTATGAGGTGTATCTGGAATACACAGATCGCATATTCCACATAAAATATCGTTTCTCACCGCATTTTCCTTGATAACTTATTATTAAGGGCTATTTTTTCAGTGGCTAGAAACCCAGTCTATGCATAAACTGTATTCAAATGAGCTTTGCACATCTAATCACATCTATTTTTACTCCCAAATGCTTGGTGATCAACAGTAATTTCAAATACAATGGCTATAAATCATATTACTTGTAAGCATGCTGAAAGTGGTTAACTAGGACCGTGCGGAGGGTTAATAGTCCAATAACAATTAAAATAATCCTCTTCACTTCTGTAATAACTTTGGCCACCTGCCTTCATCCAACCCCCAACACCACCCTCAGTACTCCTTAAAAAAATATTAACATTGCAGACAATCTTGTGTAACAGATTAACATAACATATCTGGAACATTACTCAGATTTTTGGGCAATGGCAATCTGAATGTGTTCCTAAGTTGAGCTTTTTTCTCTCGACAGCATCCTGCTGTTAACTCTTGACTCTTTTTTTTCGTTTGTTTCTAACTGATGGGCCTCTGTGTAACTGGAAAATGCTGTCTGTGATATCCCAGGGAGGGTTGTGCAAGTTGTGCATTGGAGGCACGCTGCTGAACAGAAATACCCAGTGTTTTAAGGGGTTCATGCAGATAAACTCAGTATTGTAAGGACTGAAATGGTGCACCAGTGTCCTGTTTGAATGGCAACGACACCTGTGTGATAGATCATTCTGTTCATGATAGCAGGTTACACAAATATGGATGCACAGGTGGATGTGCAAGAGGGACTTAAAAACACAGGGTTTTTCTTTCTTTAAAAAAGTAAGATGTGACATCTCTTTATCAGAGACAATAACGTAATCATCTAAGCTAGAGACTGGAAGTTAGGAAGCCTTTTATTTTCGTCTGTTCATTATCTCACCCCAGCTCATTTTTCTCATAGGTTCTTCTCACTTGGAAAGTAGGAATTGTATCACTTGAAAAGTAGGAATTGTACCAGTGAGTTTTTTTGATGAAAAGTGCTTGGGACATCAGTTATTATTGTTGGAGCATGATACACTCTTCAGTTTATTGTCCCCTTTTTTAGATGGCCAGACCTAGAAACAAAATGGCTACTACAAATGGGATTTAACATATAAGTCCCTTTTTGGTTGTGGGGGGTGGTGTTTGTTGGTTTTTCTTTTATTTTTATTTTTTTTTTTTAGTAACAGACTCTGCCTTGACTGTTGGTAAAATAATTGGGCTCTGACAAGAATCAGTAAGCAAACAGCCAAGCAATTTTTGCTAGTACATATTGTAATTCCCATTTTAATAATTACCTAATAAAGGTTGCCGTTCAAATAGAACTGTTTGGGTATATCAGGAGCATGTTACACCAAACAAAAACAGGGGGGGAAAATATCCCTCTGTCATTTGAAAGAGACCACTTAGCCTCTGAACCTATTTGCTCCACACTAGATAATATATGTTATTCTCAGGTAAAGAGAATATGGTCTATACCCCTCTGCTGGAAACTTTTAGGTTTGTCTGAATACTTCACCCACTCCATCCACCTGCCCTCAAAACAACAAACAGATTTGACTAGTGTGTGTTGTAAGTAAATTTTAGGAGTGTCATATAAATTATTAATTCAATGAAGTTAATATTTAACTAACCTTTTAATCATTAACAGAAGTGGAAAGTTCAGAGTTAAGATTATTCGTCTTCCTCCTCATGAAAATAAACATTAACAAATCAGTTTAATTCCTGTGCATAATGTCAGTTACTCTGGTTTGGGAAGTTAACTTACCAGCAGGAGATAAAGATATTACTCTGGCAAAGTATTAAGATTACTTTTATGCCCTTAACAAAATTGTCCCAAAGTGTTATTGACAGGTTAGTACCTGCAGTAGGAATTACTGGTGTTAGCATTACGAGCACCTGGATGGACTCATAATTCAGTTAACTGGGAGCTTCTCCATTTGTTTTCTCATCCTGTTGCCTGGAGAAAAAGTTGAGGTCACTGTGGTTTTTTGATAGGTCTTGTTTCTTGGTTGTAGTTCTTTTTGGAACAGGCGAGTCAAGTAAATAAATTGTGCTTGTATGGTTAAGATCTGCAATGCAGATTTGTTCCTGGGAAAGGCCATTCCACTACTGTTGCCCTGGAAGATCCTTTTGCTCTCATCTAAGCGAGCTGTTCGGCTGCTCGCTGCTGCCGTGCTTCCTGGTGGCAGGATGCGTGGTCAGAGTCCTGCTCCTTAGCGTCCCTCTCACTTCTCTCCCTTCAGCCAGGAAACAGCGAGAGCAGGTCTTTAGCTACTGCATTAAGTATTGATTCCTCTCCGCCGATAACAACCCTTTATAATAGCGGTACAAACACTGGTTGGGGAACTGTTAGCGTATGGCTTTCGTTTTACAGAGCGACTTGCTGAAGCTGAGCGGGAGCGTGGTAGCGGTGGTTTGCTTCTAGCTGTTGGCTCAGTGCTCACTGCTGGGCTTGTGATAAGCATTGTAGAGTTCAAGCTCCTTCAGGAGCACAGTGGTACTTTGTTTTAAAGGAAGACTTTAGTGCTTTTACATGTACCAAATAGGTGCTTTTTGACAGCGCTGAATAAAGAGGAGAAGCTCGAGTTTGCAAAATCTGATTCTTGAGGTGCTGTGGCTTTCTCGTTCCTTTTAGGACTTGGAAAATGTCTGAGCAAAAGTGCTGGTATTTTTTTTTCTGCAACTCTACTGGTATCCTGTGATTTCTTTAGAGAACTCCTTCTAGCTTTTATTTGGCAAAAACAGCGAAATACATTACTTAACTTTCTGTGCACAGAATGGAAGCTGTTAGTCTAAGTCACTCCTTTGTGAGAGAGACAAAACAATGTATCTTGCATTCTCCTTGTCTGTTTCAATGTTGGAAGAGGCATCGCTTTAATTGTGTGTTAACCAGTTTTCATTTTGGAAGAGCTCTTTGAAATACCACTTCACAGTTAGTTCAGAGCTTCGAGATCCTATCATGTAGTATCGTGCCAGATTGTTCTGATATGTGCAAATGTGCATAGAAAAGCCAAGCATTTTTGGATCTCCAAATCTGATCTGTGGGTTGACAGAGAAAATGCTGTAAGCATTTAAAAAGTTATTTCAGCCACAGACAGATTCCTTTTCACTGGGATTCAGAGGTATTTCCTTTTCTGAATAGTGGAACTTGTGATTAAAGTCCTGATAGCAGACTCTTATCACCATTCTTGGGGGGGGGGGGGGGGGGGGGAGTCTCATTTTGATGTGAGGGTTTGGGTGTTTTTTTGCTTATAAACATTATTTATATTGTAACAACACCATGGGTATTCCTGATGGGCTTCCACTGTGGGCTAGGAGCAGCACAAATCTCAGCTAGACCTACCAATTTACAGCTGTTTCTTTGGCCTGCCAGTAGCTCAGGAAATGGTGGTCAATTGGTACACCACCTGGAATGAGTTCTGTTTAATTTGCCAACACACTAATAGGTCTAGCAGTGTGCACCCAACTTTTTTGCACAGGTATGCTGAATAGTCAGCACATACAGCCCTTGACCCATCACCATTCTGTTTCTTAGAAAAGATACCAAGGGAACACTGAAGGGAGATCTAATTTGTAATAGGATAGGAATATATACATAGCTCACTTATCTAAGAGTAAGGCAGTTGGTCTTGGCTTCTAGGCTAAATGAAAGGAATAGGCATAGGAAAGGGAAAGCCTTCCCTGGTGGTTGACTGTGTTTGAGAAGAGAATCATAGAATTGTTAGGGTTGGAAGGGACCTCAAGGATCATCTGATTCCAACCCCCCTGCCATGGGTAGGGACACCTCACACTAGATCAGGTTGCTCAGAGCCACATCCAATCTGGCTTTAAAATCCTCCAGTGATGGGGCTTCTGCCACCTCCCTGGGCAACCTGTGCCAGTGTCTCACCAACCTATTTCTAGTTTTGTTTCATTCCTCTTAGTCCTGTCATTACCTGGCACCCTAAAAAGTCCCTCTCCAGCTTTCTTGTAGGTCCCTGTAAGAAGAAGGCACAATAAGGTCTCCTCAGAGCCATCTCTTCTCCAGACTGAATAGCCCCAACTCTCTCAGTCTGTCTTCACAGGAGAAGTGCTCCAGCCCTCTGATCATCCTTGTGGCCCTTCTCTGGACACATTCTAGCACCTCCAGATTCTTCTTGTAATAGGAGCTCCAGAACCGGACACAGTACTCCAGGTGGGGTCTCAGCAGAGTGGAGTAGAGGGGGAGAATCAGGAGGAGGAATTACTCAAGATGCTCACCTCGTTCTAAGCAGTGAAAGGAGCAGCTTAGGCAACACTGTCCTTTAGATGACCAAAGCTAGATGAGATGACTTGACCCTTAATGACTACATGTTTTTATTTTACTACTTGCAAAGAGAGGATAATCTAGTTCTATTTGGTTTTGCGTTACAGTGCTTTGAGATTCTTGATGTTATGCAAATGCAAAGCAGCATAATGTTTGGAATTGCTGAATTATTGGGGCAGATGTAATAGTGGGATTTTTTGGAGTGAGCTTTATATTAATTAATAGGAAGAAAAGCTTTATTGTTAAAGCATTAGAATATATCCTGAGTTAAAAGTTCAGCACTGTACTCTACTGCAGATTTCCTAACTTAAATCTATGTGTCCCAGCTCATCTGAAAAAGTAGTTCCTGCTTTTTCACTCTTTGGCTGGTGTGTCTGAAAAGTTTTTTATAGTGGCAACTGTTTCTCAGTCTCTGTCACTGCAGTGCATTGAGCTCACAGTGATCTCTAAACTCTACTGCAATATAAATAATTTATTGTCTCAATGTGCTGGACACTGCTGAGGCCACACCTCAAATCCTAGGTTCAGGTTTTGGTCCCTCACTCCAAGAAGGACATTATGCTGCCGGAGTGTGTCCAGAGAAGGACAGTGAAACTGGTGAAGGGCCTGGAGAACAGGTCTTTTGAGGAGCAGCTGAGGGAACAGGGATTGTTCAGTCTGGAGAAGAGGAGGCTGAGGGGAGACCTCATTGCTTCCTACAACTCCCTGAGAGGAGGTTGAAGTGAGGTGGGTGTTGGTCTCTTCTCCCTAGTATCAAGTGACTATTTAAAATATTTGTACTAAAGTGTTCTTAATTTAAAAACTCTGCTTTGTGATGAGTGGTAAATTAAAATCATCCTTGAATCTCATTGATTTCAGTAAGATTACAGCAAAGGTTAGTTTGATCCACAACTATCCCTTCGGGAGAGGGTTGGTCTCTTCTCCCAGGCAACCAGCACCAGAACAAGAGGACACAGTCTCAAGCTGGGAAGTTTAGGCTGGAAGTGAAGAGAAAGTTCTTCACAGAGAGAGTTGTTAGCCATTGGAATGGGCTGCCCAGGGAGGTGGTGGAGTCATCATCCCTGGAGGTGTTCAAGAGGGGTTTGGACGTGGCACTTGGTGCCATGGTTTAGTCCTTAAGTCTGTGGTGACAGGTTGGACTTGATGGTCTTTGAGGTCTCTTCCAACCTTGGTGATTCTGTGATTCTGTGATTCACTTTTTTGCTGGTGAATTTTCAGTTAAAAATGCGGAGTCCCCTTTGGGTTGTTCCCTTCAGATCTTAATCTTTGTATTTGCTCCATAAAATACAAGGCATTTTTGTAATGGAACTATCTGCTAGCTTGCCATACAGCTCCCAACATGGTTTTAATCCAAGCACTGTATATCAATATAGCTCAGCTAAATCAACTGTCCTCAGGTCGTTAAAGCAGGATGGATGTTAGAACTAAAAATGTCCTACTGGTCTGAATATCTCAGCCTTCACATTGATTAATAGAATAGTTATTTTGGTGATGATATTAATGTTTAATTAGACCAGTTCTTGTTACTTGCTTTCTATGTACTAATTTCTACATATTAATTATTATTCAAAGTCAATACTGTGTCTGCAAGGAGTTACAGAAATTATAGGAAATACAAGGGGGAAAGTGATGTCAGGATCAGAGATGCACTGTGAGTGTCATAGCATGGTTTCAATGGTTTCATGAGCCTACAGTGTGCCCTGGCAGCCAAGAGGGCCAATGGCATCCTGGCCTGCATCAAGGGTTGGATTGATTGGTTGGACATGATGATCTTGAAGGTTGGATTGATTGGTTGGACACGATGATCTTGAAGGTCTCTTCCAACCTGGTCTGGTCTATTCTATTCTATTCTATTCAAGTGTGTACATCTAGTTCCTCTTATATTTAGAGCAGAGGAACCTATTGCAGCATGAAGGAACTGTTTTCTGTCCCAAAGTCATTGTAAAGTGGCAAATATTGAATTTTTAATGTTCCCCCCTGAATATAACCGTGGAAAGATGCAGTTTCTAAAAGGTTTTGTGGATTGTTTTGTTGTTGTTGTTGTTTTCTTTTTTCCTAGAGGAAATGTGAAGTAAATTTCTCTATTGTGAAGCTTTTTAGGGTCTGCCATGTAAGTGATGTAGAGGTATTGGAGTAATGTTGAAAAATTCAGTAAAGTGTAAGAAGAAAAGGAATGTGAAATAGACTCAATTTTGTTTTGTTTTTGTGTTTCAAAATACGACTGTTTCTGAATGTCACTTGACAAATATCAACTGAAGATGCTGAGGAAAGCTTTGGAACTGATATTTTGTCAGGGATTGCAATAAACAGTAAGGGTCCTTTGTGATAATACTGAAAATACTTCACCAACCAGAAAAAAAAAATGCCTTTAGTGTGATCATATGTTTTTGCAGAAAAGAAGTTTGGTATTTGCTCAAGTTTTAGCACCTCTCATAGCTGCCTCATTATAAAACAATTTAAAGATACACTCACAAATTACACGGCAGAAGAAATAGGAAAGGCTAAAACATATTTGTTACAAGTAAGATTTCTTGCCTTTAGATGGACTTTTCCTTCTTAACTGGGGTATCATGAGCTTCAGAGTCAACTGGAGACAACGTGTCCTGAGAGGTTATCTTCCCTCCCTTCCTTCCCTTCCTTCCCTTCCTTCCCTTCCTTCCCTTCCTTCCCTTCCTTCCCTTCCTTCCCTTCCTTCCCTTCCTTCCCTTCCTTCCCTTCCTTCCCTTCCTTCCCTTCCTTTCCTTCCTTTCCTTCCCTTCCTTCCTTTCCTTCTCTTCCTTCCCTTCCTTCCCTTCCTTCCCTTCCCTCCCTTCCTACTTCCCTTCCTTCTTGCCTTCCTTCTTCCCTTCCTACTTCCCTTCCTTCCCTTCCTTCCCTTCTTTTCCTTCATCCTTCCCTTCCTTCTTGCCTTCCTTTCCTTCTTTCCCTTCCTCCTTCTCTTCCTTTCCTTCCTTCTTGCCTTCCTTTCCTTCCTTCTTGCCTTCCTTCCCTCCCTTCCCTTCCTTCCCTTCTTTTCCTTCATCCTTCTCTTCCTTCCCTCCCTTCCCTCCCTTCCCTCCCTTCCTTCCCTTCCTTCTCTTCTTTTCCTTCATCCTTCCCTTCCTTCTTGCCTTCCTTCTCTTCTTTCCATTTCTCCTTCTCTTCCTTCCCTTCCTTTTTCCCTTCCTTCCTTTCCTTCTTCCCTTCCTTCCCTCCCTCCTACTGATGTATTCACTTGTTGGTTGATTGGGTATTTCTGATGGTTGTCAGCGGTTCACTTGTTAGAGATCAAGAGCTAAAGTTAGGGTTAAGGTATAAGCCTTTTTCTTCCCCCAGGGAAAGTTACTACAACTACTCCTTTCAAAGATATGTGGTGCACAGAGCCACCTGTATCTAGAGGGGCTGAAATCATTTGCAAGTGAAGCAGGATCTGCCTGAAGCAAATGGAGTAAATCCCTTTTCCTGGACTGTTTATGGGCCTTTGCTAAGCCTAAAATAGGCCTAATTCAGGTGAGGCTGAAGGATCCATTGTGCAGCAAGACACGTGCATGGTAACGATTGCAGAAATGCGGTGGGACAGCTCACAGCTGGAGTGCTGCATTTGAGGGATAGTGACTTTTTGGAAGTGATAGGCAAGGAAGGAGAGGTGTTGGGGTGGCCCTGTATGTCATGACTCAAACACAAGTCTTATGAGGAACAGCTGAGGGAACTGGGGTTGATTATCCTTCAGGAGTGAAGGCTGAGGGGAGATTATCTCAAAGGAGGTTGGAGAGAGATGAGAGATGGAGGTCAGTCTCTTCTCACATGCAAGAAGTGACAGGATAAGAGGAAAAGGCTTCAAGTTGTGCCCGGGGAGGTTCAGGTTGGATATTAGGAAAAATTGCCTCACAGAGAAGGTTATCAAGCATTGGGACAGGCTGCCCAGGGAGGTTGTAGAGTCCCTGGAGGCATTTAAAAGATGTGTGAGTATGGTACTTGGAAACGTGGTTTAGCTGTAATGGCTTTCCAGTAGTGATGGGATTGTGAGTTCAGGAAGTGCACTCAGACCTGGTGATCATGAAGGTCTCTTTCAACCTCAACAGTTCTATGGTTCTATGATTTTTCCTGATCTGTCTCTTACAAATGCCTGATGATTGACTTTGTAAATAGCAAGAGCATGAAAAACAATGAAGTCAAAATCTTCTTTCCACTGTTAATTTCTGAGCATCAGTACAGCCAAATGACTGTGGCTATCACTAGATAAGTCTCCAGATCTTCCAGGAAAGCTTGGATCTGTGATTAATTCTCCTTGGGTACCACCTGCTGCTCATATGCACTGGGCATCCTTCCCTGGGGCTTCCAGCTAGCATTGTGTAAGCACACACTGGAAAGGCTGCATAATTCATGAAGACATAGCTAACTTACCTGCCTTGTGAAAAATGTCCTGAAAGTACTCCTAAGCTCAAAGATACATCCTAAATGTCTTTTGGGTTTGGTGAAAAAAGGTTCTGGAGGAAAGGATGTGTGCTTTGTTGCAGTTGTCTCCACTGTGGGACTTCAGTAATTAAGAAAGTCACCTTTTCCTTCAGCTGGATGTCTGCTGAGGCTTCTGGAGGAATATTTAAAACTGGAAGTTAAAGGAGGGATGGGCATCATGCATATATCCCTAATTCTGTGTCTTTGGTCTCCTGAAGTATTTATGAGCTAGCCTTTAACTTCATCAGATACCTTTTTTGTCTTTTCTCTGAGAGTCTTCTGTTTACCCTTCTTTTCTGTAGCATTAGGTACACTTAGAAATACATGTATTACTTATATACTGTTCTCTATATGTCAAACAGAATTTGTAAGCCATTTATGTGAGCAGCACACAGTAAACCATGTTCACACTGTACTAAATATTAAATATATACGGCATAATGTGCTAATAAAATGTTGCTAACATAAGTAGGCCACCTAAATTAGAGGCTAAGCCAGCTCTGTGATTAACTGTCTCATCTCCTGAATTGCACCTTTGGAAGGCCTTGGTAGGCAAAAAAAAGCACAGCACACAAATACTGGGGTACTGGGGTGGGGGGGGGGAACCAACCAACAACCAACTGTGAAGTTCTAAAACCAGGAAAAAACCCAAATTATGTTGGGCTATTATAGCAATTAAGAGTAGATTAATAAATACATTATCAGCTGGCATATTTGTGCATGTTTGCAGCCATGAGGAGGGAATAGTAGTATGTGAATACCTTGTTAAATGTTGTTGTTAATGCTCTTGTAAAGACTTCTGCTTCTGTGTTGAGTACTGTGTCCAGTTCTGGGCCCCTCAGTTTAAGAAGGACATTGAGACACTTGACCATGTCCAGAGAAGGGCAACGAGGCTGGGGAGAGGCCTTGAGCACAGCCCTATGAGAAGAGGCTGAGGGAGCTGGGGTTGTTTAGCCTGGAGAAGAGGAGGCTCAGGGGAGACCTTATTGCTGTCTACAACTACCTGAAGGGAGGTTGTAGCCAGGAGGGGTTTGGTCTCTTTTCCCAGACAACCAGCACCAGAACAAGAGGACACAGTCTCAAACTGTGCCAGGGGAGGATTAGGCTGGAAGCGAGGAGAAAGTTCTTCATGGAAAGAGTAATTTGCCATTGGAATGTGCTGCCCAAGGAGATGGTGGAGTCACTGTGCCAGGAGATGTTGAAGAGGGCATTGGACATGGCACTTGAAGCCATGGCTTAGTTAGTCAGGAGGTGCTGGGTGACAGGTTGGACTTGATCTCTGAGGTCTTTTCCGTCCTTATTGATTCTATGGCTCTATGATTCTACTATCTCCCAAGTTAACCTCCTCTTCATTTTATGTAGCATAACTTTAATTAAACAGAAATCATCACCTGGAACATGAGAAGCAAATGGCATTTTTAATATTAGAGGTACTAGCAACTAGCCTGTGTATTTCTGCAGAAGGAAATACCAAGGCAGACAGTGATTTAAAACATGCCATGGTAACAGATGAAGACTTTGACTGTCAACAAAATCAGGCTATTAATTCGCACATAAACAGTCTCCTTAAATCTTTGATTTTTAATACACAGTCCAAAGATCACTCTCACATTTCAGCAGCTTTTGTCTTTTAATGCCAATCACTTCATCTGCCTTTCCCCCTACCCTGTGCTTTCCTTCCCTTTTGGAAAAGGTGAGTGAAATTATCAAATTATGTATCTTACTCTGCCAAGACCAAAGGAATACTTCAAACATGGGGGGAAAACAAAATAAAAATTAGGCAATGACTTTGCTTAAGGCAGGGAGGGAATGTGATTAGCAGTGGAGTGGATCACTGCTTGGCAGGGGAGGGAGAAAAAACAAACCCAAACTGAAATTTCTTCTCATTCTCTGTTTCAGTCGATGTTCAAGCCCAGGCTATGTAAACAGCAACTGAAAATTGCTGGATGGAAAACACAGCATTATTTTCCTGCTTATCGTGTTCTTGCCTCAAGTGATAGATACTGAAATTCAAGGGAAACCTGGGAAACTAGTGGCCTGTTCCCTCCCACTGAAAGCAAAGATACCCAGAAAGATCCAGTTGCACCAAACTGTCACCTGCTGCAGGACACAATCTCACAGATCTAAATGTGTCTGTGAAAGCTGCTCACACTGCCAGTGGCCTTTTTGTACCTCCTCAAATGATAAAGAAGACTTCAGTCTTTAGAGCTGTCCCCAGACTGTAACTCATAAGAAGAGCACAGATATACACCGTGGCTGTTACCTGAATTTCCCTTCAAATGTCTATTCTATTTCTGAAACAGAACATGGGTGAAACTTTCCCTTGACTAAGGTGAACCACAAGCCCTATGAAGAGAGGCTGAGGGAGCTGGGGTTGCTTAGCCTGGAGAGGAGGAGACTCAGGGGTGACCTTATTGCTCTCTACAACTACCTGAAGGGAGGTTGTAGACAGGTGGATGTTGGTCTCTTCTCCCAGGCAGCCAGTACCAGAACAAGAGGACACAGTCTCTGGCTGCACCAGGGGAGGTTTAGGCTGGATGTTAGGAAGAAGTTCTATACAGAGAGAGTGATTGCCCATTGGAATGGGCTGCCCGTGGAGGTGGTGGAGTCACCATCATTGGAGTTGTGCGGGAGGAGGCTTGATGGGGTGCTTGGTGCCATGGGTTAGTTGTTTAGGTGGTTTTGGATTGGTTGATGGGTTGGATGCGATGATCTCAAAGGTCTCTTCCAACCTGGTTTATTTATATTATTGTATTCTATTGTATTCTATTCAAATGTCACCTCATAACAAAGACAGACTCCTCCATCCCTGGTCACTGGCATCACAAAGTAGAAACAAGAGGTGACACTTTAGTCCAAAAAAAAATCATTATCATCTTGAAAATCCAATTCCCTCAGAGCAATGGAGAATGAGGAAGGGAAGTGAGAGATGACAATTCTCCCTTCTCTCCAGAGACTCTGCATCCCCACAGATTGGCTCCTGTGCAACGCTTAACTCCTTGATGCCTCATCTCTTGTGATCTCTTCCCTGGCAGAAACTTCTTCCCATTTAAAACTCAGAACAGGAGCCAAGTAAATAAAAATAAATAAATAACGCTCAATGCCTATAAAAAGTACACAGACTAACCTGCTTAATTATTAACAGGTAAACACAACAAATTCTGAATTATTTACTTAATCTTTTTCAGCTACAAACCTCAGACTTTTAGAGCATGAAATACATGCTTTAATTTAGGACACAAACCAGACATTTTAGAAGGCTGGGGACTTTTTTCCTCTCTTTTTTTTTTTTTTTTTTTTGGGAGGTGGGGCTGTTTTGAAGAATACATATTTCTTATCAACCCCAAAGTACCTTCCTCTCGCTGAACCCTGGTGGAATTTTAAATACAGATATAAAACTTTTAGTATAAAGCTCCTGTATTCATGTGTTTGCTAGTGAATGAGTCGGCTGTTTCTGACGTGCAACCGAGAGAGAGATTTCTGAGTGCCCTCTCTGTTTCTGTACATCTGCGAGGAAGACACTAGGTTCAGAGGGAGAATCTGGTGAAGGCTCCAGTCAGAAGTTCTACAATGAAGGATAAAATAGTCCCAGGTGTAATCTAAATCTGCCCTCCTCTAGCTTGGATCCAATCTGCATAGTCCTATCACTACCTGACATCCTAAAAAGTCCCTCAGCAGGTTTCTTGTAGGCTCCCTTCAGATAGAATAGAATAGAATAGAATAGAATAGAATAGAATAGAATAGAATAGAATAGAATAGAATAGAATAGAATAGAATAGAATAGAATAACCCAGGTTGGAAGAGACCTTCAAGATCATCACGTCCAACCCATCAACCAATCCAACCCACCTAAACAACTAAACCATGGCACCAAGCACGCCATCAAGTCTCCTCCTGAACACCCCCAATGATGGTGACTCCACCACCTCCCCAGGCAGCCCATTCCAATGGGCATCACTCTCTCTGTATAGAACTTCTTCCTAACAGCCAGCCTAAACCTCCCCTGGTGCAGCCTGAGACTCTTGTTTGGTGCTGGTTGCCTGGGAGAAGAGACCAACCCCCACCTGGCTACAACCTCCCTTCAGGTAGTTGTAGAGAGCAATAAGGTCTCCCCTGAGCCTCCTCTTCTCCAGGCTAAGCAACCCCAGCTCCCTCAGTCTCTCCTCATATGGCTTGTGTTCCAAACCCCTCACCAACTTTGTTGCCCTTCTCTAGACTCGTTCCAGCAAGTCAACATCCTTCCTAAACTGAGGGGCCCAGAACTGGATACAGGACTCAAAGTGCAGCCTAACCAGTGCAGTGTACAGGGGCAGAATGACCTCCCTGCTCCTGCTGGCCACACTGTTCTTGATGCAGGCCAGGATGCCATTGGCCCTCTTGGCTGCCTGGGCACATTGCAGGCTCATGTTCAGCCTACCATCGACCAGTAAAGATACTGGAAGGCTTCAACAAGGTCTCCTCAGAGCCTTCTCTTCTCCAGACTGAACAACCCCAACTCTCTCAGTCTGCCTTCATAATCTTCTTCTTCTTCTGGTTCTGGAAGTCGTGTCCTGGAAATGAGAGGGTTTCTGTCGCCAAGCCTGCCAGATCAGACTTTTCCAGAAGCATTAAAATCACACCCAAGCTTTTTTTAAAATTATTTTTCCAAAAGAGCCTTGCAGCAGGATTTGCTAAGGACATACTTTACCCAATGGTTGTGCCAGGTTGCCTGAATCTCACAAAAGGCCAAGAGATTTACTGGCTGTCTCCCGGTGAATCATTCATTATCTGCAACCCTTTTGGCTTCTATATTCGTAGCATTAATCAACAGTGATTATTTTCCTCCACTCGCTACCAGAGTTTAGTCTGTATGATGTCTGTGTTTGGAAGGAATTGAACTGGAGAGATGCTAAAATAATACATCTTGCTGTTTGCATTTTGTCCTGTGAATATAGAGTCTTAAAAGGAGAAGATCCTCACAGTTATCATCCTATAATATTTTCTCCCCTCTGGGTGAAAGCTCCATAACCTTGAGCGGAAATGTAAATAAAACTGACAAGTTCTTTACATATTCTTGAATGGAATGTATTTATCTGGGTTTCACTTAATCTGATGATAGTTCACTGAGTAGAGTGGGTTTTTTTTTTTCTCATCAGGAGCAAATGTCAAAAGGCCATGCAGCTTATAAGGCATTAACATAAGGAAATGAACAAGTACATATAGTTCTGTCTTGATGGCATTCAAACAGCAGCACAGTGTGCTGGTGTTACTGCACAAGCAACTGGCATAGCAAAAGAGGCATTTTTAATTTAGAACTGCTTGTTACCCATTTGTGTCTTTCTTTCTTCCATGGTAGACCGTGTTCTGGTTCGATGTTTTTCAAAGCAGAGTTACTAAGTGTACCTAATTTGTTTCAGTTAGTTTTTCTAGGAAGTTACCGTGATGTACACTGGGTCTCTCTGAGTATTGTGATGTATTTTAAGACTTTGAGGTCAGTCAGCCTATTGTCAGCCTATGCAGTAAAGTATTCACTTTTGCTTAGTATATTTCAAGTGGACCAAAAGAGGTTTCCTGAGCTATGTGCATACTTTTCCACTTCATTGATACCGTGTAGACGTGTCAGATTTCCTGGCTATTTCCTGATATTATAGCATATGAACCACTGATAAGCTCTTGGAAGGGACCTTAAGGATCATCTAGTTCAAACTCCCTCACCATAGGCAGGGACACCTTTCAGTAGACCATGTTGCTCAAGGCCTCATCCAACCTGGCTTTGTACACCTCCAGAAGGGAGTACCTGCAACCTCCCTGGCCAACCTGTTGTGCTGTCTCACTGTAAAGAATTTCTTCCTAATACCCAGTCTAAATCTACCCTCTTCAAATTTAAAGCCATTGATCCTTATCCTATCACTACAAGCCTTTGTAAAAAGTCCCTCTCTAAGTTTCTTGGAAGGCACTTTCAGGTGCTGGAAGGCTGCTGTAAGGCATCCCTGGTGAGGGCTTTGGAGCACAAGCCCTAAGAGGAGAGGCTGAGGGAGCTGGGGTTGCTTAGCCTGGAGAAGAGGAGGCTCAGGGGAGACCTTACTACTCTCTACAGCTACCTGAAGGGAGGTTGTAGACAGGCCAGGGCTGGTCTCTTCTCCCAGGCAACCAGCACCAGAACAAGAGGACACAGTCTCAAGCTGTGCCAGGGGAAGTTTAGACTGGATGTTAGGAAGAAATTCTTCATAGAGAGAGTGATTGCCCATTGGAATGTGCTGCCCAGGGAGGTGGTGAAGTCGCCATCACTGGAGCTGTTTTGGAGGAGACTTGATGGGGTACTTGGTGCCATGGTTTAGTTGATTAGATGGTGTTGGATGATAGGTTGAACGTGATGATCTCAAAGGTCTCTTCCAACCTGGTCTCATCTATTCTATTCTATTCTATTCTATTCTATTCTATTCTATTCTATTCTATTCTATTCTATTCTATTCACAATTCTTCTTTTTCTTCAATTAAATGTAAACATGGAGGTTGGAATTGAAAACAAAATATGTTTTGCATATAGTACACTCTAGGAGCTGTCTTGGTCCAACAAATGACCATCTGAAGTGTAAGGCTTGGTTAATTTAAATTCCATATAAAAACAGTTTTTAAAACTAGGTGGCAGAAATGTTGCCATTAATTAAGCTCAAGCATTCAAACACTTTGGAAGGATCAGTGAATGACTGTGAAAAACAAAGAGTAGTAGCCATAACAATTATGCAGAGTTTTGTATAGACTTTTCTGGCAGGATTCAGAGGATAGCTGTGTACATCACGGGGACTTGTACAAAGGTTAAAATGCCAGTAGACCAGAGAAACAAGACCTGAGACTTTTGACTGGGATTTTATCCTTCACAGACCTTGAGGACATAATGTCTCAGCACCACCACGAGTCTGACTAATCAGAGATTTTGAAGTAGGAAATGCTTACTTTCACCTTACGTTTTCAGCTTCTAGTCTCTTCCAGGCTCTCCAGCACCACCCTCTCTTTACTGGGCTCCCTTCAGCAGAGCCATCTCCTGCTGCAGCATGTAGTGTGCCAGCAAGTACAGAGTAGTTCAGTTGTTAGATGAGTTAGCCGTTAGGCAGACAGCGCAGTTTCAGACCTAATGGTATCGCTTAAATCAAACATATCCTCGTGCAATACATCCAGCAGCATTTAAAGGTCAAAATCCTATCCTCATTACTCAATATTTTAGGCCTTCTGTTTTGCTTTCTTCATTGTGTGTGCAGAACTGACAGACTATTCCAGACCGTGGTTGTGTAATGCTGGAAAATGCTAACAGCTGCTGTCCAGTGTGTGTCTATTCAGGCAACTGCAGACCTTATGATAGCTGAAGCACACACTGCCCAGCCTTCATTCAAGCAAAACAAACTTTCATCTCTGAGAAGAGTGGAAGCTACCATTGAACAAACTGTGCTGCTTAGGCTCAGGACTGATCCGTGTAGGCTGGGGGATCGCCACAGGGAAATTTCCACAAATGCTAAACCTGAGGCACTGTTGGATGGTGAGAATCAGAGATAAAAAGCACCCAGAAAACAAGAGAAAGGCTGCAGACAAGAGAAGCAATTCTGAGTGTGTCTCTGAGAAGGCAGCAGAGGCAACTGTAGTAGCCAGGAACTGTTGGGTAGCTGAGCTTGGAAATCCTGAGCCCGAAACCCTGTTGGTCTTTCATCTTTTTTATTTGAGAAAACAAAACATTGTGTCCTTTGCTTCCAAATCAGCAAATCTCCACAGAGCAGTTCTTTCTGTTAAATAGGTAACAGGTCACAGGTCCCTTAACAGATAAAAAAAATCATCTGAGCTTTGAGAAGGCAAGTAAGTGCAACTGAATCAGTTCTGCAGGGTGACACAGGGGTCAACATCTTAGTGACTGAAATGTCTTTATGGCTGACTTTGAAAACTCCTCACCAGCAGAGAATTAAAGAATACCAGTAGGTTTAGTTAGTCCAGTTCTGCCATACTTGAGCTGGCATTGGCTTTAGACAAAGATTCTTAGGTGGAAAGTCAGCACTTGAGGTGCTTGAAAGGATCTCACTGCTTCTGCAAGGAAGAAGAAAAGCCTGGCAGGAGTGGATTGGGGCATTTTCATCAAAGCAAATATCTTATAAAGGGATTGGGAAATTATGCCAATCAGGTCCTTAAATCATATTCTGAATTGGTGGAAGGAAAGTGCCCAAGTCTCATTTTTAGACTTCAAAATTCTTATTGTTTCCTCAGCTGTTTGGCAGCCAGTTCTGAACATTGTGGTAATTAGTAATTCCCAGGTATATGGTACTCAATCTGATTTTAGATCCCTTTTTTTTCCCCCCCAAAATACAGCCTATAGTTTTTCTGCCATTTTAGTCATTGAAGCCATTTATAACTGAAAGATGCCAAGACACAATTTTTCATTAAATAAAAGTATAATAAAAAAATATATATAAAGAACCTCTTTGAAGGTGACTTGCAGGTAATAGTTACCTGTAACTTTCTCCACAAATGCATTTGGATGGCAAACATAAGTGGCAGAACTTTGCTTGTGACACCCATTGATTTTTTTATCTCTGACAGCAATGAAACTACACTTAGTGAAGAAATCAAGATCTTTTTTTTTTCTAAGTATGGAGCCTTAGAAATTGCTCCCTATTAGTTTGGTGTTCAGCTGTGTAACTCTTCCCTCTGAAGGATGTGCATAAGATGGCATTTTTGGATACTAGTATGTGGAACTTACTTATCCATCACCTGTGTACTAAACGTGAATGTGTAGGACTTTGTTTTGTCTGCTTTCAGATAGCTGCATGTATATGTACATATATATATATATATTTATATATATACACACAGTATTCCACCCACTGAATGCCTAGCTGTTTGCCTGGTATGAAGACCCAAAGTGTTGTCTGTGCAGCTCTCTAAACATAAGCTTTCTTTTGTTTTGTTTTGTCTTTACAGCAGCATAAGAAAGAAGTGTTGAGAGCTGCTCTTAACCCTTTTGGAGTACAAGTCAAAAGGTAAAAAACCAAATGCTAGCATTTGGGTTGCTGAATGTGTTGTTATTGTGATTGTTTGGAAAGTCTATTTCCTCATCCCATTTGATCTGAGATTTCCCACAGGAGAAAAGCAGGGATATGGTAAGATGACTCAAAACATGATTAGACCTATTTAACAGCACCAGCATATCTGGGCATAAATTACACAGGTAAGTTACAACTGGTAAACTGCAATTATCTCTTTTACTTAATATGAAAACATTGGTGTTAAGAGTCAGTGGGACTTTCAGTAGGGTTTAATATTGCTAAGGATTTAATGATTTTTGTCTCACTATAACTTGATAGTTTTTATGATATATAAAGTGGTTTTGTTTTTCAAATTACAATAAGACAAATCCTGTAGCTCTTTTCTCAGGCAAGAGTCCCTCAATGGGAGTTTTGCCTGAGTGAGAACTGAATGAGGTCTAAATAATTAGCAATTAAAATATTCAGTTATTGTGCTACTGTATATAACAAAGCACTGGAGGTATTAAAAATTGCTAATCTCCTCCTTATTAAAATGTTAACTGCTAAACATAATACAGTTTTGCATTTTCTATCATTCATTTTTGCAGTTCATTAGTAGAGGTGAAATGTTTGTGACAAATAGTCATTTGAACTTTTAAGGGATTGACTTTGTTTTCTTGGCAGGTTAGGTAATTTTTCTGAGTAAGTTAATTTACAAGTGGAAATATTTGTGGAAGCTGAAGATTTTAGTTGAAAACTAGATCATGCACAGAGAGTCATTTCTGATAGAGCATTCCTGAGTATTTGCAGAAGAAACCAGATGGTAAGCTACTCATCTAGGAGACAGAACCAGGCAATTTGGGTGTCTGGTTTATATACATTCCTATCAGCGGCTTCTTGTCACAAACTCCAGTAGCAGGTTAAGGATTGTCTGCAGAGTTTACTGGTCAAACAATATTCAGTGAGACACTGGAATGTGAACAGTGTAGCAACAGGTTGAGAAGCAAAGTTGGTGAAATTGTTTAGTTGTGCACCCAGCTTGGTTAATTAGTACATGAGCTGTTTCTTACAGAATCCATAGAATCAATAAGGTTGGAAAAGACCTCAGAGATCTTCAAGTCCAACCTATCACCCAACACCTCCTGACGATTAAACCATGGCACCAAGTGCCACATCCAATCCCCTCTTGAACACTTCCAGAGATGGTGACTCCACCACCTCCCTGGGCAGCCCATTCCAATGGCCAATCTCTCTTTCTATGAAGAATTTCTTCCTAACATCCAGCCTAAACCTCCCCTGGCACAGCTTGAGACTGTGTCCTCTTGTTCTGGTGCTGGTTGCCGGGGAGAAGAGACCAACCCCCACCTGGCTACAACCTCTCTTCAAGGAGTTGTAGAGAGCAATAAGGTCTCCCCTGAGCCTCCTCTTCTCCAGGCTAAGCAACCCCAGCTCTCTCAGCCTCTCCTCATAGAGCTCCAGACCTCTCAATAAGTTATTACAAGGGTCAGGCTGTGCTCTCATCCTACTTCACTGCACAAAAGAATTACGGAGTAAGATGCATCTTGTGTCTCCTTCCTCATCACATAGCAGCAGCAGCAGGATGTGTGGAGAGGGAGAATGGTATTTGATGAATAAGAAAGGCACAGTAAGTGAAGGTGATGACTGGTAGAGGAAGAAGGTGAAGGATGTTGGAATAATCACCTACAGGATTCCCCTACCTTGGACAGTTTTAACTCTCAGCTTGACAGGGTGCTGCGCCACCCCATTTAAACTATACTATTACCTAGAAAGGCTAAAACAGATGATTCTTGGGGTCCCTTCCAACACAGCATTCTGTGATTCCGTGATTTTGGGACAGGTGAATTTCCCAAGGGAAGGCAACTCCCTCAATACTGTTTCTCCCATAGTCACTCCCCGGAGTAGATTTTGTTACTTATTAGACCTAAAGATTTTTTTCTCCCACTAACCTTTCTGAAGAGCCATTCTACATCCAGGCATTTAATTGTGGCATCTAATGTTGTTGGCAATTCAGGCCATGATTCCTGCAAGGATTTACACGTGTATTTCACTTACAGCATTATGAGTAATCCTGTTGAAGTAGATGAGATTAATTGCAGGACATAAAGCTAAGCATGTATATTAGTCTTTGTAGTAAAAGATGTGTAGTTGTGTTTGTTTATTTCCAGTGTGGGAAATAGCTTTTGAAAGCATATAGAGATACACAGGATTCTCCACCCATTTTGTGGCAATTAAAGAGGAGGTGGGTGGTAATAAAATCAAACAAGATTTTTCTGCTTGTTCCCCAAATCCACAATTTTGTCAGGTTTCAACTGCAAGGTGTGAAAAAGAATAGGCTGCTATCATTTTCCTTTTTTACCATGCACAGTTAAACCTCCAGCTAGAATGAGGTGATCATATAATTTATTGTAGAGGAGGGAAGAGGACAGAAATCAAACAGGAATGCCTGTGTACTTGTGTGGACTCTTGTTTATAATTTCATTGGATTGGTGCACACCTCAGACATTTTATTTAGTGATAAGATATGCAAATTGTTCTGGAGCCAGCAGCAATACTTTTACCTGAATGTCAAAACTGACAGAGATTTTTAAATCAACCCTCAACAACAACTTGTGTTTTAAGGCAACTCTTCCTCGAGGTACGACCACCGACTGCAGGTGAGTAAGCACAGAGTTGGGTTCCAACTTCCTTTCACACTATTTTCCTCCTTCACTTTTTTGCCTCCATGGAGGACCAGGGTTACATGTAAATACTGGGTGTAACTATAGGCAACAGTGCAGAGGAGCTATAAATGAATGTGGAAGTGTGTGTAAAGCACAGGAAGGCAAGTTGAAAGTGGGGAGATTTCAACATTATATTTACCAAAGAAGGTATCTTCTGGTTTTCTAGATGCTTAAAGCACACCTTCCATGGCTGTGAAGGTATGGAAAGGGAAAACTCTTTGTTTTAACTGTTTTCTCTGTGGTTTTAGTTTTATTGAATTTCTGTCCTTAAATTGAATTGTGGTAGTAGAAGCCTGTGGATACAGTGGGAAGTTTGAACTCTAGCTGGACCTTCAGACTGAGAGCTGATATACCTCACGGCTCTGGATGTGTAGATGCTACACACAGTCATGGGAGAAAAGGGTGTTGTGGAAAATACAGCTGGGGATTTAAGTGTTAGATGTGTTTGTTTTCTGAATCCTTGTTCAAGTCAGTGTCCTCTGCCTATAAAGTAATATTCCTGTTTATTTTCCCCAGATTCAGTTCCTTCTCTTCCTTTCATGGGTGTGTGCATGTAACTATGTCTTCCATCTGAAGTTTTCCTAGGGGTTCTTTCCTTTTTTATTGTTGTTTATTTGTTTGGATTTTGTTTGTTTGTTTGTTTTTTTTAAGGTTTGTGTACCTATTAGCCACAAAGATGTCTGTGCTGAGAGCATTAACAAAGAGAATAGACTAGACTAGACTAGACTAGAATAGAATAGAATAGAATTAACCAGGTTGGAAGAGACCTTTGAGATCATCGAGTCCAACCTATCACCCAACACCATCTAAATCAACTATACCATGGCACCATCCAGTCTCCTCTTAAACACCTCCAGTGATGGTGACTCCACCACCTCCCTGGGCTGCACATTCCAATGGCCAATCACTCTTTCTATGAAGAACTTCTTCCTAGCATCCAGCCTAAGAGAAACAACTTAAGTGTTCTTGTATTTGTGCATGGGCATGTGTGTGTGTGAGAGAGAGCTGTGGTTAGGCAGGTTAGGAGAGATTCTTATTTAGTTCTGATTCCATGTTTAGTTGTGTTTGTTGTTCTGGCTGTCTGCATTCTCTTACATCACTTGGTTAGTGTGTCCTAATAAATCCTCCTGTATGACAGGTTAAAATGTCTGGTTGGTTTCTTTAGTTGGTACCAGTCTCTTACAAGTGGGGTTTTGCTTTTGTTTTCCTACAAAATGAGAAGGATTGATGGGTGTTCATGATTAGAAAGGTATGAGCTATGTAAGTTCCATAATACATGCATGTGGACCTGGGTCCCATAGATTCCAGGATCTTCAGAAAGACCCTGTGGAAAAGGACTTCTAACATTCTCAAGGCTTGCTGCTAGGCCACTGCAGAATATTCTGTTTGCAACAAAGAATTCTAGGAGCTATTTTGGTGTTGTGGATACTTAAGTCCTACCCACTCAAACTGAGACACCTCAAAATAATCAAAGTAAATTAATAATCCCCACACAGAGGAAAGCATTTCACAGGGTGAGTTTATTGAAAGGAAAAAAAAATTGCTTTTCTCTTGCTAAGTGGTTCCTTTCAAGGTCTTCTTAAACAAGCAGAAAGTGCTTTTATTGGAAAACAAAAAAGAAAGCTGAATCTTTGATAGCCATTTCTTGTGTGGCTGATGAAGTTAAATCATTGAAAGCCAGAAAAAATCAGGTGAAATTTGATTTTCCAAGCTGAAGTCCAGGCAGTAGTGTATTCCCTCTCTGCAAAATCCTGACTGAGGCAGCAGTGAGAGAAATACAGTGGGTGTTGCAGTATGCTCACCTTAATGCACTACTTCAAAGGAATTTGAATGATTTAAAAGGATTTTAACAGAATTTCTGGAGCTTGGTGTGGACTGCAGGGGTGAAAGTACCAATGGACAGGCAACAACCATGATGACTTTTATTTTCCCCTGACTGAGGGATACTCATGGTTTAGTCTTCCACCTAAAAGGCATTCTAACCACCTGCTCCACTCCTGACTCCATGGATGCAGCCATCAACATTGATACTTCCCAGATGCCATTAGAGTTGTTTGTTTGCTGCTCTACCAGGGAGTAATTGCTGATAGCTGATAGCAGTAACCTTACTAATCTTACCAAAATGTATGCATACATATTTGATGATGTTGGAGTCTGTCATACTCTTTCACAGTATCACCAAGGTTGGAAGAGACCTCAAGGATCATCGAGTCACCACAGACCTCATGACTAGACCATGGCACCAAGTGCCACGTCCAATCCCCTCTTGAACACCTCCAGGGATGGTGACTCCTCCACCTCCCTGGGCAGCCCATTCCCATTTCAGTGCATGTCTGCCTTATGTGCAAACTCCAGGAGGGAAAACTCGGCTTCTTTCTCACGCTGATGTTAAATTTGCTGGGTTTCCTGCGCTGAATTTGATTCCAGGCATCCAGCAGCATTCCAGAGGGAGAGGCAACCAGCATCTCAGCCTGCATTGCTACTGCTCTACTTGTCATGAATAATAGCCCACTGGGCTAGTTAATCATCACACTAACTTTTTCCTGTTCCTTCAGAGCTGATTGCTGCCCAGGAGACATGGGTTACTGCAGTCTTGCTGCCAATGCAAGTTCAGTGTTGTGCATGCCTGTGTGTTGGTATTTACCTGTATGTGTATGCATTTTGTTGTTCAGCTGATGGTCTTGTAAAACTGACAATGTAAGGCCAGTGTGCCTGTGTTTCTACATAAAAGGTAAAAGTAGGTGATCTAATTACCTCCCTCTTTTATCAGTTTTGAAAATGAATGTGAAAGAATTGGTCACTTTAGCCAGCACCCTGGCACAACAGGTTTCTTCATTCAGCACTTTAGGAAGTGAAATTTCAGGCTGGTAAAACTCTGTTTGCAGGAGCATGTGTTGGAATTGTGTGGCTAGTAATTCATGTTGATTTGCCAGAGGCCATGATCTACTCTGTGAAGAAGACAACATCCCTGTCCAATGAGAGTGAGAAATTATGGGCAAGGAATAGATGTCAGTGAAGTATTTTCTGATTTAGAAGAATGTATTTAGCAGATGAAGGTTTTGCTCAGATGTATGGAGCTGTAGTGATTGCCAGGGTGGAAGCCAAGAAGAAACTTGCCTTTCAGTCATTCTGATTTTCTTCTTCATATTAAGTGCATATAATCTTGTAATATCTGGAGGGTGCAGCACGGGTGACACTTGGCATTTTTGCCACATGGAACAAAATTTGGTATTAAATTCTTTCTTCTGTGCCAGCGAGCCAGTTTATTTTTGTTGGAAAGAACAAATAGCAATTTCACTGTCCAGATGTCAATATTCAGGTGGCCAGACAGATTAAAGTACTGATCTTTAATATGTCTGGCATTTGTTTTGGGAAAGTTAATTTTCTTCAATGAGTAGCTCAGGACTTCTGTCGAATTTCTGTTCTGTTGTCTTTTTTAACCCAATAGGCCCTTGGCTTCCATGGCTTTCCATAGAAGTAGAACAGGAGTTGACAGGGGACTGATTGTAAAAGGAAGGGTTAAACCCTCCACCTGGTAGTAGAAGATCTTAATGTCAAAATGTTGTTGTTCAATGGATACATCTTTCACTGAGTAGTACTCTGCAAACCTTTTCCCCATTTCCCCCTCCCATCTCCTTTCCCTCCCTTTATATCTGTCATTTTCTCTCTTTCTTTCCCTCTCTGTCTCAGTAGCTGCTTCTTTCTTTCCCTCTCTCTGTCCCCTTTTTCTGTATAGCTCAATCAGACATTTATGTGGTGACATTATGGTGATGCTGCCAAACACCTTCCATGTGCCTCATTCATTTTGTCAAACTTTCAGTCAAAACCCACCTGAAGTTATGCAGTTGTATGATTAGCAGAGCACCATTACTGCATAACTTGGTGTTAATCAGCAGCACAGGTCATTATAAGAGGGAAATGGGATTGTTCAGTCTAAAGAGAAAGCTAAGGGGAGATCTTACTGCTTTCTACAACTACCTGAAAGGAGGTTGTAGTGAGGCTGGTGTTGGTCTTTTCTCCCTTGTAACTAGCGATAGGAGGAGAGAAAATGAACTTAAGTTAGTGCCAGGTGAGGTTTAGATTGAATGTCAGGAAAATCTTTCCTGAAAGAGTGGTGAGGCATTGGAACAGGCTGCCCAAGGAGGCTGTGGAATCACCATCCCTGGATGTGTTCAAGAAGTGTGTAGGAGTGGCACTTCAGGTTACAGTTTAGTGATCATGTTAGTTGAGTTCTGGTTGGACTTGATGGTCTTAAAGGTCTTTTCCAACCTTAATGATTTTATGATTCTAAGACCAACTCTCTCTTATTCCAGTACCAGCAAATAAAATAGTAGACACCACAGTGAGAGACAGCAAGAAGTCAACAGTAGAATGACCTGAAACATTTATGAGACAGCAGCACACTTTAGTGCCAAGTAGATGAGGCAGAACAATCTGACTGAAAAACAGCTCTGAGGCCATTTTAGCCATTCCTATTGTTTGTTTGTGGGTTTTGTTTGTTGTTTGTGTTATAATCAATCCTGTATAATTTTTCCTGAAATTAGTAGTGCTTTGGGAATGATACAAGCCTCTTTGCCTTCAGAAGACATATCTTCAGGATGGCAGAAAGAATTCACAAAAGTAGGCAAAGGGTCTTCTAAGAGAGAAGCATGTGAAAGCTTGTATTTTTTCCTGGCAAGAAATCAATATTGAAGAAAACAATAAAGAAGCATGAAATGTTGCTACTCAGTGACTTTATAGAGCATTTTAATTACATAAGGAATGTTCCTTTAATTTTTTAACAAGCTGGATTATGATCATTTGCAGAACTTTGATCAGAAACTTTTTGCTTCCTCTGAATTAAAGTATCTTTACAATAATGTTTATAGGCACAGGTAAATGTTCTTTATGAGATGGGATTTCCCCAAGACCTCACTATCCATGTCCAAGAGTTCTCTTGTAAATGTATGTTCTGATGGTTTGATTTGTGTGTAACTAAAACAAAATGTTCCAGTCACACCTGCTTGGCTGTGCTGTGAACATGAAATGAATTATAGTCATAGAATGCTTTGGATCAGAAGGGACCTTCCAACTCCTTGCCATGGGCAGGGACACCTCCCACTAGACCAGGTTGCTCAAGGTCCTGTCCAAACTGACCTTGAACACCTCCAGGGAGGGGACATCCACCACTTCCCTGGGCAACCTATTCTAGTGTCTCACCACCCTCACTGTAAAGAATTGCTTTGCAATATCCAGTCTGTCTTCCCTCTTCCAGCTTAAAGCCATGCCCCTTCCCCTATCAGTCACCATTGTAAAGAGTTCCTCCCTAGCTTTTTCATAGGCCACTGGAAGTCTGCTATAAGGTCTCCCTGAAGCCTTCTTGGGGCTGCTTAGAGTCATAGAATCAGTGAGGTTGGAAAAGACTTCAAAGATCATCAAGTCCAACCTGTCCTTATAGGGGAGGTGCTTCAGCCCTGTGATGAAATTAAACATTTCAGTGTAAGCTTTAAGGCTCTGATATGAATGAAATGCAGAATTCACTTCTTACTCCTTTGGAAAAAATCAAATGAACTAACCTGTCCACTTGCAGAACAATTTCTCTCTGTGTTCCACTTCCTTTACTTACTAGAAATATTCAACTTTGTTTTTCATCACTTTCTCCTGTAAACTTAGTCCCTTGTGCGCTCGTACGCAAAACCCCCTAAATCCGTGCATCCTAGGGAATCAGAAATATAGGAAGGTGCAGGGGTTTTTAATAGCTAGTTATAAATATGTATAAAAAAATTTTCCATTGCATTAATTTCCTAAGAGGATAATGCATGAACTCACAAAGGAAAATGTTATGGCCAAAAGTAACGAAGTAAACTCACTCAGATCTCGATCTTCCTTTTAGGAATGTGCAGGCTGAAGCAGCAACATAGCACAGAGGCTGGAAACAGCAGCAGAAGTAGAACTGGCTTGGGAGCTGAGGTTTTGCTTTTGACCTTTTACTAATACTGAGTTTTAAGTTAAGATTGGTGCTGTCTTTAGCTGCCTCTCAAATCTTTTTAGTTGTGGAAGATACCTCTTCAAAGAGTATGAGTAAGACAAGAAGTTTTCCTTCTTTGTTTTAACTCGAGGGTATTAATTGTTAGCAGAGCTTCTGCTGAACTGAAAGAACATAGTCACTCCTACAGGAAACATTCTTGGGGCTGGTCCCTGCAAACTGGGAAGAAATGCTGTATTTTTGTATTTTTTCAGAGGAGAGGCTTGGGGAACATCTGTTGGGTTGGTGTTTTGTTTGTTTGTTTGATTTTCCTCTCTTTTCTCTAATGCACTTCAAGCACTAAAACACAAGACAGTAAAACTTTCTTCTTATATAAAGCTGTCCTTATTTTAAGGCCGTTCTGCTCCCTCCAAACCTGTGTTGAAACAGGTGCCTCACTTGCTTGGCTCTCCTGGAGCAGTTTTGTGCATTGAAGAGCCACACATACCTTGCACAGTGGCACCATTAACGGTGCCAAATGAGGCTGGGAGAGAATCTCATATAGAACTACACACCTAGGTGCAGTTAGTAAACAGAGACAGTTACCCTCATTAAGCATAATTAAACCTAATATTGACTGTAAACTGTTACATACCTTAAACTTCTTTGCAGACATTGTGAGAAAAGGATTATCTTAGTGGATAGGTACACTAATTACTACCTTCCTCACATTAAAGTTACCACCAGGAAGGCCTATAGTCATAAATAAAACATAATAGGGGATGGCAGACTGAGAAATATGTAAATTCATTTGCAGGGGAAAGAGGGGGGGAAAAAAAGAGAGAGAGAGAGAGACCAAATTAAAAAAAGAAAGTTGAGTGATGCTACTGGAAGCAAAATGGCACTCTAGCTAATTACCATGAAAAGTATGATAAATCATGGACGTGTATCCTTGACTTCTGACTGATAGAGCCTGCGGAGTGCAATCTCTCATGCGTAGCTGCCTCTGACTGATTTAAACCCATACCACTATCGGGTTTGATGGGAAAGCACAAAAGTGTGTTATTTCCTTGGGTATTGTTGCTCCCTCTTTCTCCTAGAAATGACTTGCAATTACTGGGGGGGTGGGGGTTGGAATACAGTCTGATTTCTTGTCTGCAGAAGAATTGTTGTTTGATGCAATTGACAAACAAAGACTCCGAAGATGGCTTAGTTACGGTTTAATAGCTGTATTTTCAACGGCAATTGATCTGGTGTAGGGAGACAATTACAGAAATATAATGAAATGTCAAGGGAGGGGTTGCTTTTGCTTTGGATATTTATTCTCATGGGGCAGATCCCGTGTCCTGCAGAGAAGATCAAAAGTCAGGTGCAGATTTGTTTATGAATTTCTGCTTGCTTTCTGTAGAATTTCCAGTCAGTCACATTGCCGCTGTGTGCTGCGGTTTTGTGATCTGATTCCTCCCAAATTTCATAGTTTTCCACACTTTACAGTCCCTGAAAAGGACTGCACACCTTTGGATTATTCAGAGGAGAGAGGCTTGCAGGATGAGGCTGTGCTATCTGGAACAAACTGCCCAGTCTTGATCTCTGGAGACACTCAAACCCTGCCTGAATGTGTTCCTGTTGTGACCTTCTCTAGGTGAACCTGTCTTGGCAGGGTGGGAGGTTGGACTTGATGATTTCCAGAAGCCCCTTCAAACCCCTACCATTCTGTGATTCTGTGGCCTGTTACTGTGGCAGTGCTGTTACTGCTTAATCCTGTAAACACTTTACATTTGAATAATAATAATAATGATGATGTATTTGCTGTTCATGGGGTATTTTCTGTTTCCTTGTATATCTGTCTGGAGTACTTTATGGCTGAATCACACTGAAAATAAAAGTCTCCTCTGCTGAGATAGAAGACAGCCAAATGATGGGAAGACAGACTTACCCTGAGCTTCCTGAGCAGAGCATTGCCTATGCTACAGGTACAGAAGCTTGAGTGCACCAGTATTTAGCACCCAAGGTGGACATTAACCATCACAGTGGTGTTCTTATTATGTGGATGTTTTAACCCCAAATTATTATTGGCTCCTGCTGAGCACTGCCTTTTAACTTTTTGTGAACTTCAGTCACTGGGCACATCAGAGGAAAAATGGAGTGTTTGTAATGCTCATAGTGAAGGGTTTTGCTGAAAGGAGAAGTGGGAAAAGTGAAGTTGCTAGTTCAACATCTGCAGATACTACCTAGTGAGTATCTTTTAAATTTTGTTTCATTTCTCTTTTTGGTCTCCTTTTGCTTTGAGATTTACCCCTGTAATATTGATGTGGTGTACAGGCAGGAATGTGTCGTTTCCAGGTATGGGTATTGTGTTTCAAGAAACAATGATAAATAATTAACAGTGTTTTCCTGCTCTGGTAGCCCTTATTCTTCCTCTACAGCTTTTTGTGTACCCATCTGCAGTGTTTGTAGATGTGATCTTCGTGTCCTTTTTGCAATTTCACTGATTATTTTTTTTTGACAGCACAGGATTTGAAGGAATACGCCAGAATTGAGTTTCAGAGCTGCAAATTAGTTTTAAGATTTACGTGGCCAAATTCTGCAATGATGTGCACATCATAACAGTTAGCAAAGCAAAGAAATGTTCTCTGAGCAACAGGGCATGATTATTACTACCTAGCAAAATCACACAGGTAAAAGTAAGAGCAATTTACTGGGGTAAATACAATTTTAGAGGCTAGGCTGTTCCAGCCTAAAGAGTGTCTGCATCCTTTCCCATGTTTAGGACTACAGAACTACAGCAAGAAGCTTTCATCTCAGATTCACTTTTGTGGAGCCATTTGTTTTGTCTGCTGCTTCAGGGAGATTTAGAACAACTGTGTTATGGGCTGTTGCTCTATTCCAGCCTCCTTTCCACAGCTTTTCAAAGGGAGGAAAGAGGAGAAACAGACTTAAGACATGGAAGTTATGAGGCTGAATAGCCTGTATATTTCTGCTACTATCAAGGTGCCTGGCCAGATTTCCCCAGACCTATCATCTAGATGTCACAGGGAGTCTTTAGACTAGAATAGAATAGAATTAACCAGGTTGGAAAAGACCTTTGAGATCATCGCATCCAACCTATTATCCAACACCACCTAACCAACTAAACCATGCAGTCAAGCACCCTATCAAGCCTCCTCCTTAACACCTCCAATGATGGTGACTCCACCACCTCCCTGGGCAGCACATTCCAATGGCCAATCACTCTTTCTGAGAAGAACTTCTTCCTAACATCCAGCCTAAACCTCCCCTGGCACAGCTTGAGACTGTGTCCTCTTGTTCTGGTGCTGGCTGCCTGGGAGAAGAGACCAACCCCCACCTGGCTACAACCTCCCTTCAGGTAGTTGTAGAGAGCAATAAGGTCTCCCCTGAGCCTCCCCCTCCCCATGCTAATCAACCCCAGCTCCCTCAGCCTCTCCTCATAGAGCTTGTGCTCCAAACCCCTCCCCAGCTTTGTTGCCATTCTCTGGACACGTTCCAGCAAGTCAACAGCCTTCCTAAACTGAGGAGCCCAGAACTGGACACAGTACTCAAGGTGTAGCCGAACCAGTGCCAAGTACAGCGTCTGTAACAGTGGACAATCTAAACCCCAGCAAGCATTTCAGCATTTGGCCACTTAGCAATAGCTGCATGCTTTCTGTAATTAGAAATTGAAATTGAGTATATCAGTACTTTTCCTAGGGAAACATTGAAAACAAGTGTTTTTGATAAATATTAAATATTAGAAAAGCTCAATTTCATAAGAAATGGAATATAAATGCCAACCATGCTTTTGGGGAGGAAAGAAATTAGTCTATTTTGTATGTTAGCAACCTAAATCTAAATTGGATTGATTCTCATCTTCTGCTCATCCTGCTGCTGTCCACTGGACACAACAATAATCAATCTCTCAAGTTTTGTCAAACTCACAGAATCACAGAATCACCAACGTTGGAAGAGACCTCAAAGATCATCAAGTCCAACCTGTCACCACAGACCTCATGACTAAACCATGGCACCAAGTGCCACGTCCAATCCCCTCCTAAACGCCTCCAGGGATGGTACATTCCAATGGCGAATGACTCTCTCAATGAAGAACTTTCTCCTCACCTCCAGCCTAAACTTCCCCTGGAGCAGCTTGAGACTGTGTCCTCTTGTTCTTGTGCTGGTTGCTTGAGGGTAGAGACCAACTCCCTCCTGGCTACAACCTCCCTTCAGGTAGTTGTAGACAGCAATAAGGTCTCCCCTGAGCCTTCTCTTCTCCAGTCTAAACACCCCCAGCTCCTTCAGCCTCTCCTCGTAGGGCTTGTGCTCAAGGCCTCTCCCCAGCCTCATTGCCCTTCTCTGGACACGTTCAAGAGTCTCAACATCCTCCCTAAACTGAGGGGCCCAGAACTGGACACAGGACTCAAGGTGTGGCCTAACCAGTGCAGAGTACAGGGGCACAATGACTTCCCTGCTCCTGCTGGCCACACTATTCTTGATGCAGGCCAGGATGCCATTGGCCTTCTTGGCTACCTTGTTCGCTCCAGTTCTTCTGCGAGTGCACTTGAGATCCCAGTCATCTCTGCAAAGCATTGGCCAAATCCTGTGAATCCAGGTGGTGAAGAGGTTATTACGTTTATGAATACGAAATATGAATTATGAAAGCATTATTTTTATTATCAAATTATTAATAACCGATGAATCACCAACTTATATACATGTTCTAGTGCACGTTTGTGAAATAGATTCCACAAGTGGCTTAGTGTTATGATTAGAACTTAATTGAACTAGTTACAGACTATTTCCATATTTACATAACGACGGGTGCAGTTCCGCCGCTTGGCCACTAGATGGCGACTCGGCGGGACGCGGGCGGCTTCTGGCCACCCGCAGCAGTATTATAATCTATCTGTGCGTCAGTGCTTACTCTGCTAGACGCGGATACTTTGAACTGAGTGCTAGTGCATGGAAAGCATGTAGAAGATACTATGTAGCTGAAGTTTGTAGCACAGTGGGAGTCCGGCAGACAACTGTCGCTGGACTGGTTCCTAAACGAGTTAGACGGCGATGTTGGGTTACTGTCTCCTCTCTCTGCAGCAGTGGAGAGGGAAATAATGGAACCTGGGCTTGGCTCAGAAGCGGGTTCCCTTCAGGACTCGGTCGATTCTCTCCAGACAACAGGGATCAGTCCTGGTCGGGGTCGGCCCTCAGGAGTCGGCTCGCACGACAGGGCGGGGCGACAGTTGCCGGTGCATTACGCGGCGGCTTCTCGTTTGCTGAGCTTAAAGGAACAGCAGGACGCTCGGAGTGGTCCCGGGTTCGGTGCAGTATAGGCACGAACAATGCTTTGGTTTTCCCTGAGGTTCACAGGGCTCGGAGCGGCGCACGTGGTGGCTCCTCTCCCGCTACGGCAGGGCTAGGCATCTATGGACTTGATCTCGATCAAAGTCCCTTCTCCCTGGCAACTGGGTAGGTCTTACCCTCGGGGTTTGGTCCAGTCCTCTGGTGGCACAGTGGGCTCTCCCAGTTGATACGACTGGCTGTGGCGACGCCGGGCTCCTCGGGCTCAGCGAAGGTCCTCCCTCTGTGGAGATAATTCTCCAACTGCTTCTCACGCTGCGGAGGCTTTCAGGATGTGTGCATGTATGACAGAAGCTAAACAGCAACAAACTCAATGGCAGAGGCTGCGGCTCGAGAGTTGCTCTCTCAAGCAAGCACAAAGTGAAGAAGGGGGCAACTTGTTTACCAACTGGGGTGATATTATAGATTCCTCGAGGCTGGGTTTGACCAATGGGCACTCTCATAAACAACTGGCTTCAGCCTACAGAAAGCGTGAAACTAGAATTCTCCCCATATTTGGTGTTTGCACGAGCACTGCATGCGCTGGGTGCGTGCTGGCCTGGCTTATGCCTTGGCTTTTGTCTTCCTCCTGAAGGAGGGGGAACTTGTCCACATGCTGGGACAAGATTCAGTATCTGGGCATAATGTGGCTTCACCACAATCCATACTGAGGCAAAATTTCCACTGAAGTCAAAATTAGAAGCTTTATCACTTGCAGGCTTTCTGGCAGGCAGAAATTCCCTACTTTCTTCCCCTGCAGAAAGGATGACTAAACACATTTATGGATTGTCATAAAATTTGGACACACACATACACACACAAATAAAAAAAAATCTTAAATAATAGTTAAATGAAATAATAGAGGATTCACATTTTCATTTTCCTCAATATCTGAACAGATGCATCCTGAGACAGTCTTGAGGCAGAATGAATCAATAAGGACATATTTCCTACCAAGTATGATATGTAAAAATGGGAGAGAGAACTTTTGAAGATGGATGATGATCTCCACGTGAATTTAAGACATGCTCTTAATCAACTGTTTTAATTTTGAGTTAGGCAGAATATGTCTTGGAAACTTTCTTACATTTTTCTATTGGATGTCAAACCCAGTAGGAGATTTCAGAGCTTTCAGAGCTAGTATAGCTGTTGCCCGCCACATTCAGATACAGTCAGGTCTCGTCTCTTCATCCAAAGTTGTTCCTACTGAAATGCTCTCAGAATGACAGTAGCAGAGCGTCCATCATTTATAGTGTCAGAGCCTAATAGCAAATGTGTGAGGCTGTGAAGACATTTCATCACAGTGGGATTTTTTGTTTTTTCAATCTGAGGACACTTCACCAGCCTTTTGGCATCTTCTTGGTATGTAAACAGACAGCCTCAAGAAAATGTGGCTTTAATGTGACTCCCTACTTCTTGCTTGAAAATTTTGCTCATCATTCAGCAGTCTTCTGATGCTACTTCCTTGCTGAGCTCGAGTCTGACAGAGAGAGAGGCTGTTGCTGGCTTTTCATAGAATCATAGAATCAACCAGGTTGGAAAAGACCTCAAAGATCATCAAGTCCAACCTGTCACCACAGACCTCATGACTAAACCGTGGCACCAAGTGCCACATCCAGTCCCCTCTTGAACACCTCCAGGGATGGGGACTCCACCACCTCCCTGGGCAGCACATTCCAATGGTGAACGACTCTCTCAGTGAAGAACTTTCTCTTCACTTTGAGCCTAAACTTCCCCTGGTGCAGCTTGAGACTGTGTCCTCTTGTTCTGGTGATGGTTGCCTGGGAGAAGAGACCAAGCCCCTCCTGGCTACAACCACCCTTCAGGTAGTTGTAGAGAGCAAGAAGGTCTCCGCTGAGCCTCCTCTTTTCCAGGCTAAACAACCCCAGCTCCCTCAGCCCCTCCTTGTAGGGCTGTGCTCAAGTCCTCTCCCCAGACTCGTTGCCCTTCTCTGGACACGTTCAAGTGTCTCAATATCCTTCTTAAGTTGAGGGGCCCAGAACTGGACACAGTCCATTGCTAGCAGGAGAAAAGAATAATTCCTTATCAGCAAACTGTTTTGGTGAGAGCTAGAGGGGCAGCCAGTCTATGAATATAGGTGGAGGAAGAGTGTGGGAGAAAGTTGGAGACTGCCATGTTGGTATGAATGAAAAGAGGCAGCTTTTCCAGGTTTATATAAGTAAATTGGGTTACTCATCTTTTGGCATGTTGAGTACTACTGTGTATAGAGCAGGGAAACTTGCAGTCAATCCTGTAAAAGCTTTAACAAATGAAAACATGTCTATTTCTTCTCCTGTTGCCTTTGCACCCACTTGACATTTTCCTGTTTACGCTTACCCATGTGTTGTCTTCTCTAATGTTTCCTTCTCTCTCTGTTTTACTTATTTCTTTGTTTCCTCTTTCTCTTAGCTGTGCTTTTTTGTGGCTAAAGCCCTGAATGTCATGGTCTGTCCTTACGTAAGCAAAATGCCTGTTGAAGCCAGTCAAGCTAGGATTTATCTTCCCATGTTTTGGCCTTCACTTGTTATCAGGTAGTTACAAGATATCCATCACAGTTTGCATTTTGTACACTTCAGCCAACATGAGGCTGCTGCTTTTATGTTTACTTGTCAAATGAGTCTGCTTACTTCCAATCCCCCGTTTGGAGGCTTGTTAGGAGTAGTCATGCTGCTGTAGCATGCAAGTTCTAGTGAGTAGGTGGAGAATAAGTATATTCTTGCCTGGTAAGTTAGTACTTGTACCCATTTAAAGACAAAGGTAAGAATATTCTTGTTAAAAATGTCCAATAGGATCTCAATGCTGAGTGTCCAGGAGATATTCATAGCCTCACAGAATGCCAGGTTGGAAGGGACCTTAAGGATCATCTAGTCCAACCTTTCAGGGTAAGACTCTTTAAATGAGATGGCTTAGCACCCTGTCAAGTTGGGCCATGAAATTGTCTAATGTAGGGGAATCCACCATCTTCCTTGGGAGTTTATTCCATGTTTGGATGGTGCAAAAACATTTTCTAGTGTCCAGTCTGAATCTCCCCAGTAGCATCTTGCACCCACTACCCCTTGTCTTTACCTTGTGACTCTTTGAGTATCATAGGAGCTGAGCAAATAATATGTAAGAGGAAATATTGTGAAGGGCAGGGAATGCAAATGAAAGTAGGCCATGATAAAGTCAGTGCCAGAGGGTAACTCCTCATTTACCCTTCTCTTTAATACTTCCTCTAATACCCTACAATAACCCACTTGAGTTAATGAACATTTTGCTGCGTATGAAATGTTGATGCAAATGATTGTTACTTCTACTGGACATTTGCATGTCTGAGCCTAACCATGTTGTTTGGCATCCTCAAACACTTGTTTCTCTTGGGTAGAAAGTAGGAAATGCTATGTCACTGAATGTGTTCATAAATTGGGAAATGTGTCTGAGGCAAGGGTTCTCAGACTGGTTTGAGAAACCCAAAGCCCCTGTTCCAACTTGCTATTAAAATATAGCTAGTTAGCTCTACAGGGCAGGTGGCTTATCAGAAAAAAACCAAAACAACCCCTTGCAACAACAACAACAAAACCCAGAAAAATATGAATACAGAAAGACTGAGAGAATGCTCTCATTTCGGCTGCCACTGTCTCTCTGGACCTTAGAAGACTGCCTTCCATTTTCTGATTCCTCTGCATTCTGCAGGGGAGAATGATCATAGATTAATGGAATGGTTTTGTTTGCAAAAGACCTCTAAGATCAAGTTCAACTATCAACCTAAGAACACCATGGCCGTTAAACCATGTCCTGAAGTGCCATGTTCACACCTTGCTTTAACACCTCCAGGGATGGCGACTCCACCACATCCCTGGACAACCTCTTACAATGCCTGACCACTCTTTCAGTATGGAAATTTTCACTACTATCCAATCTAAACCTCCCTAGCACAATTTCAGACCATAGTGCTACACAGTTACCACTGTAAAGTTTTTCCTAACAGTTCAGTGTAAAAGTACAGGTGTCTTTTGACTTACAGCTATTAAGCATCTTCCAGTTTGCATTTCTGAAGTGCTGTTAGTTTGTATCAGAATGCTTACAGAGCAAGGTGTATTTACCCTCTTTCTCCTGGCATCCACTGCTGGCAGTGGGACTCAGGCTTCACAATTAAACAATTTTTTTACCCCAGTTGGCTTCTTTTCTACATGTCTTTTTCTACATGTCAGGAGGTTGTAGCCAGGAGGGGGTTGGTCTCTTCTCCCAGGCAACCAGCACCAGAACAAGAGGACACAGTCTCAAGCTGCACCAGGGGAAGTTTAGGCTCGAGGTGAGGAGAAAGTTCTTCACAGAGAGAATTGTTAGATGTTGGAATGGGTTTAGTAGTCATGAGGCCTTAGGTGACAGGTTGGACTTGATGATTTTTGAGGTCTATTCCAACCTTATTGATTCTATGATTCTATGATTTTTGATACAGCAGCTTGTGTGGCTTTAAGGACACAGCATAGCTACTGCATGCCTTTGAGTTAACAAATTTGAAATATTTAAATCACACAGGAAAATGAGAAATGTTTTCTCCTGTGTTTGGAATGACTAGTAGCTTTACAGCCATCAAACTGAGCTTGGAATGCCAGGTGACCCTTCTACTTTGTATTTGGCGTATTTGGTGGCAATCAGTGAGAAGTCTTGCCACCCCTGCCATGAGGTTATGAGACATGGCTATGTGGTAATTAATGCAACTGTATCAGTTTTAAACTGCTACAGAAATATAATATCAGATGCTCAGATGGCATCAATTGGCTTAACTCCATTGAAGGCAACAAAATGCGATGCCAACTTATGCCAGATGAGGATCTGGCCCACAGTTAAAAGGATAGAAGGGACAGGCTGCCAATATGGCAGGGAACATATTGAGATTTATGGTAGTGACTTAATCAGTAAAAAGTTCTGCTTGAAGTGGTTGGCTCTCTGCACATTCATATTAGTCACTTGAAGACATCTGAAGCTCTTAATATGACCTGCATGGGCAGAGTCTGTGCTCTTGAACATCATAGAGCATGTCACCTCACTCTCTTTCTGGTTTCTCCTCTCAGGTCTACCACAGATGCAGGGTCATGCTTCTTTAAAAAAATAACATTTTAATTTGGATGCCCTTTCTTTCTTTTCCCCCTTTTTTTCTGTTTTGCTTCTATTTCTGATACTGCTTTCTGAATCATACCTAAAAATGGAGGGAATTTCACACATTGCTCTTGTAACTCTTATCTAGCTGTCCTATTTGCATAGAAGTATTATATTAATCTTGATAAGAGTAAGAAAATGCAGTTTGCAGCCTTTGTGTTAAAATATGTAAGTAATTTTTTTTTACTTGCAGATAAGGTGACTGTAGGTAACTTAATGCTTGTAAATTTTTATCTGCTGAAAATATGATTGAATACCTTGATGGATAGAAATTCTCTTCTCCTTAGTACAGAGTTAGTGAATGAAATACTAAAGATGAAATGGCTGTAGAATGTCCCCAACTTTTTTTCTCTTTCAGCAACACAACTATTGTAATGTTTGCTCTATAATGGGTGATGTCAGATGCCAAACTCTGACATCTTGGTTTTGATTGTTAATAATGTCCAGAGAAAATAATCTTTCAGGCTTGGCATTTTCCATGTTTGGTCCCATCTGTAATGTTGATTATTTGAGAAACTGTGATCCATTCCTGTAATATGAAGTAGAGGAAAAAGCCCACTCCTGGTCTGAAATACCTGCCTTAAAAAACACAACTAAATGATTGATGACTTGAAATTTGACCTACAATCTATGTGTCAGTCACTTTTGGATTATACCCTGAAAGTATGTATTTAGAATCATAGAATTGTAGAATCAATAAGGCTGGAAAAGACCTCAAAGATCATCAAATCCAACCTGTCACCCAAGACCTCATGTCTACCAAACCATGGCACTAAGTGCCACGTCCAGTCCCCTCTTGAAACACCTCCAGGGATGGTGACTTCACCACCTCCTTGGGCATCACATTCCAATGGCTAACAACTCTCTTTGGGAAGAACTTTCTTCTCACGTCAAGCCTAAATTTCCCCTGGTGCAGCTTGAGACTGTGTCCTCTTGTTCTGGTGCTGGTCACCTGGGAGAACAGACCAACCCCCACCTGGCTACAACCTCCTTTCAGGTAGTTGTAGAGAGCAATAAGATCTCCCCTGAACCTCCTCTTACAGGAGAAGGATAAACTTTCAGAAATGGAAAAAATTGAGTGTGTAGAGGCTGCACAGTATGTTGAGATTTAAACATGTAATGAATTTGCTCTTCTGTGCTCTAAAAATACAGAAAAATAAACTAATAATTAAAACATGTCCAGATATAAAGCTGGATGATGTTTCAAAGGATGGATGGTGTGAATGATGGTCTCTTACTATATGTATTTTCCTGCACTTCAAAGTCAGAGTGTCTTCTGTGGCATCTCTTCCAACCTTAGTTATACTGTGATACTGTGTCCCTGGAGGTGTTCAAGAGGAGATTGGATGTGGCACTTGGTGCCATGGTCTAGTCATGAGGTCTGTGGAGACAGGTTGGACTTGATGGTCCTTGAGGTCTCTTCCAACCTTTGCTATACTGTGATACTGTGATACTGTGATCTGTATCATGTAGGTGGTGAAAAGGATGACAGGGAGGCAGGACACAATGTTCATCTCTTTTCTTTCAGTTTCTTAGTTATTGTATGTTTCAAAGAAGGCAGTACAACCTCAGCTGGAGGGCCGAGGAAGAGGAGTAGATATCTTGTTGAGGTCCATTGAAGGATTTGTATTTCAACCAACAGTTTCACATTTAAAATTAATCACTAGAGGTCTGATAATTGTAGTTGAATCACTTCAATAGTACATATAAACACTTGACAGTATTATAAAGTACTTACCAGAAAGTATGACTCGTGTTAAAATATTGCAATAAGCATTTAAAGCAATACCCACTCCTATATTCTCAGGGTAGGGGTTGTAGAAATTCCAGCACACTTTACAAGTTTTCAAATGATAATATGTGGGTTTGGTTTTCTTTTGTTTTCTAAAGAGCCTTAGAGTGGTTTTACAAAGTATCCTTGTCTGCATTTGACAGATGGGAAAGCTGAAACCCAGAACAATTGAGCAACTTTCTCAAGGTTGTAGAATAACTGTCTGCAACTACCTGAAGGGAGTTTGTAGCCAGGTGGAGGTTGGTCTCTTCTCCCAGGTGACCAGCACCAGAACAAGAGGACACACTCTCAAGCTGTGCCAGGGGAGGTTTAGGAAGGTTTAGGAGGTTAGGAAGAAGTTCTTCACAGAAAGAGTGATTGGCCATTGGAATGGGCTGCCCAGGGAGGTGGTAGAGTCACCATCACTGGTGGTGTTTAGGAAGAGCCTGGATGGGATGCTTGGTGCCATGGTTTAGTTGATTAGATGGTGTTGGGTGATAGGTTGGACTCGATGATCTCAAAGGTGTTTTCCAACCTGGTTAATTCTATTTCTTTTCTATTCTATTCTATTCTATTCTATTCTATTCTATTCTATTCTATTCTATTCTATTCTATTCTATTCCATTCCATTCCATTCCATTCCATTCCATTCCATTCCATTCCATTCCATTCCATTCCATTGTCGGTATAGACCATTTCTTAGCGTTGAGTGTTTGATGCACTCTTCCACCGCTTCTCTGTGTTAAAGAATGTTGCAGTACCTCTATGATACAGTTTGAAGAAGCAACCCAACCAGTGGGCTCATGTTTTCAAGAAACCTCTTAAAAAAGCATTTCTTTAGCTGAACATCTTCATTTGCCATTCTTGCATTCAATAAGAAATTAGGTTGTTTCACACACGCACTACACACTGCACAATAGAGAGAAAGACTGAATACTATCTTTGACTTGTATGGGACTGCAGTCAAAAACAGAGGGCAGAATCTGCCTGAGAAATACTGAGTTGAAAGTCTCATAAATGTAATTCAACCCTCCAAGTACTGTTTCCTGTATGTTGGACCAGAACAGAAGGTTAGTAGGAGATGGATGTCCCTGGTTATAAATAATTGTGACAACTAGCAGTACGGTGCACTTGAAAGTACAGTTAAGTCTTGCTGCAAAATGCATCCTGACTACAAAAAATGACAGCCTGCAGGGTGCTGTGGATAGAGGGCAGCTTGTGGTGCTATTCAGAATAATAATATTTGCTTAGAATATCCCAGAGTTTTGTAAATATATCCTAGAAAGTAATCTGATGCTTCTTATTCTGGTGTTATTTTTAGGAGACATGGTTTATCAGAAATCTGAAGTCAGGTTACAGCACTTCTGGGGCAGGACTTTTCATTGGTATTCTCTTAAAATTGCAACAGGTTTTGCCTTATTGCAGAGTGTTGATAGTACACTCTTCTGGGCTGGCTGGCACCAGTGAAGACTATGATTAATCCAGTTTCTTATTTTACAGAAACCACTGCAGGAAGGATGCATTCTTCTTTCTTTCAGACTCCCCTAAGCTTTGCTGAAGTGTATAGACTGGATGTAGTTTGAAGTAAGATTTCAGTTTACAATGTTACTTCAGTGTAAGACTCTTGCCAAAATAGTGTCTCCTGCCCTGTTCAACAGTGTCTATGAGCCTTACTTGGAGTTTAAGGAGAGGCTTTTGAATCACTGTTGCCATTAAACTCCATTGCACACTGTATACTTTTCTGTTCTTGGACAACCAAATAAATGTTTTTGCCTGTCGCTTGGTCACTGGCAACCGTGGAGGCAAATTTGGGCTGCATTTACCTTAGAGTCCTTCCTAAATGTTCCCACTATTCTCTTACCATTTTGAGCCTTATAAAAGACATTCTCCAATGAAAGGGAGCACACAATCTCTCCTACCAGTGCAGGCTGTATTATTACTTCTGGTGACAAGCAGTATTATGGTATGCATTGCTAAGGTTACTTGTCACCTTTGGTTCTCCTAGCTGAACAGATCTTCCTGTTGAGCAGTGGAATGAATAGGCAGTGTCTTTTGAGATTTTAATTCTCTTTTAGATGGGATAATTTTCTGTTGTCACCATCTCTTTACCAGAGGGTCATGTTTATGTGCCAGGTAATGGGATGCACTGGGTGTTGCCAAGTACAGTTCTCCTACTGTGTTGACAATAGGCATGTCATGCTTCCACATCTGTAGAACGGGTGGTGCTTTAAGGAGAATGAAAAGTCCATGTCTGTCAGAGGCTGTACTTCTTCAGGCATAGAGAGGGAGGAATATACCCTGCCCTTAACACAGAGAAACATGGAGTAACTTTTGTTAATGTCTCAAGATCTTGGAACAAATCACAGAAATAAAACTGAAATGGTAGCCACTAAAATGACTTCTTGGAGCTTCATCACTGTGTATGCTTTGTGAAGTCTGTGCAGAAAAAATAGGTAAGAAGCTTTACTGCTGTTGAGATTTTTTTTGGCTGAGAAATTTTGATCTATCAACTCAAAAAGAAAGTAGCTTAAAATAAGCTGAGAAATGAGCCTGTGTTAAATGTATCTATAGAAATTACAGCCTTTTACTCTCCAGCCTATTGGCAGTACTAGAACTGTCCCTTGTTTATCAGATGTCCTAATTCATGAACTAGTCTTCTGCTTGAGCAGCAAAGAGAGATTATTTGGGTTATTTAGTTCCCTTTCCATGACTGACCCAACAACATACAGGGCACTGTCATTATTCTTCACTGGGAAAGTTATAATGGTTTAGGGTGCTACATACTTTACTACTGGGAAAATCTGGGTCAAAATATCTGTTAAGATACCAGGGTAAGTTAAGATAGGACATGAAAGTTCATGGAATCATAAAATTGCTTCAGTTGGAAAAGACCTTTAAGATCATTAAGTGCAACCATTATCCTAAGACCACCATGACCATTAAACCATGTTCCAAAGTGCTATCTCCACATGTTTCTTGACCACCACCACCACCACCTCCCTGGGCAACCGATTCTGATGTCTGACCACTCGTTCAGTAAAGATTTTTTTTCTCATATCCAATCTCAAACTCAGGTGTCATTGGACAAAAAAAATTAATAAAACTGCTGCAATGGTTAACTCTAATTCAGGTTTAGAACCTCAAATGGATGGCACCTCTAGGCCTTACAATATTCAGCTAGAGCCTAACCCATGGCAGTACGATCCACAATATTTATATGCTACTACCAGCTATCTTGAGGATCAGTTTAGGAAGAAAGCAGTTGCTTTGCCCAGGGAAATTTAGATTAGAGGCAAAATTAGGTTTTTCATAAGGACTTGTTTTTACCTAGCTACGAATGTTTCCTTAGCACAAGTGAAAACTTTACACATTTTAGCTCAAACTGTACTCTACTAAGCCTCCCACATTTATACCCATCTTCTTGGCAGTCATCCCAAAATATGTTTGGGTTGAGGCATTACACGTTATATTTGGTGAAGCTTTAGCATTCCCTGTTGCTCACATCAATCCTTATTTCTGTTTGCTCTTGTAATTTACAGTTAATGAAAATTCTAAGTTTACCTTTGTTTTTGTTGGCATCTGTACAAGAGAACTCTTTAGCCTTTTCAGCCTCCCATCCAAATGGAAAGCTGAATCCAAAAGGGAAGGTAAAACCTATCCGAGCAGTTTCATTTTAAACAGAAGCCCTTAGCATGCATGTCAGCATTGTAACATTGCTGAACCAACAGCCAAAGAGCCTTGCTCAAGGTTTGACCTGTGCTTCTTCTCCTAAGTAGGCTTGTAAGTAGCAGGTAGGCACCACACTCGTAGTTGATCATAACATATGAGTGCCAGATCTTAATGGCCATCTGGTTAATAGTGTTAACCAACTCCTGCTCCCTTCCAATTCAGGCAAGATTCCGCCTGTAATTAACAGGAATTTGCCTGATTACCAACATGGGAACGTGGCTAATAAACTCATACTGATGACCTTAACACAGTGTAGGCAGTATTGACAAAACAAACCATTCTGGAGATGCTGCAGTCTTTTCTAACAAGGCTGTTACAAATTGCCTCGTGGATTTTCAGTTCAGGAAACACCTTTTCAGTCTACCTAGGGTACCACCTATGCACTGAGCTGTTTATGTGCAAGTTTAGAATGTTAAAGCAGTGGGCTGCAAACACATGGCACATACATACTGTGTGTACACACACAAAATTAGGTAATTGTGTGATTTATGTTATGCCCATAAATACACCTATTTAACAGATGGCTTTGAGCATCTAAAAATCCCTATATAGCCATGAAAGTATTTTAAAAGTAAGCTTCAAAAATTCACCTTTTTTTCCCTTCCCATTTATTTTTGGTGCTCGTTACATGTTCTGAATCCTGCCATGTTCTGAAACATTGCCTCCAATATTAACAAAATATTTTGCAGGTGAGAAATACTGTCAAATTTAGAGAAAAATAGGTAACCCAGAGTTATAATACTGCTTGATTGTTTCTGAAAAGGCAGCTCTTCACAAAGGCAAGCCTGACCAAGCCTTTCTGCATCTGCTTAGTGCCATGCAGAAGCCTTTTTTCTCCTGTCACGAAAGTGTTGATTATCAGCAGAAACTCCGACTGCAATTTAAAAGTTCATTTCCTGCTTTCTGCTTCTTCTTGTGTTGCCATTGCCGAGGCTGTGCAGTCTGACGTGCTGGAGGACAAACCATGGGAGAAAAGCACTGTTTGCACCTGTTTAAAATCTCCAGCGCTTTGTGTGGTTCCTGGGCAACAGGCAGGAATCCTGAAAAGCTAGGCTGCACTTGCTCAATTGTTGCTGGCAGCTGTGACTTTGAGAGAGCACATAGCAGCTCGTTAGCAGGTTGCTTGTGTTATGTGACACGCACTGAGCATGGTAAACTCTCAGCTGAGCTCCCTGCCCTCTGCAATGGAGGCTGGATTGCCTGGGGTTGCAAACTTGGCCAAGGAAAGCACTATAGAAATGCAAGGTGAGTGCCTCGATGGAAAAGGGGCAGGGAGGCGAAGCAAGTAGATGCGAATCAGTGTTTCCTTATTAGTAAAAGGGAACAGTAGCATAGGTTCCCTGAACCAATGGGGGCTGTTTACCTCCATCAGTCATGCTCTTTCAGAGTATATTTGCAATGGTGCAACATACAATTGCAGGAGTAACATGGATTTGAGTGTGAATGTGTGCGTCTGTGCACACGTGATATGTGCACTGCAGTGTGGAAATACAAGATGGCATGGGATGATTTTAGGTTTCATTATCAGCTTTGTTTTCTGGGCCTTGTTTGCTTTGAAGGATCAAGAAGAATCAAATCATGAAGAATCAAATTAATCCTGGCAATCTTGATATTGGCCTGTTTAGGCAGCATCCAAGCAGCAGATGCAGCCACTGGCTAGTTACAAGCAAGTAAGACCATTTCACCTTCATATCAACTTAGTTTGTGACCCTTGGCTCATGTTAAGTATTTCTTTCTTCTTGTAAAGGAAAGTTAGCATGCTACAAATCATTGGAAGCAAACCACAGAGCTAAAGCATTGTTATGATCTGATGAAATCTTCATCGTGAGACAGGAAGAGATTTGACATTGTCTTCAGATCTGCTTATACTCTACTCTGTTAGTTTAGCCCAAGAAGAGTGATCTATAGACCAGTCTCTTCCTTATGTTTGTATTGGAGATCTCTTTTCTGCAGCTCCAGAAAATCTTTAGGCTCAGTGCAAATATTAACAGTAGAAGTCATTAAGCCAAGATGAAGAAGAAGATGAAAGAAATCTGTCTACTAAGTAAATGAGATACACTCATGAAAGAAAAGTCCATCAAGGGCTGTGTAACACAGAGGTACGAATGTGACCACAGAAAATCCCTAGCCAGTGGTTTGCCAGCAACTGGAAAGGGCAGAAATACTCTTCATTTGCCCTGCCCACAAATTCAGTAAGTAACTGCCATGTTACTTGTGTTAGGAACATGCTGTTGAGCCTGTCTGTATGGTCTGCAAGGGGACATGATGCGGATACAGCAGGTCTTTAGATGACCCATGCTCCAGTGCTTGCCTATTTTTGGTGACTTCTTAGCTGAATACAGGAAAGCACTGGTTGTCAGGTACTGAGGGTGAATGTGATAAAATCAATTGTAACCAGAGTACAGCATAATCAGGTGTATGTGGTATGAATCTCTTGATTTATTTTGTGGTGTAGACCACAGCTATTTGTTTCCTCACCCAGAAGATGTTGATAATTGGTGTTTATATCTTACGCTGTGATATAAACCTGGAGTACTGTAAACTTTCTTTTCACGGTTATCCTGTGTTTATCTGTTGTCACTCCATCTCTGCCTTAAATGTGGGTTTTATTCTATCTTACCATAGAGGGTCTTCTGAATTCATCATCTGACATTAGTTTGGCTATCAAACAATAGAAAGGAATAAACTGAGACTTGTATGTAAGTCTCTGTGCTTTTTTAGCCATCTTTTGTCATGCAGGCTGAAAAATGAAAACTTGCAAATTGATACCACTTTAGTCAGGAGTTGTTATCTGAGTACAATATATATATAGGCTGTTATTCTTTATGAAAGTGCTTGTGATCCCTTTGTTTGGCCTTGTTCGTGATGCTCTCTTCTCCCAGGTAACTAGTGATAGAATCATACAATCATAGAATCAGTAAGGTAGGATGAGAGGAAATGGGCTTAAGTTGTGCCAGGGAAGATTTAGCTTGGATATTAGTAAAAATTTCTTTACAGAATGAGAGTGGTGAGGTGTTGCAACAATCTGCCCAGGGAGGTGGTGGAGTCACCATCCCTGGAGGTGTTCAGGAAGCAGGTAGATGTGGTGCTTCAGGATATAGTTTAGTGGTCATGGTAGTTGGGTTATGGTTGGACTCAGTGATCTTAAAGGTCTTTTCCAACCTTAATGATTATAGGATTCTATTATATCATCTCCTCACTGCAGTGAGAGAATTGCAGGTTTCCTCCCCCTCTGCAGGTACAGGGAGCATTTGGGAAAATCCTCTTTATCCTGCTCCACTGTTTTAAACATTCACCAAAATGAAATCTGTAGGGCTTATGCTGTTAGTTCGGAACACGTTGTTAGCTGGTGACAACAACTGTGCTGCACAGCGCACACGAGCCACAGGCTGGCTGTTTATGAAACACATGATAATAGGTGTTGCATTTTCGTGTGTACTGCTTCATTTTATGTAGACTGTATAGCACCAAAGCCACCCACTCACAAATAAACTGCAGTAGAAAAATGGCATTCAAATGTTAAGGATATGACTTAAAACTCTCGCAACAAAGACAACAAAACTGAGAGACTCATTCTGTTTATAAATCATATTGTTGTCTCAGGCATTCCAGCTCACACAGTGGAAAGGACAGACCCTACTATAAGAACGGTACATAGAGGAGGGCCACAAGCATGATCCAAGGGCTGGAGCATCTCTGCTATAAGGATAGACTGAGGGAGCTGGAGTTGTTTAGCCTGGAGAAGACTCTTGTGTCCTTGTAGCTACCTTCCAATACCTGAAGGGAGACTGTCGATATCTTTTCCCTGGAGGTGTTCAAAGCCAGGTTGGATGAGGCCTTGAGCAACCAAGTCTAGCTGAGAAGTGTCCTTGCCCACGGCAGGGAGGTTGGAGTAGATCATCTCTGGAGTCCCTTCCAACCTAAGCCATTTGTGGTGGGTTGAAATCCCCCCTCCCCTCTCTCCCCCCCAACATTCAATTTGCCAGACCAGCCCAGTTGGAAGCAAATGAAAGCTGTGTTTACAAGCAAAAGTACAGTCTAAATGGAATGCAATGAGTGTGTACAAAATATACAGGATTTACAATATGTACAGGTATTCACAATTAACAAACAGCACAAAACCCCCCCTGGTCAAAGACCAGGGGAAGCTACTAGCTTCTCCTTTCCTGCCTCCCCCTTGCCCCCCAGTACAGAAGGGAGAAAATACAGAAGCAGAGAAATTCATACCAGTCACCACAAAAGCAGTGCAACCAAGGTCAAGCAGAAGGAAGTTAGTATCTCTCCCAGAGTGAGGAAGTGAGAAGAGAGAAAGATTGTTTGGGGACAGCTAGTTTTAGTCCCTTATCTCTTCCAATGGGATTGTTTGGAATTATCATTATTTTCCTTTTACACCCAGTAGTGATTTATTTACATTTTACTACTTTTCAGTTCAAGATCTGAGAAAAAAATTTTAAAGGCATAGCCTAAAACTACCACCACCATTCTATGATGATGTGGCCTGCTAAATGTAGGTACAAGTAAGATGAACACAACAGCATCAAATTTTAGTGGAGATATGTTTGATTAGAGTCTCTCTTTAATTTCTAACTTGGGACCACCAAGGTTTAATTCATTCTGTAAATGACTCTCATTTTTTTAACATCCCTAGGTGCTGGCAGTCTGCAAAATGAGATGTCCCCTGTCTCAGAGTGGCCTCCTTGCTATGTTACTAGGGGAGCGTATCTGCATTCATATGCCATGCCAGATCTTTCACCATTTTCCCCCTGAACAGAACTGTGGAAGGAAGATGTGCTTCTGTGGGAGCCTTGTAATGCAAGAACAGCATGGATAATTGAGAAATAGCAGCCAGTCTTCTTTCCCACAGGCTCCTTGGTCAGAATTCAGGGCTACCAGATATAAATTGGACAAGTTAGTGTGAAAATTGACAACTCTGAAGTGGCTGGGTTATCAGCTGAAACTCCTGAAGCATTTTAGTGACTGTAACATGGACCCCATCTGAACAGCGTGTTAGAGGGAGAAGAGGAAAGAAAAAGAGTTCAGACTCTAGGGACATGAGTGTGGGCAGAGCCTGTCCTTTCACCCTGAAATCTCCTGTCATGTTTGTTTGGGGAGTTTTTGGGTTGATTATAATTTGGGATTTTTGGGGGTGGGAGCCTTGTTTTCCATGCTGCAGCTTCCACATGTCCAGAAAATGGACTGTAAAGACACTTCAGAATCACAGAATCACCAGGGTTGGAAGAGACCTCAAAGATCATGAAGTCCAACCTGTCACCACAGAGCTCATCACTAAACCATGGCACCAAGTGCCACATCCAATCCCCTCTTGAACACCTCCAGGGATGGTGACTCCACCACCTCCCTGGGCAGCACATTCCAATGGCTAACTACTCTGTCAGGGAAGAACTTTCTCCTCACCTTGAGCCTAAACTTCCCCTGGCACAGCTTGAGACTGTGTCCTCTTGTTCTGGTGCTGGTTGCCTGGGAAAAAGAGACCAACCCCCTCCTAGCTACAACCACCCTTCAGGTAGTTGTAGAGAGCAATAAGGTCTCCCCTGAGCCTCCTCTTCTCCAGGCTAAACAATCCCAGCTCCCTCAGCCTCTCCTCCTTGTCTGTGGTTCTACCATTGCAGCAGGTAATAAGTGACACCTGTTGTCACATACATGGTCCTTAAGATTGCTCAGAGGCTAGTATAAGTTTACCTCAGGACTTGGATACAATGCTATCCATCTCTGGCTTTTACCTTCTGGCATGGTTTGTTGTAATACATATCAGGGGGAGGACTAGGAAAAGCAAAGAAGCCAAATAAAGAGGTATGTGAAATTATTTAATAAAGCTGCACTGATAGAGGCTATAAAACTGAAAAGTCAGCTAGAAGCTGAACTTTCCTTCTGCATGGCAGTCCTCCTTTCCCAAGTAGCTACCCTGTTTCACCATTGAACTTCCTTTTCAAGTATTCCAGAACCTGGGCAGCACTAAATAGCATTGTTACTCCACTCTTCATTGTGTGTCAGTTGCAGGTCATCAATTCTACATGGCCACTGGTGGGTCATGTCTTCAAGTAGTCAATCAAATGTGCCTAACTTTACTAAACAGTGCTTTAAAACAGAGCATAGTCCATCTGAGAACTGAAATATCTCTGCTACAAGAATAATATGATGATAATACCTGAGTTACATTTACTGGCATTTGCTGTGTTATTGCTCTCTTGCATATTTTTGTTCTGTTGATGATCTGTGCAAAAACTTCACAGCAAAAAGTTCTGCTAAGAAACCAGGCCCTTAGAAAAGAGATTTACCTGGGGTAATTTCCTTCTCCAGTAATGGGAGATAATCTTGCCCAGCCTGCTTGTGGCTTCAGCTGGTGTCAGTTCAACTAAATTATCCCAGGGAGGGTGAGGCTAATTGTCCTAATTAATACAAGTGGGCCCAGGTGGGGATAGTGAGAGCTTGCGACCAGTCAGGTGGTCTGGGCTTAAAGCCCTCCGACATTTGAGGACTGGAAGCATAATGGAGGAGCTGGTGGTACCGAAGATTGTAACGTCCTTTTGGTGAGTTTTAGTGCTCTTATTTCTGCCTGGATTATTCTGTGATGTAAGCTTGATGGATGGATTGTCATCTGTTTGAGGTGGTGTGTGAGGGAATAGGGGTTACAGTGAACAAAAAGCTTCCTTTCAGAGCAAAAAGAATTTTCTGGTTACTCCAGCCTTGTAGCTTTTGTTGATCCTGAAATAGTCAGTGGTGTGTTTCTTACTGTCAGAATGGACTAGGTTGACCCAGCAGCTGGAGATGTATGGATTAGTCACCAGGTGAAGAATGACTTCCAAGAGAGAGTGCAGGATTGGGTGGTGTTTCTGCTATGCTTAGCTCTAAAGTGAAAGCTATGATAATACTAACAAGGTGCATGAAGGGAAGGGTTTTTTTGTAACAAATTTTTTTTCATAGAAGTGGTTAAAGCAAACTTGGAAACCTTTGAAGGTGTAATTTTTCTGTAGGGGATGGCAGAATATTCTGCTCTTCTAACAAGTGCCTATCATTTCATCACTGTTTGCTCTGCTCCTTGATCATCCCTCTCCATTTCTGAGCTACCTTTGTGTCGGTAGCTGTCACTAAAGCCTTCTACTTGCTCCCTTGCATCTGACAAAGATTGTAAACAGGGTAGATTCTGGTTGTTGACTTTGAGAGTAGATTTTAGCCCAATTTACATAGATAAGATTTGGCGTGCTCTCCTACCCCAAGTGTCTGTTCAGTGCAAAACATGCCGTTCTCTGTGCCTCCTATCATTTTGTTTGCCAGCAACCTGGCAAGCAAAACTCTTTTCAAGTCCTGACCTGGCTGATGGCTATTTGATGGCACAGAAAAAGAGGAAATAAGCAACAGAGACAAAAAACATTAATTAGGTAACGATTTAGACACTGAACTGCAGGTTGGTAATCTCCTTCAAAAATCTTATTGAACTGCACTTCTAACCACCACACTTATTCTATACCTACAAAGCTTAACGCTGCCATCTTCATTTTTGCCTGTAGGGAAGAGGACTTTCCCAAGCCTGGCAATAGCACTGTTAAAAGGATATGGGAATAACTCAGCCAACACCTGATATGGTCCTGTAGCCGCAAGGCAATCCATCTTTCCCTTCGTATCAATCTGCCTACAGTATTGTTGCCTGCAACTCACACTGATTCTAAAAGCAGTGTGAATTGTATACATCTTGCACATCAGTTTCACTGTCTTAAAAAATGAAGAGTGGGTTGTTTGTTTTTTTTTTTCTCCTCCTTTTTCCCCCTTCCTTTGAAGTTTTAAAGCAGAACTTGCTGATGACCCACTTTTGCTAACAGTTCTCTTAACTAACCCCTGTACTCGCTTATAGGTTTTTTTTTTTTCCCCTCTTCCACCCACTGTCTGTCTAGCCTGCTTTAAAATTTTTATATATGTACTTTTAAAAAATTGATTAGTTGGAGAGCTGCCCGTTCTTCTGCGCTGTATAATAAGGATTTAAAAACTGCACACTGAATTCTGTATAGTGTAATTAAAACTGACCCAGATTTGGACCTGAGAACACCAGGATTTAGCCAAACTTGCCATGAGCTGAGTTCTGATGGCAGATGGGAGCTAATGAGGACACACTACACTCCAGAATTTCCCAGCTGCTTGGCCCCTTTTTGTACAAACAAGGTTTGGAGTGAAGTCCCAATCCCAAGAGCGTGTTCAAGCAAATGTACTGCACCCAGTGTTTTGGGAAACAAGGCAGTGCTGTCAGCCTGCTTCAGGAAATTTCTGAGGTGTTATTTCCAAAGAGCTTTTACTGTGTGTCCCAGTGCCATGCATATGCTGTCTCCCAGCTTCCATCTTATCCTAGGCTGAGTGTGGTCACATGCTTTGGACCCTTTCTGAATATCCTCCCCCAGTTTCTGCTGGGGGACTTCCACCTCAATTGAATGGAGTGTTAACATCCCACAGTATTGGGTCTCCCTTTGACCTGTGATTCCCTTCGGTGGATTCAGTGTCCTGGGACTGTTCAGGCAGATGTAATTGAATCAGTTTGAAGCAGCTGTAGCTGGCATGTGGTCTCTCAGATTGCTAGCACCTGCTTGGTCGGTTTGGGTTTTTTTTTTTTGTTTGTAACTCACTAGAGTGAAAATAGTGCCAAAACCAGCGTTGGTCTTGGAGCTGATAAAGCATTCCAGATCCTATATCCCTTTCCCCTTCTAGCCTAGCCACCTCATTACTGATGCCGGCAATAATGTTGTTGGGAGTGAGCAGGAACAGGTTTATGCTTCTCCTCCAACTGCCTCCCTCCCCTTGGAGCCAGGGCATTGCCAATCCTGACTCTATCCTTCAGCAGCAGTAAGACTTAATTGTGCTCAGGTGTGCAGAGCGTCTGTGCCCTCCTTAGAAAATTGGGCAGCCCTTCCTTTGCTGTATCTGATGCAGGCTCTAAATTTATCTGCTGCTTTAATTGCTGGCATGGCAAAGTTGCTGTTCATGTCTAGCAAATGACTTGCTAGTTCCATACTTGAGCTCCCTTCCTTGGGTGTAGCATACATAGACTATAGTAGGAACACAGTAACCAAAATCTAAGTTTTAATAGGGTGAGATTTGAGAAGGGACTGAGAGTCACTTGGTTGCCTCCCTTTATTGTGTGTTTTGTTGTTATCAAAGTTCAAATTGAACAGAATGATGCCTTTGGCCAAATGCAGTACCAGTCAGGTGGATTTCAATGTGATATTACAAGCTGACACATTGAAACATTGATTTATTTAAATATATGCCATCACTGATTTTCTCTTCCTTGTGCATGAAGTTTATGTGTCTCCCTTGGCTTTACTGTTTGTTTGTTTGTTTTGTTTGTGGTGGGGTTGGGTTTGGTTTGTTTTGGTCCCTGAGACAGAGGCTGCATATGAATTCTTCCTTCTGTGTTTTCATTTTTTGTTTTCCCCCTACAACTCTCTTCTTGCTCTTTTCCTTCCTTACTTTAGTTTCTGTTTCACAGTCTACAGCTTTTGACTACTTCTTGATAGATGCTCCTGTACAGTGGGATCCTGACAATGAGGAAGAGTGTGTTTCTTAACACAAGGGGAATTGTGACCTCTTATTGGTTTTTTGTCTTTGGCTTTAAATACTTGGGTAGGCTTCTGTATTGTAGAAACTCCTGTATTTGCCTATTCCAGTGCCTCTCTTCATTTTTTTTTTCCCTCTTCCCCTAGACTTTTGGGTGGTACAACATATTTCTAGGACTGAGAGGGCCTTGTCCTCTGCTGATGCACAGGGACATACTTGTCTCCTGCAAAAGCTTTAAAAAATGCTGTTGGAGGCAATTAAAAGTCCGTCCCACAGAATGTTCCAGGTGATTCTGAACCTGTTTCTTTCTCTCCTTTTAACCTATATCTCTTATTTATATTGCATATAAAAAGATGATGTGATTTGCCTGCAGATATTTGTGATGTAGGCAAATTCTTTCCTCTCATTGAATATTCCATCACTTCTCCAGCCACATGCCGGGCTACAGCTTTCTGCATTTTATTGACCATGGGCATTTGAAGGGTGGTGTTGAAGGCAGTTTCTAGGGTCCAAAATACAGTTTAGAGTCAATAGAAGTGAAATACCAGCTGGAATGCATAGAACTAATAGTTTCTGCTTTTTCAGAGTGCAGCTTAGGGGAGCTGCTCCCCTTTATTTGCTTTTACAATACAGAAGGCTACTACTTTTAAGTTGCATTAAGTGTGCTTAGATACAAGTAATAGAAGGTAGTATATCAGGGTGTTTGTGAAAGTGCTGCAGCTAAATATTTTTATAGCTGTCTAATGGAAATAGAAAGGGGGGGGAAAACAACCAACAACTGGAATTCCAATCAAGGCAGAATTGTTTTTACTAACCCAGTAAGGTGATGTCACTACTTGATTTTTTTTCCTCTGGTCCTGTTGTGATTTGTAGTGTTTTGTTTGTTTGTGGGCTTGCTTTGTTTGCTTCCCACCCACGATCTTGCTTTCCTATTCCTTTCAGGTTAGTCATTTAAAACATCTTCCAGTGAAACCCTGTCCATGTGTAGTGATAGCATTTCTAGGTTTGTTATCTGGAAGTGCTGCAGCTACAGATGTCTTATGCATAAAATGTCAGCCACCAATTCTAAGAGGAGGTTACTAAAGCTTAAATTAAATGGCTGAGGACTGTGGTTCTCAGTGTTCAGAGATATTATTGTAAAGCATTTGCAGTATAAGCAGTGACACTTGGTGTGAATTAAATAATGGAGAATAAATATGGAATATTTATCTTGTTCAGATGTTTTGGTTACCCAGTGTTCTTGTTGAGATCAGTAGCAATATGGAAGGAAAGCTGGTTTTGAGACCACAGTCAGTTGGGGCTGTTCAGCCTGGAGAAAAGGAGGCTCTCAGGAAACCTTATAGCAGCCTTGCATTACCTGAAGAGGGCCTACAGGAAAGCTGAGAAGGGACTTTTTATAAGGGTTTGTTGTGATAGGACAAGAGGGAATGGATTGAAGCTTGAAGAGGGTACATTTAGACTGGAGTTTAGGAAGAAATTCTTTACAGTGAGGATCGTGAGACAGTGGAACAGGTAGTCCAAGGAGGTCATGGACGACCCCTCCCTGAAGGTGTTGAAGGCCAGGCTGGATGAGTCCTTGTGCAGCCTGGTCTAATGGGAGGTGCCCATGGCACTGGGGGTGGAACCAGATGATCTCTAAGGTCCTTTCCAACCCAAACAGTTTTATGAATCTATGAATATAGCACCTGTGAACATCTAAATAAAGAGCAGTAGCAAAACAGAAAATGTTGTTTATGTAATAAAAAAATACTTGTTATTAGTAGTGGCAGAAGGGGATCAAGCAGAGAGTAGTATGCAAGTGTCTATCTTAAGATTTCTTGGTGCCATTTGTAACCAGCTAGAACGATAAAGCATCTGTCAGTCTTATGGTTGTTTTGAAAGTAAATATAGGTTGAGGTCAGCAGCAACTGCTAGCTGATATCTTTTATACCTAGAATGCTTTTTCACTTGTACTAAGGTTTACTTTAGAAATGTAGGCACTAAATAATTGTGAGTTCTATGGTAAGTGCCAGAGGTAGTAGAAAACAAATGGGATTTATGTTATCAAGTCTGTGTAGCATAAGTGAAGAGAAAAAAGATAGAGATGTTCTGTTCAGCCTGCTACCACCCTGGCTATATGAGTTATGAATTACGTAGTGTTTATAGTGCTGAACCATCCTTTTCATAGATTTAATTTTAAGGTGTCTTTACAGACTCTGTATATCTTCTACTTGGAAACAGTTAACTCATTAGTTTAGTTTTATGTGAGGTATGCTAGCTTTTTGTGCATGTGGAGTAGAGTGCTTCTCAAACTAAGATACATTGGTGACTGGCGCAGGAGGGTGACAAAAGGACAGCAAAGAAAGTTAACAAATTAATAATGCAGTGGGATTATAGAGGATTGAGCATGGATATTAGCACCATTTCAGGCATACTTTTTAATCACTACCACTCTGCTCTGCTTCTGTCTAGCAGCTTTCTCATGGCAACACCCTGAAATGCATTGTTGGATATTTGGAAAACAGCCACTTGACTTGTGGCTTATGGGCAAGGATGTTCGCATCCTTGACGGAGGCCGAGAGGTTAAATGAATAGTAGAGATGAAATTCTTCTGTTTGCCATGCAGTTGGTCTCTCTAGAAGAGTCTTTAAATGAGTTGACAAAAATATTTGGAAAATCTGCAGTATTCTCTGTGAACAAAGCTTTTATTTTGTGGGACTTTCATTCCATCACAATCCACAAAATCAGGACATCAGTGAGCAATGTAACTAAAGTGAGTAGAGAGGATACCTTATTGTGCTTACAGCTGACAAGCAAAACCCTGTAAAGGTATCAAACTAATACAAAGTACGGAGGAGGAGGAAGCATTAAAAAGGAAATCAGGTGTTAATCTTGGTGCAGTTTCAAGGAAGAAACCCCAGTTCAGGCCTTTCTGTTCTGTCAGGCAGGCAGGGTTTGGAAAGAATTGTTGTGTCCTGCAGTGCATCTAACTCCCAGCCGCTTCCCAGAGCCTCAGCTTTCACTTTTCCCAAATGTCTGCGCTTGACAACTGGGCAGAAGGCTACGCCGAATTAAATGTTATTGTTCTGGTGCTCTCCATCCATTTGCAATGCACATAATCAGGAATTCAGCTATGTCCCAAGAAACCTATTTAACCTAATGAGAGCAAATGGCAATGGGTGTTCCTTGCTCAGGACAGCAGTGCCAACATATCTGCTTAATTGGGACATATTTGGCCGGTCCTGGTGTTTCAAGTGTTTTTTAAACAGGTGTTTAATGGGTGTGGAATTCTGAACTCTGCCCTTTCGATACAGAAGTTGCCAAAGAGGGACTAAGAGAAATCAAAATTATTTATTCTTTATCCTTGCCTATTTACTCAGCACAATTTTTACTTTAAGTTGCGGGTTGGGGAGGAGGTGTTTCTTCTCCTAATTGAGAAAGTCCATTAAATAGAACAACAGGATGTCTTAACAGGATGTCCTAATTAAAATTAGCCTGTGATTCGAACAAAACATTCATTTGTGTGTAGCTAAGGTTGACCTAAAACCCATCTAGAAGGGGGGGGGGGGGGGAAATTACTCTACAGATTTAATTTATTCTTCTTTCTGCATAAAATGAAACTTAGCATTCTGCCAACAAACAACGTGATGCTGTTTGGTCCACAGTATTCAAGAGTCAGGATTTTCTCTTTGATGTTTGGAGGGAAAATCAAGCCAGATTTCTCTCCAACCTTTGATAATGTTCATTTGTAGTTGCACTCTGAAAGCGGAGACGATTTTGTTCCGCGCGCGTACCGTAAGCTCATCTGAAGCCTTTGGTTGTGGCTAGTGTAATGGTGAACTAATAAGCGACTGAGATAGCAGCTGCTTAGCAGGACTGGTTGGCTCAGGCTTGACTTTGCGATCTGTGGCTACAGAGTTTCTGACTGGCTTGGAGTGCAAGCTGGGTAATTTCGTTATCTCAGGGAGTGTGGGCTTGCATACATAATCTAGCCTGTATACACAACTTTTATGTGTAAAAATGACCTAGCCGTGCTCTGACTGTCGTGGTTTGAAATGCTGCTGGGGCAAATTGTATTAAATACAATTTATCAAATGAAAGGGAATGTTTGAAAGACTTTACTAGCTTCAGAAAGATTGTTTGTATTTAAAAGGGATTTCTCAGCATCTTTAACTTGACAGAACAGCAGAAGCTGCAACTTGTAGGTGTTGTTTCCCAGACACAGCGTGATGGAATTTTATTTGTTTCTCCTACTGTCTAGGCAGCTTGTGAAGGAGGAGGATTTTCAAAAGCACTTGAAACTGGCCTGAATGTGCTGCTGGTGGATTCAACTTGAGCTGGGGTGCATCAAGAAAAGCATGTCCAGCAGGTCTAGGGAGGTTTTCTTCCCCCTCTGCTCTGCCCTTGTGAGACCAGACCTGGAATACTGTATCCAGTTTTGGGCTCCCCAATTCAAGTGAGCCAGGGATCTGCTGAAAGAGTCTAATGGAGGCTGTAAAGATGATGAAGGGACTTGAATATCTGTCTTATGAAGAAAGGTTGAGAGACCTAAGGCTGTTCTGTCTTGAACAGAGAAGGCTAAGAGGGGATCTTATTAATGTCTATAAATATCAGAGGTGTGGGTGTCAAGACAAAGGTGTCAGTCTCTTTTTGATGGTGCCCAGTAATAGCACAAGAAACAGTGGGTGTAAGGTGCAACACAGGAGGTTCTACCTCAGCAGGAGGAGAAACTTCTTTCCTGTGAGGGTGCCAGAGCACCGTAGCAGGCTGCCCAGAGAGGTTGTGGAGTCATCTTCTCTGGAGACTTTCAAAACCTGCCTGGATGTGTTTCTGTGTGGTCTGCCCTAGGTGATCCTGTGGGGGAGTTGGACTGGATGATCTCTAGAGGTCCCTTGCAACTCCTAACATTCTATGATTTGAGTGGAAAGAGAATCCCACCCCTATTCCTTTGGATAATCCCACCCCTAATGTCTAATGCAAAATGTAATGAGACAGCTGTTTACAAAAAGTGGATCTTCATAAATGCCAAAATTCAGTAGGTTGACACTTTCCACTGAATTATGCTTCTGTTTATACCAACTTCTACACTGTCATATCTTGGCTTCAATAGAGTATATGAGAACAAAAAGGAAGGGGGAAATCTGATGAGCTGCTTTTAGCTCCAAGAGGAATTGTTAAACTGAAGATAAAATTTGAGGCTGGTATTGTGGCAATACACTTTTAAACCAATCAAGAGCACTTGAATGGGAATTATTCAAATATTGGCATAATTTAAAATTCTTAGATTCTCATCATCATTTTAAAGACTTATCAAAGCTGATGTAGGCACTTGTTGTAATCTGGAAAGAATAAAATTAATTTAATCAAATAATTGTGATGACAAGCCAATGATACTGTCATAATGAGATATTAATGGCAGGTATTTGCCCAAAGAATTTTATGTACTTCTGTATATAGAGTCATAGAGGTCTCTTCCAACTGAGATCATTGAATCCAACTATTGAGTTAAGACCATCATGGCTGGAGGTACATGTGTACCATGGCATTTTGGATGTGGCTTCACCACACATGGTGGTATGTAGTGCTGTGTATGAAAATGTTATTTGCTTATTGCTGACAGAAGGAAAAACAACAGCAACAAAACCCTAAGAGAAATTCTTGGCTCCTGTCTGGTACTCTGTCCTTAATGCCTGGTTGTAACTTGGGTATAAAAATTCTGACCACAGTACTGAAATGGCAGGTATTGGTTGTTGAGCTGGTCAAAATGGGTGAAGATCAGGTGTCCACATTGATTCTTGCATTCCTCTGAGTTACTGCAATTTCCAAATATAAGGAACTTGACAGTGAGGGTGGTGAGACATTAGAAGAGGTTGCCCATTGAGGTTGTGGATGCTCCCTCCCTGGAGGTGTTCAAGGCTAGGTTGGATGAGGCCTTGAGCAACCTGGTCTAGTGGAAGTTACCCCTGATCATGGCAGGGGAGTGGAACTAGATGATCTTTAAGGTCCCTTCCAACCTAAACCATTCTATGAATCTATGAACTTGCTAGTGAAGCTATTCCTTAGCAATTCCTTCTCCTGAAGAAGTGTAGATAAGTGTTGGGTTATTCCATACGGCTAAAGGATCTTTCTTGTAGGGTTTAAAATGTTCTGATTTTTGTTACACCTAGAGCAGCCAAATCTCTTTCCCTAAGAGAAAAAGAAAAACAATCTTCCACGTTCAGCTGACATTCAAATACACATCCCACAGCCTCATGCACCACTCTTTGGGAAATGTGACTTCAGAAACGCTTAGGGTTAGGAAATTTGGTTTCTATTCGGGAAGGAATTTAGACTTGTGCTCCAGGAAAGTTGCAAAAGAGACACTTAGTACTGTAACTGTGGAGATGTAAAAGAAAATGCCTGTGCTTTATTTCCAGATGTATTTTCTGAAGTCCTTGAAAGATATAATTTTTTTTTCAGGAGCTTCTGGATGTCCTGGTAACAGTGGCTCTTAATCATGCACTTTATCATTTGCCTTTGGCAAGAAAACTCAATTCTTTCCTGTTGAATGTGGGACCTTGCTTTATTGCCTCAGGGAAGCATTGCTGTAATGCATGTCACTTGAGGCTAATTCAACCTGCCACTTGGAAATTGCCCCTGGTGCAGATTGTAGCAATGCACCATTATCTCAAACTATTTTTCATCAGAAGCAGACTGCATCTGTTCTGTATGATCTCTGTGGCTTGCCAGCTTATTTTAGTTAGGGTCTTTTTTAACCTATAAAACCGTGGTTGGTTTGGCTTCCAGCTATGTGATAAGAGCCTGTCTTCCATGTCATACCAAAGCAGCCCCAGACCTCTCAAGATGTAGGTCTATGGCAGCTTAAACTGATGGATGCTGACGTGGCTCTGTTGCTGTTCCTCCAGTTGTGCTGTTCTGCAGCTTTCTTGGCTTTAACCCTCAACTTTAATGCCTGGATGCTGAGCTTCAGCTGGAAGATGATGTGTCAGAAAACACACAGAAAAGAAATTTTCATTCAGCTGAAAGCTGTCTGAACCAAACATTTATCCAGTCCTGGTTCAAGCATGGACTTGTGGACATGTAGTGAGGAGAGAAAAGAGATGAGGAAAGAGTGGGATTGTGGCAGGTCCAATTAAAATCAGCTTACATTGTAGTGCAGTCACACTCTTAATGTTCTGGAAATAATAACCCAGTGGTTTCAGCAAGATATAGCTGTGAGCATAGGATGTGATAGTTAAAGGGCCTGTGGCTTTGGAATTTGGTTTCTCCACTGCTTTCTAAAAATCTACATTTTTGTACACATCAGAAACTCTGGAGATCACACACCTGAACCTTTCCATCCTTGAAAATGGAAAATAATATGAAGGCTTGATTAATTTCTCTTATGGGCTTTGGCTGCTCTATGTCATTAGAAGCAGATCAGGTGGGGAAAAAGAAAAAAGAAAACATCTTTTGTAAGCAGTAGGGAATTCTCCCCTTGGAAAGAGAGCTAGAACTTCATTAACATTTCAGCCAGCTTTAAGTTAAAATGTGTGTCTGAAAATAATCTATAATGTATTTAAAGTGCCAGTGAGCACGTCAGGGCCATAGCACAAGTTTCTTCTGTGTGTGGCTTGTGAGGTGAATCTTGTATCTTCAAGCACAGTGTTACTGTGCTGCATATGCTGGTGGTGAGAATGCCCATCAAATTAACATTTGGCCTTCTGCTGATTGTAGAAGGCCAGTCTGCCACACACCATGTGGCTAGCTGGGGCAAACTGAAAGGGACAGATGACTGCTGGATCCTGATGAAGGAGAAATATAAAATCAAAGAATATAGAATCATAGAATCAGTCAGGGTTGGAAGGGACCACAAGGATCATCTAGTTCCAACCCCCCTGCCATGGGCAGGGACACCTCACACTAGATCAGGCTGGCCAGAGCCTCATCCAGCCTGGTCTTAAACACCTCCAGGGATGGGGCCACCTCCCTGGACAACCCATCCCAGGGCTTCACCACTCTCATGGTGAAGAACTTCTTCCTCATGTCCAGTCTGAATCTTCCCACCTCCACCTGTTCTCAGAAAACTGATGTATGTTTTTATCGCATAAGTACCTGTGTGTACTGGCTTAGGGCATACAGGTTTGATGGAAAGATTCCCCACCATGTACCCAGCACTGTAATAAACATATCTGCTTCATAACTCTCTGGAGTTGTGGGGTTCATTTCCACAGATCAACCTTAAATACTACATCCACTTTGTATGCAAGCTAACTTGGTTTAATGCTTGTTTACCATGAGGGATCCCATTCCATTAGCCTGCAATAAGTATGCTTACACCAGAAAAGGTTTCACTCCTTGTGTTTATGTAGGACAGCCTCTTATAACATGCCAGCAGAGTGATTTGCTCTTCTTTCCCCAATCCCTGCACCACTGAATGTTGGTACTTTACTTTTTCTGTTCCACTGAGCACAAGTATGATGCTGGGAAGGAGAAGAGTTTGGAAGTGAAGCAAACAGCTCTGTTATGCAGGCAGTAATAAGTGGCAGACCATTCTGTTTTGCTGGGTTTCACAGGTTTGAGGGGACGTGGAGATGTACAGTGTGCAGTCTGAAATCACACTTTCTTTTCCTGCAAGACTTATGTCAAGTCCCCATGGATTAGGTTTGTAGCTGTCTTCTGAAATTTGTTGTCCCACCACAAAGCCTTTGGAAAAAAACCCTTTCTCAATGTATTGTGCTTTTGTTAGGGCCTGTACTGGAGTTGCTGCCAACTGTTTTTAAAGGTTTTTGCTTCATGTGAGATCTTAAATATCCTTTTCTCCTTTTAGGGAACTAGAGGGCTTGACGCATCCTTTACATCCTGCATTTACTCTGACCACAGTCCCTCCCTGCTCTCACAAGTGGAGCTCAGCCCTGCTTCCCTTCCTGTTGATTCCCAGTCAGCTCCATGGTAAGTTTTCATTATCTCTGGACTTGTTGCCACAAGGTAAAATTCTGGCAGACTCTCTCAAAAATCCATTAGCACTGGGCATGGAGGGCAGAGTACTTCATGCCCATCAAAGATTTCTTCAGTTGTATTCCAGGCTTACTGCAAGGAAAGGAAGATAGTGTTGAAATTGGCATTGGAGCATAGATTGTTATAGGAATAAAGTATGAAAAAAAAAATATGTGACAGAATTAAATCCATCAGTTCTAATAAAGGAGACGGAAGAAAGCAAAGAAATATTGGACCCTTAAATCCCATTAACCAGGCCAGAGAGAGAATGTGTTAAAAGGAAGCTGCACTGTATCTTTTTTCATTGTTTGATGAAATAATCTTTTTCACCCTTTAAGTGGTGTGTTTAAAAATCCTGGTATTTCTGAAACAAAGAGAATACACAGCCACCGAGGGAGCTGGTTTTTATACCTTCCCTTTCTGAGTATTGTCCTTCAGTACAATGCAGAGCCATTTCTTTGTTCTCGCAAGCTAGCAGTTAAATTGTATGTAAATGTATGCAAATTAGATGCTGTCTAATAAAGAGAGTCATTAGATGGAAGAAATATTTAGTTTGGGGAGGGGGGGGGGGGGTTTGGAAGGAAGAAAAGAAAGCAGGTGTATTTTCCAATATAAAAATGTGAGATTGCAAAAGCCCTTCAAACTTTGGGTCAGGGCTTTTTATAAAGCCATTAAAATGTTTCCTAAAAGATTTGCCCCCTACTCTTAGTCTTTTTTTTTTTAATCCATGGTTCTTTAATGTATATGGATGTACACTTCTGTGATCTGAAAACTCACACTGGCTGTGCTATGCATACACACACGAATAGACATGCAAAGGCTCATAAATACGTTTTCTTTTAGATCATGTGGCTCTGAATTTGCAGACAGCGTGCCTTGTGTTAGGGTGTGGGGGGGGTTGTGCTTCTGGAGCATGTACAGGTGGAATCCACATGGCAAATCTTATTTTCCTGGATTGATTTATCCATCATATGCTCTGACTGCATACATTCTTCTCACTAAATCATCTTCCTCCATTTTGCCAAGCCCCTCCTTAATTTTTCATGCTTTTAGGGTTTTGGTTTTTTTCCCTTCCCATCTTATTTATTCACCGAATCTCAGTGCCAGGTATGTTTCCATTCTTCCCTTCGCATTTTCTACCAAGTAATCCCTTCTGAGGTATGGACCTGACTTAAGCCGGAAGCAGCAGTGACCTTTCTAAACATGATGAAGACACTGCTTTGCTGCCAGGTGTCAGAGCACTGAGGTGCTAGGGATGTGAAGCTTTGTGTCATCAAAAGCTGGAGATTCCACACCTCTGGATGCAGCACTCGGCATCCATCAGGCCTCTGCAAGATTTAAAAACGATGAACCTCATGTTCTTGCCACCTCTGAGGAGATACAATTTAAGATGTTAATCTCTCTGCCACAGAATCTGTAGTCCCACTCTTTCTGGCTCTTCTGTTTGGGTGGACAGGTTGATGACATGTCTCAATTGTTTTGAAGGTTTGTTGTGTTTTGTTTCTGATGGTCAGTTACTGTGGTTCAGCCAATAGCTGCACATTGCCTGGCACATTTTTTTTCTGTTGCAGTTTTGCAAGTCTGGAAGTTCTAAGGATGTGTATATATATGTGTGTGTGTGTAGAAAATATACATATATAAAAATAATGTTGTTTAAATATTTACATATAAAGCCTGGAGATTGGCTTCCTTCCCAGAATTACTGGAACTACCTTCCCCAGGAACATTTGGACTTGAAAAATCTCTACAGCAACACTTTTTCTTTTTGAAACTAAGCAACTTGTGAAATGAGTGAGTAGCTCTGCACCCTTTGCTGTTCAAATGGGTTCTTCCAGCTTGAGGTCTCTGGCATGAGCAGTAGATCTCCAGTTAATGATGTTAAGATTCTCTTTTGTTGCTCTTTCCCCCCACTGTTTCTTGTTGGCTTACTTTGATAGCATTTATAAGAGAAACTCCAGCAGAGTGGGGATATTTTTGTCACTGTTCTAGACAAGTCCATGCAACTGATCTCAAAGGTCTTTTCCAACCTGGTCAATTCTGTATCTGTAATATAGGTGAGTATAGGTGGCTGTCTTGTAAATTTGATGCATCTGGGTTGTGTGCAGTCCAGAAGCAGCAATTCCAGTTTGGGCAGCTGCAGGGCAAGTGGACTGATCACTCAAAGCAACCTGACCCCCTAGTGCCCAGTGTCCCAACCATAGTGGCTGGGCAGTCAGCAGAGAAGCCATAACACATCTGCTATCCAGGGGGAATCATGGGCAGGGTCATTATAAGGAGATGGTGAAGGGTTTGCAGTGAATGTTTTGGGTGCTGTTGAAGGTATAATAGATGATATAAGGTGAAAATTGCTCTGTAGGGAATGGAAGGAAACTCTGAGCTGTAATACAAAGATGCTAGAGAGAGATGAGATTAATAAAGTGAGAAGAAATAAGGTGCATGGTGGTTGTTGTGAGGGATGGGGCCACATCAGTAAATAGAAAATGTGAGTAGTTTA